>NC_080757.1:25508303-25811333 GCF_020826845.1 Diceros bicornis minor | reverse complement strand
TCCTCCTCCTGCCCACATTCTCAGCTGTCCCCAAGCCTGATCCTGGGAGGAGCGGAGGTTATCTGAGCACCAGCACACCCAGTGCTGCTCCCTCCCCCCATACTTAATTACTGACTGCCCCTCTTCCTCTCCCAGGTTTCTCATCTCTCTGCCAAGCTGTACTTTTTTTTTTTTTAATATTTATTTATTTATTTAGCGTGCGTGTGTGTGCGCACACAACGTGCAAGGACGATCAGCCCTGAGCTAACATCCGTGGCCATCTTCCTCCCTGAGCTAACATCCGTGGCCATCTTCTTCCACTTTATATGGGACGCCGCCACAGCATGGCCTGACAAGCAGTGTGTCGGTGCACGCCTGGGATCTGAACCCGGGCCGCCAGCAGCACAGCGCGCGCACTTAACCGCTACACCACAGGGCCGGCCCCATGCCAAGCTGTACTTTCAACTGACGTGCTGCATGTATTTGTTAGAGGCCATCTCAAATCCATTTTGAAAGAGGGTAGGTTGGGATTTCATTAATAATGTAGTTGTTCCTTCAACAAATATTTATTGAACACCTATTGTATGCCTGTGTTAGACGCCGGGATCCAATGGTAAGTAAAACAGCTGTAGTTCCTGTCCTTTTGGAGTATCCAGTCTAGCCAGCAGTGCAGACACTAAGAAGTATGCTCAGAAATAAATACATATGTGTGGCAATTGCTTGGAAGGAAAAGAAAAATAACAGAGGAGGCGTACTCTGGATTTGAACAGAAGGCAAAGAGCTAGAACTATTTGGTGAACAGCACTAAAGATGATGACACGTATACTTATGTCTATAAATTTCCCTATAAATACTGCTTTAACCATACCCTACAAATTTTGATACTAAGTGCATTCATAATCATTCAATTCCAAATATTTAATAATTTGTATTGATTTCTGCTTTAACCTACAGATTATGTTGAAGTGAGGTTTTTCATTTCAAAACACAAGGGGTTTTGTGAGCTCTCTTTCTGTGCTTGATTTCTGATTTTATTGCACTGAGAACATGTTCCGTATAATGGTGATTCTCCGGAATGTTTTAAGACTTCCCTTGTGACCTAATTAATAGGTGTTCAAGTTGGGTTACTGTTCCGTATCCAATTGAAAAAAAATACAGTATATTCACTTTGGTATATCAGTGTGTATCAATATTATTAAAAGGATTATTTAAAAGATCATGAGACTTGAAAATTTGCTCAGGAGAAGAGCATTCCAAGCTGAAGGAAGAGAATGTGTGAGGGCCTTGGATTACAATGGAGCTGGAGGCTTTCAAGGCTTTGAAAGCCTAAAGCTGGTGGTGTGGCTGGAGCCAGAGAGAGGTGGAAGCAGGCAGGCTGTGATAGAAGTGAGATGGGCAGGGGCCAACTTATGAATAAATAAAATAGAAATGAATATAAGTGAATAATAACCAGATTGCATTACAGGAGCCAATCATCCACTCCAAGCTCCTACTTCCCTCCCCCCAAAAAGTAAGGTGCAGCTTAGACTTCAGCCTGAATTTACTTGGAGTCAGACAACTCAGAGGGCCGGCACACCCCCATTCCCGGATACCCAGCTGCCATGCTTGATTCCTTCTGTCCTGTCTCAGCCCCAGAGTCCTCACCTGGGGGTGATAATATCAAGGTTCATAGTTCAGGGGAGACAATGACTGGAAGGCCTGCCTCCTAACAGGTATGCACAACTGCCAGCGCCCCGCCTCTGTCTGCCTCTGTGGCCCCTTTCAGCGACTTGTGGTGCTCCTAAGTGGAGGTCGAGGTTGGTGGTGAAGCACTCCAGCTGCTTTATGCTGACACCTGGGTGTGAATCCGCCGCTCCCTATCAGCTGTCCCTAGGCCAGCTGTGACTCTGGGCCTCCGTGTCTGCATCTGTGAAAATGGAGACAATCACTCGATCCACCTCATACGGGGGGCGGTTAAATAAGAGAATAACTCGCTTTAAGCACCTGGCATTGAGCCTGGCACATAAAAAGCTCTCAATAAATGTGCGTGTTATTTCTACCCCACTCCCATGGCTGGGTAAATGATAACCAGGACGGGGATGGGGTCTGTAGCCGCTGGTTAGGGGCCTTGGCAGGGGCGTTCCTCCCTCCCGCCCGGCGTCCCCATCCCTCCGGTCTGGCCAAGGGCAGCGCCAAGGGCGGCCGCCAAGGAGCAGCTGCCCGGGCGGAGCGCCACCCCCACCCCCACCGTCGCGCGGATCCTCCCGCGCATCCAACTTCATTTCCACTTCAATTTTATCAGCGGCCGGGGAGCCAGGCAAGAGATAGGAGACCGGCCCTGACACGAATTAGCCCGGAGATTGCCCGATACTGCTCGGCCCGGGCTCCGGCGCCCGCGCGCGCCGCCCTCGCCTCTCTTTGTGTCCGCCCTGCCTCTCTCGGCCTCGGCGCCCTCCATCCCCTCTGCGCGGCCGCGGGCGAGCGAGCTTGTTTGCATCTGGCCACGTTTACCAGACCGAGCGGGCGGCGCGGGGCTCCCACCCCCGCAGGCGGGCGAGGTCACCCCGGGGCCGCCCCGGGCGCGCAGTGGCCTCGCTGCTCCTCCCCGAAGCCCCGCTCACCTTTCGGGAGCTGGGGGCTGGGAGCGGCTGGGAGCCTAGGGGAGCGTGTCCGCTGGGGCTGTGTGATTGGGGAACCTGTACCTGTCCAGGGCCTGTACACGCCATCCAGTTTAATCGACCCAAGAACCCTGAGAAATGAGGCGATAGAGAAAGGAAAACTGAGGCTCAGGGGGGTAACGATACTCTCCCAAGGTCACACTGTGTGTAAGGGTCTGGCCAGGATTTGGACTCAAATCTATTCTTTCCAAGAGCCTTGGCGAGAGGTGGGTAGGTCATATTTACCCATTCGGTATTTTCCCCTTTTCCTACTACAGAAGTCACGGGAATTAATTGCTCCCCAAATTTATTGCAAGAAAGGAGGCCATATAAGATGGGGGCGATGGAGGCCCTCAGAGTTTCTAAAGGGTGAAGGATAATGACTTCTCTCACTCCTTCTGCCCCAACATGTCCCCCGCAACACACCCCTTCCCAAGATCCCTCCCCACTTTCCCCTACAATCCCCACGCTCACTCCTCACAGGCTTGACCCAGAGAAAGCACTTTGCTATGGTCCAGCTAGACTAATGGCAGAGGCCCAGGAACCGGCTCTGGGACCCAGGGGGGGTCTCTCCTCAGCCCCTCCCCAGGACCTGGGGGATAGGAGGCTAGCCCTGCCTGGCTCCCCACCTCCGTTTCTGGGGTGCTGCTGGGGAAAATTCATGTCCCTCTCAGATTTGGGAACGGATCCCACACTAAAAAGAAAGAAGAAAGAGAGAAAGAAATGATTTTAATTTTTTTTAGGTCCAGAAATGAAGCAGAAGTGAGTAAATTTTAATGAAACGGTGCAAAAATGACATCATTTACTCAGAAATCATTAATTTGTCAGCATTAATATTTCAGCTACAACATTGCCTGTCATTTTGTGCCTGCAATGACTGATAAATCTATAAAAGCGTGCTGCTAATTTACTGAATATTTATGTGCAGTGTCATTTGCAGAGTAAGAATGGAATTTATTTCGTGCCGAGTTCTGCGGGAGAACATTCCCCACAAACCTTCACCCTGGTAGGTGGGGGAAGGCAGGGGGAGATTCCAAACTTCCTGGAAAACTGGTGACAGGATGGGGACAAAAGGGGTCCCAGGGCTCAGCCCCCCAGCTCCAGCACACTCGGGAGGGCCCACCTCACTTTTGCTCTGGTGATGCAAAGGCCCTTTTGGAATGCCCTTCCCTCCCCCATCTTGGCAAGTCCAAATGTTACCTCTCCTCCACAGTCTTCTTCAAATGTTTCTGCTTCCAGGAAGGCACCCTGGATTCTGCTGTCCCTGCGCTGCAGTGGGGGTGGGGTCTTAGTAGAGAAGACGGCAGGGCAGGTGGGCTCCAGGTCCTGGGCGAGTTATCAGAAGAGAGGGTCAGAGAAGAGGTTAAGTGCTGGACGTGGGAATTAGGCAACCTGAATTCCATTCTGACTCTGTGAATGGTCTCAGAAATCTGGGTCTCAGTATCCTCATCTGGAACATGGGAAGCTACCAGTACTTGTTCTTAGAGACTCTGAGGATTGACTGATCCAATGCATGTAAAGCTACTAGCAGAGGACGCAGGAAAGTTAGCCGCTGCCGTTGCTGAAGGATCATTGCCACAGTCCCTGCTCCTGAAGTGTCCCTTTCCTGGGTCTGTTTCCCTGGGTGGGAAGTAGGAGGCCCTGAGACCCGTCCCCACGGTTCTGAGAGGAACATGACCCCTGACAGGGCTCCTTACTCCCCAAATCAGTCTGCCTCCCCAGCCTCAAAGGAGAGCCCATCCCCTCTCCCCACTCCCTCCTCATTTCCACATGCTCTAGTGACCAGAATTCCGGAGTATCTCTCCAGGAGCGCTTCCTGGAACACCCAGCCCATGTTTCCCTGGCCCTGGGAGCTGTTTGGGGAAAGAATGACTGTCCTCTGAAATGCTTCCATTTTACAGAGAACAAAATCAAGGCTCTGAGAGGGGCACCAGAGCCTGACGACCCCTCGCCCCCACCTCCCCATCCCCCATCCCAAGAAGAACACAAATCATAAGTCTTCAAGTTTTGCACAATTTTGCTCAATTTCCTGCCTGAATGGCACGGGGCCTGACCCTCTGCAGGTGCTCAGGAAATGTTCGTGGAATCAATAAAGAACAGCTAAATCTCCCATCTTCTGAGAGCTCTTTGTCTCCTCCCTCCCTCCTGCTCCCGGCACTCCACCAGGGCCCCGCTCCGGTGGTGTGCTCCTCCTAATGCCTCTCAAATTGCTCCTTTTTCTTCTTTGCCACTGCCACTGCTTCAGAGGAGTCCTCCATTAACGCTTACCTGGACCACCGCAATCGTCTGCTCATGGATCTCCCTGCCTCCATTTCCCTGCTCTGATGCAGTCAGCACAGAGCTGCCAGAGCTTTCTAAGGAGCAGTCCTGAGAATGCCACTCCCCAACTCAAAGAGCTCCGGAGGCTCCCCGCTGCCTGGGGAAATGGCAGGTGCCTTACACCCTGCTCCTCTTCTTTGCTCTCTGACGGACCCACCCGCTGTTTCACATCCTCGTCCCACGTCCCAACGCTTCCAGTCTCCAAGCCTTTGTTGTCTCTTCTGCCAGATGTCCCTCCATTCCTCACAGCCAAATCCAATCCGTCCTTCAAGGCCCGTCACAGCCAGGAAAGCTCTAGAAAACTTCCTGATCCCCTCAGAAGAATTCCTTCTCATTCCAAGCAGGGCCAAGGGACAGGAAGCCACGTTCCCTCCCAGGCGGGCCCTGGTGTGGGAGGACCTGTCAGCTAGAGGAGAGGAGGGGCGCCCATTGTCTGAATGCAGGGGAGAACACTGGACTGGTGGTCAGCGGACCTGAGCTCTCATCCTCACGGTTTAGCACTGGGTGGCCTTGCCCTTGCCATACTCTGTCTGTGAAATGGGCTGGTCCAGCTCTCTCCAGCCCATACCGAGTCTGTCGTGTTCACAGCTGCATCCTGACACCAAGTATAGTGCCAGGCATACAGCAGTCACTCAGTACTCGTTGAATGACCTCCATGCCAGGCTTCTGAGGTTCTGTGACTTGGTACTGTCCAGGCAAGTCTTTGGGGCTCACCCAGGGACAATCAGAGGGAAATGCTGTGATACTAGCATTGAAGAGCAAGACACTTTCACATAAACGATGTTATTTAACTGTCACAGCTGCCCTGTGAGCTGGACTTTCCTGTTCCCATTTCACAGATGAGGAAGGTGGGGCTAGAAGGTTAAGTGACCTGCTCAGGCCTCACCCAGGCCCTTGGCTCCGAGTCCTCTGTGGCCTCCAAGGGCTTGCGTGATCAGGCCCCTGTGACCCTCTCCATGCTCACTGTCTCCTGAGTCAGAGCCACACTGGCCTTCTAGTTGTTCCTTCAACACTAGAAGCTCATTCCCACCTCTGGGCCTTTGCACGTGCTGTTCTCTCTCTGCCTGAAAAGTTCATCCTCACCAACCAGGTCTCAGCTCTAATGTCACCTTCTCAGAGAGGCCTTCCTCGCCCACTCGAACTAAAGCAAGTGCTTTGTTTCCCTCATACACCACATGAAATGGTCTTAAACACCTATGGCTGTTGATCATCTGTGTCCTCCATGAGGGTGGGGACCTTGCTGCCATGCTCACCCTGGAGGCCCAGCGCCTGGTTGAGAGTGGCTTTTGGTTAGATGGATATTTGTGGCTCTTCCTGGATGTGTGAGAGAGTAAAACTGTGAACTCCTGCCTTCCAGGAGAAGAAGCGGGGGCTCTGGGGCTGGTGGAGAGGTGTGTATGTGGGGGGGAGGGGGCAGGAATATGGTCACCCGGGGACACCAGGAATAGAAGGTGCAGCCTGCGCCCAGAGGCTGGATCCAAGAGAGGCTGGAGCCGGGTGGTGCCTCCCCACCCTTGTCCTCACCCCGCCCCCCCCAGCCTCACACTCATTTCCTTCCCGGAGTCAGTCTCATTTGCTTTCCCTAAAAGCTGCTGGAGGAGCCAATATGTACGTGATGAATATTTCATCTCCTGAGCGTGGGTTAGCGGGAGAGCTGTGATCACCCAGGGAGGGAGCGCTGCCCAGCCATGCCTGGGAAGGAGGGGGCCTGAGAGGCCGCTGGCAATAGGGTCTCAAAGATGCAGGGTCCAGGGCCCACTCACCTGCTTCTGCGGACATCCCTAGCACTGAGAGGCTCACAGGGGGTTGGGTAGCCCTGACTCTGGGGCACAGACACTTTGTGCTCCCTGGGGCTCCCAGCTCTTCCTTGGGGTTCACCTTTGGTTGGGGTGGAATTTGCCATAAGCTCAGAGGCTCAAGTTGCCCAGGCCGAAGGTTCAACTGGCATGGCACTGGCCGAAGGTGTGGAGTCTGTCCTGGTTGTCACCTAGGATCCTGCAAATTCTCTTACCCCAGGGACTGAGGCTGGGAAACTGCAGACTGAGAAAGGAAGGAGGGGACAGATAAAGGGCCCAGGAGTAGGGAAGGGCAAGGAGGACGAGCAGTCAGGCACTCCTGTGCCGTGCCCATCCCCAACCCCTCAGCCACGACCACAGCATCCCCAAAGGGAGGGGCACATGGAGCTGCCTCCTGCTCTGGAGTCTGCCTGACCTGGCTGCCCGCCCTCTGCTCTTCCGCCAGTTGAGTGACCTCTGAACCTCTCTGAGCCTCAGTTTCCTCATCTGAAAAATGATGTTGGTCATGCCACCTGGCAGGATGATTCTGAGGGGCCAACAGACTGCCTGGATTTAGTGTTTGCACACCACTCATGCACACATACACACACCCCACACACAAAGCACCACTGTTACAGTTCCTCTAGCATCCACCTCCGGTTAGGAAACAAAGGACCACCCGTTCCCTCCTCCTTCACCCAGGTTCTCTCTCCTCTTCCTCTACCCTGTCCGCCCCCTTGCTGCCCGCCTGCCCACTCCACCACCTTGAGCCTCTGCTCCCTAAGGAATTGGCGGGGGGCACCTTGCCTACTGGGCCTCAGCCAGCCCTGGGTCCAGATGAACCCTTGCCGGGGACCCCTCGCCCCTTGTCCCAGCCCTCTGCAGCCAGCTCCTGTCCCTCCCCCGCTGGCCAGGAGCAGTCCTATCGCTCTCGTCCCCACCCACCACATTACCCTCTGAATACTCTCATTATACCATTACTAATTAGGGCTGCTCAGCAAATTGGCGGCTGCATTAGAGGGAGACAGTGTGCGGGAGCATATGGCATAATATCGTATTAATGAACACTCTAAATTCAAACCCGGGTCAGCTGCTCGCTTCTCGCCGGTGTCACCCATGCTAAAAGAAGGGAGGGGGAAAAAAGCAGTCAACCTTTCTCTCGCTTTCCTCGCCTCTCTCCAAACACACATTCCCCAGTGTGGGCTGGGCTGGCAGAGGTTTTTATCATATCTGGCAAATGGGGAGAGAAATAAAAGAGTCTGGGCCTACACAGGGGCTGCAGAAGGACCTCCCCCTCCCCATCACGTATAAGTGGACGCTTAGCATGGTCCTGAAAAATAATAAATAATAATAAACCAGGGCCTGTGGGCCAGGCTTTTCACCCAGCTTCTCTCCATCTCCCAATACCCCTTGGGGGGGTTTTAGCACAGAGGGGCACACTGGAGGCCACTGAGGTCAGGGAGCTTTCTCAAGGTCGTGTGGTAGCTGAGCCAGAGTCCAGGGGGAAGGGACTGGCCTGGGGAGGCTCGAGAAAACCCAGCACAAGACCCTCCACCAGCCCTGCCAACTCTCTCCAAGTCCAGTAGCACCCACAGACCCACGGATCTCCAAGGTCACTGGTTTTACCAGGGGCTGGGGGATATGAGAGGTCACCCAGGGAATTCAGAGGCAGAATTCAGACGCAGGCTTCCTTATCTTCAAGCCCCTGGGGTGAAGGTGGGTGTCCATTTCCCACCACAGGTCGAGAATTTGGTTTCTAGAGTTCAAACCGGCAACCGAGGGGTGTACAGGGTTCTTCCTCTTGTCACTGTCTCTCCTTCGCCTCTTTCCCATGTTCCTCAGAGGACACATAGAAGGACGAATTCACGGGCGTCTGTGAGTCTTGGAGGTGCCTCCAAGTATGCTGGGAGGAGGAGGTGACGGGGCCCAGGGGGATATTTGTGAGCAGGGGCCATATTGGGATCAGTCTGAGGAGGCCTGGAAGAAGAGGTGAGCTCTGACCAAGGCTCCTGAGTGGAACGGAAAGGCCTGAACCAAAGCGGCCTCCTCTCCCTCTCCCCAGCCAGGGGGCAGTGCCCCCTGAGCCGGGCCTGAGCCTGGCCAAGGCACCCTGACCCTCGCAGCTCTGAGCCTGAAGAGCCGCCCTACGCCATCCATCTCGCCGTCTGATGGGGTGATGTCGGGGATCCTCCAACAGTAACCGGTTTCCTGAGCCCGTGATTCCTCATTTCACCTCCAAACAGAAGGTTGTTCCATTCCTACTGCCTACTGAACCCAGAGACTGGGGAGGGAGGGGCTGGCCCACTCAGGCACGGGTCCCCCGTCTCTGCCCAGGCTCATCCTTGCCCCGCTAAAGCGTCCCTCAACCCTGCCCTGGGAGGCCTTCCCTAAGAGCCGTTGGCTCTGTGTGTCTTACAGACTCACTTTATGTGATGTCTCCAACTGAGGACCACGTCTCTCTCTCTCAGAGAAGGGAGGGGTGGGAAAGCCCAGCCAGATTCCCACCAAAACCAACCCAAAAAATAAACCCCTCCTCCCTCTGCGCACCCCACCCCAACTCTGGGAGCCCAGTTCCCGAGGTCGAGGCTCCTCTCAGCGTCTGCGGATGTCTGTGGGTGCTCTGGGCTAGCAGTCAAGACGGGTTTCAACTCCAAATGAGTCACAGTGCAAACCTCTTCTAGTGCCTTCTCTGGCTTCAACCTTTGTGAGTTCGTACCTGACGCTCTCCCTGTCTTCCTCACGGGGGCTGTGAGGGTCAGCAGATGTCACAGTCCATGAGAGGGTTTGTTAGGACCATTGTTTGCGGATACTTGTCAAGGCACCGGAGCCCCCGGAGGAGCCCTTCTCTCCCAGGTGTGACAGGCCATGCAGTCCTGTCCACCTCCGGGTCTATGTGATGCGGCTGTCGGGGAGGAATTGGGGGGTGTGGCGCTGACTTCCTTTGAGGGCCCCGGTCTGCAATCAGGGAGAAGTCACTTGAGCTTACCCGTATTGCGGCAGGACTCCAGGAAGTGAGTGCCTTCTTGGTTTACTTTTCCACCTGTGAAATGGGTGTCCTGACAGCTCAGCCGAGCGCAAGGTGGGAGGACCTGTGCAAGACCCAGCCGCTGAGGTGGGAGGCTCCGGCCTAGCTGAGCACCGCCGTGCCCCTCCCTAGTCAGCTCCATCAAAAAGAAAGAGCAGCCTGGAGAAGCACCTGCCCCTCTCCTGGGCTATGGGACAAGGGTGGAAGCTGGGATACCCTACACTGCTGCCCTGAGACTAGCAGGCTTCAGGGCCTCTGAGGCGCCAACAGGGGGTGCGAAAGCCCACCCCCCCAGACCTGCAGCCCCCGCAGAGGTGGCGCCCGCGACCCCGACAGTGGGGCGGGACACTAGAGCCCAACGCGGTGCAGGGCGGGGGAACCCAGGGGAGGCGGCGCCCCCTTCCTCGGTCACGCAGGGGTTTTGGCCACCGACTGTCCTCGCATGCACATCCCGCACCCCGTCAGCTGGCCAGCCACCCTGGCCGGCGTCCGCTGCCACTCACGCCGCGCGGTCATAGGATCATTTTCTTTTGTCTCCGGAACCCGCAGATCCTCTCTCTGCTCCCCATAGCTCTCCCCGCAGGGGAGCCCAGGAGGAGTAAATAATCGTCGCCCCTCCCACCCCGGACCAGCAGGCAGAACGCGGGGGTGTCATCAAGCCTTCCTTGCCAATTACTTTATCCACTCCCCTCCAAACCACCACTCCCCCCCCCTCCCCTGCAGCTAGAGACCGCTACCCCCCTGGTGGGGGAGTAAACAAGCCCCAGAAGGGGTTGGCTGGTCTCTGGATTTTAGAAGTGGCTTGTCGGGACTTGCCTGGGTGTGAGCACACCCCCAATCCATCTCTCCAGAGGCAATCATGCAGGCCTGTGTTGAGGCTTCGGCTGTGGGGGTGGGGGTGTGTGGGTGAGTGTGTGTGTGTGTGTGTGTGTGTGTGTGTGTACCAAGATTCCAGGGAGGTTTGGCCTCTTCCCCAGGGAGCAGTGGCTGAGCTAGAAGGGAGCTGAGGTCATCTTGGAACTTGGGACTCAGAGAGGTGAGGTGACTTGCCCAGGTGACAAAGCCAGCAGGACAGAGCTCCAGGTCTGGTAAAGTGCACTTTCCACAAGAGACCCTTGTCACTAGAGCTCTGTCCAGGGACCCCCTAAACAACAGAACCCCAAACTCACACTTTGCACACAGCCTTGTCCCACTGGCCCTATGTCAAGGGCAAGAATAGGACCGGCTACATCATTTGGAGCACCCAATGCAAAATGAAACTGCAGGGCCCCTTGTTCAAAATTATTAAGACTTCCAAGACAGCAACAGAAGAGCATTAAAAGCTGCTAAGCTCAGGGCCCTGTGCACACATCACCAGCCCGTGAACCTGGCCCTGAGCTAGGACCACATCAATCTACTTCCTCTGCTGCTGTGAAGGCCTTGGGTAAATGCCCACACACATTCTGGAAGCCTCCCTGCCTACAGTCAGGGTTCTACAGCCACAGTGACCCTACCACAGGGACCCCACCCCAGCCCCTGCTAGGTGCAGTCAGCCTAGCAACTCCAGCCTGGGGAGGGGGAACTGGGTCAGCATCCTGGGCCTGGGCCGACCCCAGAATCAGGAGGGAGCTAGCCTAGGGATCAGATGGGAGCTGGCTCTGGCACGGGCAGTGGGCCCAGACTCTGGCACCCAAGGGAGAAGCTGCCCAGAGCCAAGGCCCCATGGATTTCAGAAGAGGGCTGGGGCCAGGGGTCCCCAGGGGCTGTGCTTGCTTAGAGTTTCCATGTGCCTTGTAGAGCGCATGGGCCATGCAGGTGTCATTCACTTCTGTGGGTGTGTAACATTGTGTGTGCAGGGCACGCCAGTGCTGAGTGATCCTTATGTGCACAGGCTGCACAGACACCTGTGCATGCTCTCAGAGCCCTAGTGCAAGGTGGGCAGGCTTACCCCCCCACCGAGTGCTGCCCCCACGGGTGCCCTGGCCTCCGTTATGGAGGGCATGTTCCTATCCTCGGGCATTCTGCATTGGAATTCAGGCCCTTGCCAGCCTGTTCCCTGCTTGCTAACTATAAACTATCTGATTTATATTCATTAACCAGTACTAGACAGCGGCAGGCGCAGCAAACTTCAGTGGGGGACATGCCTCCATCGACAGGCGGACTGCATTTCAGTTAATTAAGGGGCTGTAATTGTTGTCCAGGACAAGGGTCCCCAGGGCAAAGGCTTTGTAAATAACTACCCTCCACTACCCCCACCTCTCACCCCACCCCTCTCTCCTCCTTCCCTCCTTCCCAGGCCTCAGAAGCCAGGTAAAGGGAGCTGGGGCAGGAAAGAATATTGTGGGGAGGTGGGGGTGAAGCCCTGGATGTGAGGGTGCCCCTCCTCCATCCCTGCCCCAGAAAGGCCACTATTCTAGGGCCTGAGGTGGGCTGGGGGAGTCCTGGGCAGAGCACGCTGGGGCTGGGTCATGGAAACCTGGATTTTCCTGCCCAAACTGGCTCAGTCCAGGAAGGCAGGCCCCTTCTGCACACATGCACTGGTGCACTCACACACACGTGCACCCCTCCGGGCCCAGTTATTTATGCTGCTTCCCTCTCCTCTGCCTACAGACCCACCCTGTGAGCCCAACCCTAGAACCTGGGCCCTGGGCAGGCTTTCTGGCATCTGTTGGGCATTGGGGGACTTCAGGGGGTCCAGCAGAAAGCTAAACAAAAGGAGGTGTCATCTCACCAGCCCAAACAAAGGGAGGAGGGACCTCTTACAAGAATCTAACCAGGATTGCCGCCTTTGGAGCTCTCAGACTCATGGGAGAACTGCCAGTCTGATGGGGCGTGGGAGTGCAATCCGGGAGCTCCCACTTTGATAGGAGACAGGGCCCCCCTCTCAAGAAGTTCCTGGTCTGATGTAGAGCAGGGAGTAGGCAGTGGTCTGGGAGGACGAAAGTCTGATGAGGGAGGTACATACTTGAGACACCCAGAGCATCCGGTGTAAACGGGTTTCATGCGGGTGAGCGGGCAGTCCCCAAGAGCGCGGCCGAGTGGGAGAGACCTCCTGGGAGCGGAAAGCCTTGAGCACAAAAGTGAATTAAAGGATGAGCCAGCCATGTGAGCAGATGAGCTTTGCTGGAGGCGTGTCTCATCCAGCTCTTCTTTGCCCAGATGTTTCCCAGTGCCCACTACGTGCCAGGGAGAAAATGCCAAATAAGATGGCCAGGTTCCCTGCCCCCCCAGAGAACAAAGGGTGGGAGACGGTGTGTGCACTCGTGTGTACACATGCCTGGCTCGTGCAGGTCGTGTATATGCATACGCACGTGCTATTTGTGCATATTTTCCAAATACCTGTCAAGTGCCTGCTACATTTCAAACACCCCATGGGGCACAGGAGAGAAGAGCAAGCTTGACTGTTTCTGCCCCCGTGGAACTTCCATTGGCCCGAGTGTCTGTGTGTGCGCGTGGGCATGCAGCACGTGTCTATGCTCCGGTGCTTGTGTCTGTGTGTGCAGTTTCCCGGAAAGGGAACTGCCTTCCGCCCACTCAGGACTTGAGCCACGACTCATCCTACTTTATGGCCATTCCCAACTGCTCTCGGAATTACTATCCTCCGACGTTTTGAACCTGTGACCACCTCTACTCATCCCCACCACCCCTAGCCCTGCTGTGGGCCCAGAGAACCCACACGTGTTTTGTTTTCAGCCTGAAAAGGTATCAGCTGCCCTTGAGCACTGAATAATCACCCTAAGGCAAATCAGAATTGATTTTTGTTAACCTCTCTTGCAGTTTAGGATTATCTGTGCCCCTCCTCCACCACCACCACCACCCCCCCTCCCCCCCCCCCCCCCCCCCCGACATCCCAGGCGTGAACCTCAGGGCTGACCACAACCTTTAAAGTGACTTTTGGCAAGATGCTCCCGGGAGTCGGGAGTCGGTATTCAACTTGGCTCTATCTAGATAGAGTCAAGCAAAGAAGAGAAAATAAGTTTCCATTCCCTCCCCCGCCTCCTCTCCCCCCATTCCACCTATCAGGCCTTATCTGAAAGAAAAATTAGAGAGTTATTAGGAGTTTCATTAGGGGTGAGCAGGTTGGTAATGAAATTACATTTCAGCTCCTTCTCAGCCCCTGTAAGTATTAAGTGGTTTGATCAATGGTGTTCACACAATTAATTCTGCCTGATTGCGGAGAGTGACGGTATTGACAGTTGGGTTTCACACCTCGAACTTTGTCTCTTAGCCAACACGTGCCTTCAGGAAGCTTGGAGGGTGAGGGTGGGGGCCCCTGTCAGTGAAGGCCTTTGCTGAATGCTACATTCAAGCTCATATAGATTATTTATTTCTTTAAGTTCAAAGGAAATTTAGGCATCACGCAAAAACTAAGTTATTGAATTCTAGGCCAGGAGAGGCAAGAGAACCCTCCAATTTATTCGGTGGAGCAGGAATGCTGGAGCACCTGTGCCAGCTTGCAGACCTAATCCATTCCAGGCCTCCTTCCTGGGACAGGGCAGCACGGCCTTCTTCCCTTGGCCTCCTGCATGTTATCCCAGGCTATCCCGAGAGCCTTCCTTGTATCCCACTCAGATCTCTGGTGATTTAATTTAATCCTCTAACTCTTGTTGGGTCTTCTGGGGATATGGGAGGCTGCTTGACATGGCCCGTTGTGAAACAACACTGCTGACGACAAAGGTTGTGTTCTTGCAGCTGAGGAACCTCCCATTCCTGGGACCCTGCCCACCAGGACATATGTCTTTCCTATCACCTGCACCCCTCTTCTCCATGGCCTCTGGACATGCTGCTCCAGCAGGGATGGGATGGGCCCTAACCCCAGGGCTTCAGGTTTATGGTGGATCTTTACACAATTCCAGAGTAAGTCCTGCTTCTTGGTAATGTCTCCCGTGAGAGAGCCTGAGTATACTGGAGGGAAGGCTGTAAAAATGTTGGTGGCAATGAGATGCTGGGAAACAGGTGGAGGAGTAGAGAGAAGGGATGGATAGACTGAGCCTGGGAGATGGGAAAGGCTGTAATAAGAGTGGCAGCTATATTCTTTGAACCCTTGCTAAGGGGCATGTGCTGTTTTACAGACACGGTTTCATGAAATCCTCCCAACTGCCGGAGGAAGTAGATGCTTTTATCCCCCTTTAGCAGATAAACTGAGACTCTTTAAGAGGAGTTAAGGTCTTTCCCAGGGCGCACCACTAGTAAATGGGATTTGTTGCTCAGCTGAGCTCACCTTGTTGCCCCAGAGTCCACCTCCACCTCCAGGAAGCCCTCCTCCAGCGTAAACAGAATGTGAGTAGGTTGCGGGCCCTGGGCAACTCCATCACTCATCCCTGCCTGCACTTTTTTTTCTCAGCCTCAAGAAGCCCTCTGCTTCTCACTGGCCTGTCTGCCTGGGTGTCCCACGTATTTCTATTGGGTCACTTGTCCAGTTCTGACAGCAGTGGGCAAATCGTAGCCTCCAACCCCCGGCACTGCAGCATGAGGGGTTAACAAAGGAACTCCTAGGAGGAAAGGGATCCTGGGCTCCCTGACCAGCAGGCGGTCCTGAGTGAGAGGCCAGCTGGTCAAGGCCTTGGGTGCGGGGCTCTTGGGCCTGGGAGGAGCCTTTCGTCTGGGTGGCTGAAAAGGGAGGGAAAGAAATGGTTACTGGGGACTCCTCTTTGTTGTAAACCTTTACTCCAGACCCCCAGCTCAACAACCAGAATGACCAACAATAAAGGAGTTAGGTCACCAATTTCCATACATTTGTCTGATGGAATATTATGTGGCCATCAACAGTACCTAACCACCCAGGGACATGAGGACGGGAATATCAGGATGGAAACAGTACAAGCCCAATTGGGGGGAGGAGGTATGAGACCATGTCAGGCCCTGGTGCTGAGCAGTATCCACACCCCTCATCTTGCTTCCTCCTCATCATAATCCTGTGGAGTAATAATATTTTTATCCTTCTTATAAATGTGGAAACTGAGGCTCAGAGCAATTAGGTAACTCACCCAAGGCTGCACAGCTAATAACTGGTGAAGTCGGGATTCCATTCCAGACACTCTGCTCCAGCTCTCATGCTCTTAACTGCCTCCCTATAATGATTCCATATCATTGGCCAATCCTTTTCACTGTACAGGGTGCTGTAATGTTTATGATCTCATATAAAAATATTTACAACTGCTCTGTGAAGAACCTATGAATGAGCCCATTTTATAGATGAAGAAATTGAGGCTCAGAGAATTTAAAGGATTTGCCCAAAGTCACAGCCCTAATCCACTGTGGCAAAGGAGGGACTCACACTCAGATCTGTACAGATGCCAGCCCTGTACTAGTTCAAGGAAGAACACAAACAGACAAGAAAAGCCAACAAGGACAGACAGAACAGACATAGCAGAGAAAGGGCGAAGCAGAGACCTGAAAAAGGAAAGGAAAAGCATTCGTCACCCTTTCTGTGTCTCTACTCAAATGTAGAAGGGAAAAAATCATTTTAAGCAGGTGCCTGCAGCCTTGCAGTTAAGAAAAATGCATGGAATTAAGTTCCTAAAAAGCTAGGAAAGCTGAACCAAACCATCATTGGGGCTTGAAATGAGATTTTATGTTTTCCCCGTTCTGGGCACTAAGCCATCAATGGTGCCACGTGCCAGGCTGGTGAGGACCACTTGTTCCTTAGGGGCACCAGGGGCTGGTGGCTGTCCGCCCAGTCTGGCCCAGCCTGGCCCTACCCTGGTGAGTGCCAGCTGCTTGCGGGCCCATCCGAGGGCCAGGCTCAGAGAACAGCCGTGGGGGTGTTCTAGTTCCTTGCTGCTCAGAGTGTGGTCCACAAACAGCAGCCTCACCTGAGACTCTGTTAAGAATGCAGGGTGTCAGCCCTGCTTGCCGACTCAGAATTTGTATTTTAACAAGATCTGGGGTGATGTGTGTTTCCATCACAGTTTGAGAAGCCCTGCTCTAGGTGAAATCCGAATAGAGGAAGGACAAGCCCAGGTCTCAAAGGCTCCTTCTTCCCCCTGCCCTGGGTTCCCCAATTTCTGAGCGGCTCGCACAGACTCCGGGATTTCTGAAGCCTGACAGTGTGTGGCTGTGGGCACAGGGGAAGGAGGGAGGGAGGAGGCCCTCCCCTTCCTGAACCTCTTGAGGTGCCTGCCAGCCACAGCCGGAGAGGGTGGGGGTGGGGAGGTTTGTCTCTGTCAGCAGATCTTTCTGGAAGGAGAGTCAAGGTGCCCCTAGTTCCCTCCCATCCCACTTTGGGACTATGTGTAAGAACGCTGTGTGCAGGGATGGCAGGGCAGGTGGCCAAGGGCACCGGGGTCACCTTCCCCAGAGGCACAGTGGTTATGGAGCCTGTCCCTGCCCCTCCTGGGGCCTGCGCTCCCAGAGCTGGCCCCAGAGGTCAGAGCAAGGAGCTGCTTCTCTCCAGAGAAGGGGGGACCTCAGCCCTCTGCTCCCACCCCAGGCCTGAAGGAGTTTCCCCTCCTCCCTGCCTCCCTTTGGAAGTTTGCCTTCCAGGGCTCCCGCTGAGCTCCCGCCTTCTCCCAGCCACCTGGCCCACAGTGCTGGGCCCTCTGCTGGCTCCCAGCACACCATCTCCTTAAAGAGACAGCTGCCCCATGTTTCTTGGCAGTGTAACGACCCTGAGAACAGAGACTCAGAAGCCTGGGCACATGAGTGTGGTGATGGATTGTAATTAGTATTTGGGTGGTAAACATGAGAACATGATGTAATCCATGCAGAAATATAAGTATAATGATGTAACCTGAAATTTATACAATGTTACTGCAATAAACAACAACAAAAAAAATAGAAGCCTGGGGAAGGGGCTGGGCTCTCCCCTCAGCCTCCGGGGACTAGTCATCATCTAGTCCAAGGGGTTCTCAGCCCTGACTGCCCACTTAAATCATCTAGGAAGCTTTAAGAAATACTGGTGCCTGCGGCCCAGCCCAGGCCAATTAAATTAGAATTTCTTGGGCTAGGTTGGGAGTAGGAGAGGGGGCATCAGTATTTTTTAAATACCAGTTAATGCCCAGCCAGGATCAAAAGAAGCACTTAGCCAGTCCATTGACCTCCCTTTACAAACTAGGCGGTGTGGCCCAGATAATAACAATAGTGGAGCTATGTCCCAAGAGAAGGGCTCCCTCAGGGTCCTACAGCCCAGCCAAGACTAGAATGTACCAGGCAACACAGTGGGCTCCCAGCACTAAAAAGACTAACAGGTCTACCAGCCTCGCAGCCCTGTGACCTTGGGCAAGTTGCCTAAACCCCTGACTCTCCATTACCTCACATCTAAGATAGGGATAATCATGCCTAAATTATAGACTTGTGGTGAGGATGCCTGACTCATGTAGGTGTTCAAGAAAATGTTGCTGGAAGAAAGAAAGAAAAAGAGAGAAAGGAAGAGAGAAAGGAAGGGAGGGAGGGAGGGAGAGAGAGAGAGAAAGAGAAAGAAAGGAAGGAAGGAAGGAGGGAGGGAGGGAGGGAGGAAAGAAAAAGAAAGAATTTACACTTGGGCCTGTTCCCTGGGAGAGGCGTGGGATGCTCCACTTAGAAATATGAGATCTGGGGAGCCTGGTGGCTTAGCGGTTAAGTGCGCGGGCTCCACTGCTGGCAGCCCGGGTTCGGATCTGGGGCGTGCACTGACACACCGCTTGTCCGGCCATGCTGTGGTGGCATTCCACAGAAAGTGGAGGAAGATAGGCACAGATGTTAGCTCAGGGCCAGTTTTCCTCAGCAAAAAGAGGATTGACATGGATGTTAGCTCAGGGCTGATCTTTCTCATCCCCCCCCCAAAAAAAAAAAAAAATCTGAGATCTGTAAACAAATCCTAAGAGAATCCTGGTTGTCCAAGGTTCCAGACATTCGAAACTTCTCCTACCAGGGGGTGGAGGCAGGGGACCAGGCAGTGGGGGCTTTTCTTCAAGGAGCAGAGTTTATCCACAGGGTTGAGGCCCCAGGATTTCAGGCCAAGGTGTGGGTAACATGACAGAAGAATAAGCACTTCATTCATCTTCCAGCCACCTCCTGCCCCAGCCCTGTCCCACTGGAGTAGCTCCGGCCCCACTGCAGGGGGAGAGGGGGCTGGGGGGCTCACCTTCTCTTCACCCCTCTCCTCTGCTGGAGCCCAGCCAGGGCACCTCTGGGGTCACCGAGATGCTGGCACAGCCGGCCCTTGGGGTGGGGGACCCAGGCAGGGCCCCCCTCCTGTGCTAGCCAGAGAAAGAAAAGGAGGGGAGGGCCCTCTCAGGTCTGGTGACAACAGGGAAGCGGCCTCCTCTAAGGGCTGGAGGAGGGGAGGGGGTGAAGGGGAGTCCCTCTCAGCCTCCCCTCTGCCTACAGGCCCCAGCAGGCACCTTTGTGCCACCACTCCCAGCCAATTTCCTGGTTCTCAAACATCTCCCGGCCCGCTATGCTTCACTGCCTCCAGTCACCCCCCAGTTAAAGCTGCAGTTCCTGGCCTTCCTTCCCTCCCATTCCCTGCCCCCACCACATAACCCCCAGGGTGGCCCGGGACCACAGGTAAGCCAGAGCAGGGCCCACCCTAATCGGCTCCTTGATCACGGCTTTGATGAGACAAGAATCCTGTGGATGGTGAGATCAGACTAACCGTATTGGGGCATTAGCGAGGCAGGGAGTGTCTCCTGGGATGTCAGCTGCCATCCTGGGGCAGGAGGGGGCACTGGCTGGTTTTCCTTCCTTGAGCAGGTACAAAAGAAGCCACATTAACACAGCCCTGCCTTTGAACCTCGCCTTTGAAACCCGGACTCCTGGGTCTGAGCCAAGCAGGCCCAGACGCCAGTGCCCTCTCCCCAGCCACCCCGCCCAGCCCAACAGAGATGCTGTGGCAGCTTCCGATCTCTGAGATCAAAGGGTCCTGCCCGCTTCCCACCGTGCAGTTAGAGCCCCGGGTTGGGGGTGACTGTCAGGGAGGGATGCACAGGGTCCCCCCAGGGGTGCAAGCTCAGATTTCAGAAGGCTCCAAATGCATATGCTCCCAAATATGTATGGGGCATCTACACACATGGCTGGTCTCATTTCTCCCTCACAGTTGTTGTTGTGTCCTGGGTCCCATTTTACAGACAAGGAAACTAAGGCTTTGAGAGGTTAGATAACTTACCAAGGAGTTCAGACTGGAAACCTGATCCCAAATCCAGGGCTGTCTCCCCACTGGAAAGTCCTGTCCCCACCCCAAAGATGGAAGATAATTCCCAGTTCCTGGTCACCAACCCCATTATATGCTTCAGTCCCCAAAGCCAACAGCTCGTAAGAGGCTGCCCCTTCCTTATTTCCAAGTGCACTAATTTCAGTGGGCCCCTTTCCTCCCTGGCCCACCTGCACACGCAGGATGGATAGACATCCGGGCCTCCAACACAGAGCCCAGTTCTCCTTCTCCTCTAGCACATCACCCCTCACTTTGCCTTTGTATTTTCTGTCTGACAGCAAGGACTGGAGAGCTGGTGGTGGGAGTGGGCAGAAATACCCAGTCTCTCCACTGAACTCCTCCTTAGAATAATGGAGGGTGGGAGGGGTGGGCCCCTCGGCAGGGACTGGGCTCTTTCCCAGGTAGAGAGAAGCAGGGCGGAAGACCCCCCCATTCCAGCTCAAGCAGCTGCCTCTCACCTGACCCCTCACCTGGCCCTCTGCTTCCTCCCTTCCTCCCACCCCCATCTCCTGGCCCCTCACCTCACTCCAGACTACCTGATCAAAGGCAAGAAGCTGGGAGCCATTAACGATCTCCTCCTCCTCCTCCTCCGCCCTCTCTTTCCCTTCCCCACCCCTCCCTCTGCTCCTCCTGCCAGGACACAAATAACTGTTTCCCAAAGTGGAACCAGACTGGGTCAGAGAAGGAAGGACTTTCTACATTAGCTCCTTCATTTTACAGATGGGCAAGCTAAGGCCCAGAGAGGTTGAGTTTCTTAAGATCACACAGCAAATTAGTGGCTGAGTTGGGACCAGGGGCAATATTTAGACGTTTGGAATAGAGAAAAAATAAATAATGAAGAGATTTTGTTTCTCCCCTGACACGGGGTTTCAAAATAGAAATAACATCAAGCTGTAAAACGTAGAACTAATACAAATCAGCACTGTCCAATGGAAGTTTCTGCAATGATGGAAATGTTCCATATTTGCACTATACAATATGGTAGCCAGTGGTCACATGTGGCTATTCAGTACTTGAAATGTGGCTAGTATGACTGAGGAGATGAACTTTTAATTTAATTTAAATTAATCTAAATTTACATTGAAATAGCCGCACGTGGCTACTGGCTATCGAATCGAACAGCTCAGAGCTATACACTAAATTAACATCACTTCTTTCTAGACTTTCTGTTTGCAGAATTCTGGTTAAGTTCACCAAAGCTGAACTTTGGGGTTTGGGTTTTGTTTTAGGGGCACCCTAAACGACTAAGTCTGTCTATTGAGTAATCTTGTCCTGTCTGGAACTCAAATTTGGGTGTGTAAAAGATGACAAATGGTACAAGGAAAATTAGATGGAGTGTCAGAAGAGGAATAGATTGCATCCAGTATGGGGGTAGGAGAGGGTTTTGTGGAGGGGGCATTGAGGTAGATCTTGGAAGAGTGGGAACAGCATAAGCAAAGGCACTGAGGCAGGACTGCAGGGGAAGCTCAGGGTCAGTGTCCAGTGCACAGGATGCATATCGGCTCAGCAGGACACAGATCTCCCAGTCCTCTGAGCTGCAGTCTCTCTCACTTTGTCCTGCTCTGATCGTTGTCTAGTTTTCCCATGGGAGCCGCGGTGGTCTTGTGTGCTGGAGGAGGAGGAGGCCCGTCTGAAGTGATGGGAAGGGAAGGGGGAAGTGAGGAGGGAAGCCAAATGGCTGTGGGCCACATGAGAACTGTACACTCTCCTCATCTGTACCCGAACTCTGGCAGAGACACCTGGGGGGCAGGACAGATGCTGAGGCCATTTAGAGTCATAGCTGAAGGAACCTTAGTGTCCCAAACTCCCCACCTGAGTTTCTGCCCAGGGTTCTCAGTAACAGCCTTCCATTCCAGGCGATTGAGAGTAAGGAGACATCCCCACCATGGTCAAGTTAAACAGTCAAGAATTGGGGATCCAGAAAATACAAACAACTACAAAGTAATGTGACAAAGAAAAGGGACTTGACAGAAAGATGGGCAAAAGATAGGAACAGGCAATTCGCAGAAGACAAAACCCAGAGAAACAGTCAAGAAACAGGAAAGAATAACCAACGACACATTGTACACCTTGGCTTTACACAATGTTATATGTCAATTATATCTCAATAAACCTGGGAGAAAAAGGATAATCAACTCCACTAGTAATCAGGACAATGCAATTAAACTACAGTGTGACATCATTTCACATCCATTAGATTGGCAAAAATTAAAAGTCTGGCAATACCCATGTATTGGTGTGGATGTACCTTTGGGAGATCTTTGGGAGGGGACTATACGAGGGTTGGGAGATTATAAATTGATACTGCCTTTGGAGAGCCATTTGGCAATATCTCATGAAATTGAGGATGCGGTACCCAATTGTGGTAGACTGTTGTATCAGCAGTCCCTAATGAAAGCACCTCCAGGATCCACCCCCTCCCACATTGAACTCTAGGCCTGGCCATGTGACTCGTGCTTTGGCCAATGCACAAGTGAGCGAGGGAGGTAAGCAGAGGCTTACTAAGCACTTGCACCAAGTGGCTTCTTCTTTGGAATGCTGAGACCGCCATGCTGTGAGGAAGCTCAGGCTAGCCACAGGGAGAGGCCCTGTAGAAGAAAACTGAGGAACACATCTGACAGCCAGAACCATGGCCCCACACATGTGGCCCCAGTTGAACTGTCCCAGATGTTCAAGCCATCCCGGCTGAGACCCCAGACAAGCTCTTGCCACTGTGTCCTGCGTGAATTCCTAACCCACGGAACTGTGAGCAAATAAAAGGGAATATTGTTTTAAGCCACTAAGTTTTGGGGTGGTTTATGATGCAGCAATAGAAAACTCATAGAGCTGTCATCCAGCAACTTCATTCCTTGCTGTATGCCCAGAGAAACCCTTGCACGTGTGCACAAGGGGATATGTATAAGGGTGCTTATCACAGCCTATCCATAAATGAAGGATAAATTGAGGCATACACCTTCATTTGATGAATATGGCACGGAGCTACATGTAACAGCAAGGATAAACCAAAAACATCCTGAACAGAACACCAAAGGAATAGAAGTTTACGTACAAGATGCGATATACGTAAAGTTTAGAATCATGCAAACCCATACAATATAGTGCTTATGTGTTTATAATCTGTAGTGAAAACTTGCGTGGAAAGAATCAACCCTCAATGCAGGGGGGTGGTTAGCTCTGGGGAGGGAGGGAGGAGAATGAGACTGGGGAGGAACAGACAGGGAGTTTCCATCGTATCTATAATGTTCTGTTTCTTTAAAAAATATAAATCTGAAGCAAATATGGCAAAATGTTAAGATTTAACAAAGCTGGGAAGGAGATACATGGGTGTTCATTATTATATTGTTTTGGTTTTCTCTGTGCGAGAAATATTTCATAATAAAAAAGATAATTTAAAAAATAAGAATGGAAGTGGGAGGCTCTGAATGGTGAAGGATCATTTAAGAGGAGATAGATATGCACGGAAGGTTCTGATGCCTCCTAGGCCGAGTCCCACCCTCCCCTTCCTCGGGCCAGCCGCATTCTTGCCCATGGGTTCCTTAAGTCCTCCCAGTATCCTTACCATAGAGGCCCCCTTTCTATTAAAAAAAAAAAAAAAAAAAAAAGACTTCAACTAGTTGAGTTGCTTCAGCCAGGTGGGAGGGTCCAGGGAAGCAGACTGTTCATAGGGCACCTGACCAGGACTTGGGAGGCCTGAGCTTAGGTCCCAGGTCATTCACAACTCCCTGCGTGACCTTGCACAAGTGCTGTCTCTCTCTGAGTCTCATTTTCCTCATCTGCAGTATGAGACTAGTGGATTAGATCAGGGAGAGTTAACCAGGCAGAGCTATCAGAATGATACTCACCCCTCCACACCCAGCTAAGGTCTCGCTCCATAAGGGAAAAGAAGGGAGAACAGGCATTTGAAAAAGCCCCTGGGGATTGTAGTACAGACACCTGGCTGAGATGACCTCCCAGAACCCTGCAGTCCTGGCGTTGTGGGATTCTATGATATGGCATGTTCTATCTAAATTCTGTTAGGATTGGCAGCAAAATTTATAGGGCACATCTGAGGTGTTCGCTGTACACACTTCCCCTCAGGCTAGCCTATCCATCCAGCCAGCCACTGAAGAAACACTTACTGAGTACTTACGATGTGCCAGGCACTGTGCAAGGTGCTGGAAACTTACTAGTGAACAAAATAGACATCATAAAAATCCACACATAAATCTCAGGCCCACTTCTAAACACTTTACATTTACTTACTTAGTTATCCCCCCACAGCTCTATGAAGTAGGCCCTATTATTATCCCAGATTACAAACGGGGAAACTGAGGCACAGAGTGGCTAAGTATCTCGTCCAAGACCAGCAGAGTAAGCAGCAGAGCCAGGACGCAGTTAAGCGCTCTGCAGCGTCACCTCTGCACCAGCCTCATCTCCCACTCAGGCCCCTCTTCCCTGGCTTTCTTCCCACTCTCTCTACATGAAGAGCACCTTGCTCTCACCCCCCACCTCTCACCTCCCACCATGCCCAAGGCCTTTTCTAGAGGCAGGGAGGAGGGACTGTGAGCGAAACAGGGGCCAAGTGGGCTTGCCATGTGTTGGAGGCAAGGAGCTTGTCCCTTGTGTTTGCGAGGTCAGAGAGGGGAAGGGCATAGCCCTGATTTCCTGTTGGCAGAGCCCAGGGGGCAGGAAGAGCTGCGGCTTCAGGGGAGGTGGGTGGGCCGGGGCAACATGGGACCCAGGAGTCATCAGTCGTAGTAACCACATTTACTGAGTGGCTGGCGGTGATTCCAGTGAGTGCTTGACAAATACTTTGTGTCATCTTCACAAACTCCTGGAAGGTAAAAATCACTGCCCCCATTGTGTAAATGAGGCAGCTGAGTTCCGAGGGGCTGAATAGCTCTTCCAGATGGCAAGCTGGGCTCTGAACCCAGGCTCCCTCACAACAAGGACTTCGTGCAGGAGCCCGGCACAGTTGCAGGCTCTGAGGATGGCAGTGAGCGGGCAGGCAGGCTTCCCGCCCTGGCGGAGCTTACATTCCATTGGAGCAGGCAGGCAGAAAAGGAGTCAAGCAATGGTTATCATCGTCTCAGGTAATGACCAGGGCTGTAAAGACTAAACACGGGGAATATGATTGAGAGCCGGAGGGACTTCCATTCCTCACAATACGACGAACTGGACACGCTGCCAAAAAGAACACCTATAAATGCTGGATAAAATGTAACAAATATCCCATTACAGGTACAGATGCAGTGGCAAAAAATAGAAGGAAGTCATCAGGGGTCAACACCAAAGAAGAATCTGGAAACGTAAAGCTTCTACTGCCGATTTTGGCAACATGGAACTTTGAGTTGTTGAGTTGTTGAGTTGTTGGGGTTGAGACACTTATCTCCCACACACATCCATAAAGCTGAGACCCTTGGAAAGCTACACACTCAGTAAAAGGATGAACTAGGGGGAAAAGTCTACCTACGCAAAGGAAATCAACAGAGAAACTTGCCCATTCCTGTACTCCTCTGGAATCTGAGTGAGAATGAAAAAGCCTCTCCTGAGAGTTCATAACCCCAGGGCTGTCTTCACAGGGGGTGGGACTCTGCTCTCCACCACTGTGTAGAGCAGAAAACCCCAGGCAATAAGTGAACTAAAATGGACCTAGGGTGGTAGCAGCCTGAGGCAAAGACACATCCTTTCTGGAGGGACATACCTCCAACCCAGGCATCTCAGGATTCTCAGAACTAAAACTCTTCAAGCACAAGCCCACATTCCAGAACTGCACATGGTACAAGGAAACAAGCAACCGTGAGTGAGAGTCTGCCAAAACGATGAGCACCAGGCTTAGGTCCCCGCAAATTTCATCCCATGGAGTTATCAAACAGAGAACCAAAAACTGTGTATGTTTAAAGAGAGATGAGAGGGAATTAAGTATGACTAAAGAAGGTGACATTGGATTGGTGGTCAGGGAAAAGCTTTTGAGGAAAAGACTTTTGAGATAAGACTTGAACGAGGAGAAGGAGCCAGCCACGCAAAGATGACGGAGAAGAGCATCCTGGGCAGAGGACACAGCAGGTGCAGAGGCCCTAAGGCAGGACTGAACTTGGCCCGTTGAGGAGCGGAAAAGGGCCAGTGTGCCAGCTGGGATGACCTTGAGAAGTGTGATATGGGAGGAGGCGAGAGAGAGGAAGGGGCCGGCCACGGCCATGGGCCTGGAGGCCTGGTGAGAAGTCTGGCTTCTAGTCTAACTGCAATGGGAAGCTTTCAGGGCTTTAAGCAGGAGCTGGACATAATCTGATTTGCATTTTTTCAAGATCACTTTGGTCACCATGTGGCAAAAGGATGGTGACAGGGTCTGTGTTAAAGCCTAAGATTCCAACTCTAATCATCTCCAGAAGACCCTCCTCGCCCAGAGAGGGGTCCCGGGGGAGTATATGGGGGAGTATGCGTGTGAGATGGGGGGTGGGGTGGGGAGAAGCTTTGATGAGTGAACCAGCCACAGAGGCAGAAACAAGGAGCTAAGCCTGGGTCCCACTCTGACCAAGCCCCACCGCCCAAATTAGTGACTTCATCCATTGATTCCTTCATCCAGTAAAATGCTAGTGGGTGTCTCCTATATGCCAGGAGTAACCACTAGGGAAGGAGAGCTGAGAGGCCCAGTCTCTGCCCTGGAGGAGTTTGCAATAAACAAACAATGACAACCCATGGGGAAGGTTCTGGGCCAGGGAGAGCACAGAGGAAGGGTGAGTGCCTATTCTGGGGAGGGACAGTGTCAGGAATATCTTCTTAGAGGGAGTGACATGAGCTGCTCCTCCCCTCTATCTCCCAGGACCCACTGCATCTCTGCAGAACCTTCCTGTGCCTTTCCCTATAAAAGGCAGAGTGCGGGGTGGTTGTACCTCTCACAGAGAGCCCTCAGCTGGAAGGAAAACTTCCCTGTGGTCCCCTGAGGAAGGAAGAGAGGCAACAGCAGCTAATGACAATAACCACAAGCCTTAGATCTGGGCCTCTTTCACTTCCATTCCCTTGTTGGTGATGTCAGCAGGGCAGAAACCATTACCCCATTTCATAGATGAAGAAACTGAGGCTCAGTGAGGCTAAGTGCCTTATCCACGGCCTCACAGGTAAAGTGTGGCTGGGCCCACACCTGAACTAAGTCTTCTGTTCAATGCTCTTGAGAGGCATGTCCGTGTGTGGCCTTCCTCAATGCCCATTGCCCTCACTCCTAGTCCCTCCCGGGCTGGACTGCCCTCTGCTCACCATCAGGTCCCTGGCAGCGAAAGGTAGTGACAGCCGAGGGGTGGCCAGGAGCAGAGAAACTCAGGGCAGCCATGCCAACTTCCCGGGCTGGGCATCCCAACTTCTCCACAAGTTCCCTGGGAAGAGTCCCCTGGAATGGGGTGCAGGAAACGAACTTTATAAAATTCTCCACAACCAGCCAAGCGGAACCTATTTTCCCTCACAATGCAATTAACAGCACCAACATTTACAAAATATGATTACAAGCGCTTTGGTTAAGTAGAGGAAAGTATATTAGATAGCAGCGAGGGGTTGATCTTAATGTGCATTTTTTCGAGAGACTTGCATTTTCTTTGTGCAAATAAAGAGGCCCTAAATTCTCCATAGGCACTAAAATCAATGCAGTGGAACCATGATAACAAACACAGGCTCCACTTTTTGCTACATCCCCCAATTAATTAAGCCTTTCACGGGCATGTAATTAGGAACATTAGCAAGTCATAAAATTGCCGTGAGTCTTTAAATTATGTGCCGGCCCTCAGCAATTTGTTTTTAATTCCTTCTGAAGACAATGGCACTGCGGGGCCCAATAGATCTTCCCAGTGGCCTACTGTGCTCTCCTTTATGGCGGAGGGCCGGCCTGCCCCGGCTCCCCTCCAGGCAGCTGGGGTGCCCCGAGTCTGGCTCCCAGGACCCTGGAGAGCTGTGAGCTCCCGCTCTTTCTTTCTTCCTCTTTCCTTTCTCTTCTTTGTTTTTACTTCCTTTTTATTTCTCCTCTTTTCCTCCCTGCTCTCTCTTCCTTCTCTTTTTCCTTCTTTCTTCTCTTCTCCTTTTGATCTCTTTACCTCCTTGTCTCTTTCCTTCTCTCCTTCCCTCTCCTTCACCTTCACTGCCTTCTCTCTCTTCCTCCTCCATCTCCTCTTCCTTCCCCGCCCCCACCTCCCTGGGCCACAGCACAGGCTCCTCCCTCCCTTCCCATGATCCCTCAGGAGCGGGCTGGACACGCTTCCCCTCCCCCGCCCTCCCGCGGGACCCAGGTCTTGGCCCCTCGCTTCCTACCCATGTTGTTAAGGACCTCAGAGGCCATCTCACTGACCTGCCACCTCTATGATTTGTGGCATCAGCTACACTCCTTGGGAGCCAAACCCTGAAGCAATCTGGAGGTGTTTGAGGGAATGAGGGGCAGGGGTTAAGACCCCACTCCCACCACCCTTCCTCCTCTGAAGGAAGGGCAAGTGGGAGGCAAGGCAAAGGGCTGTGGTGTTTGCCTTGCCGGCAGAATGCCCCTGCGAGTGTCTGCGTTGACCTTTCACTCATCTGTCAGGGTCCTCTGGGACCCAAGGGAGTTGGAGAACCCTGCTCCCCATCCCTGCACCACCCAGATACCCTCCTCCCCCCAAATTGTTGCCCTTCCAGGCCTGTAGCCACCAGCTTCAGGACTTAGGGGAATTAGGTCTTTGGGGTCAGGCCTTGTAAACCCAGCCTTGCCCTTCCATCTTCCACCCAAGACTTCATTTTCTGCCAACCAGAAGTTTCTAACTTGAGTCAAGATCTACTGGAAGATCTTGACGTGGAGCCTGGAGTGGTAACTCCCCAGGCCCATTGGTACAATCCACCCTTTCTTCAAGGTTTGCTGAAATTCTGGGTAGAGAAGGACTGACTTCTGGCTAGGGCTCCTTCCCTTTTCTCCGTACTGTCAGCATCCCCTCCCCACTCCTGGAGATCACAAGGCTTCTGTGAAATCTTAGAATCCCCAAGGTTTAGAATTGGGAGGAGCATTGCAAAAGAGCAACTGAGACCCACACCAAGCCAGAAGCCAGGAACAAAAAGACATGCCTGCTCAGCAGCCGACCACTGTAACCATCTCTTGTTCATGGCCACCATGGGGTCTGTGGTTCCTCTCCTTCTCAGTCTCTTCTCAGCTTCTCCCCTCACCCAGACTAGCTCTTTCTCTCTGTATTTCCCAAGAGGTATTTTGGGTTCTCCTTGCCTTCTGGGCACACAGGAAGATGGTACTCCCTGCACCACTGAGTAGTTAAGCAAGGTTAAATTATGTAACTTACTTGGGCCAACGAAATGTGAGCAGAAGTGGCATGTGTCACCTCTGGATAGAAGTATCTGAGAGGTGATGTATAATTCCACACACCTTCTTCCCTGGCCCCCATGGAAGCACTTGTTGGTAAGGAGGTGTTGGGGTTGCACTGGCATGGAGTGCTCAGCGCCCACATGATGGCAGCTGCCCTGGAGAGTTCCCCGGGCCCAGTGAAGAATTTGCATGAGCAAAAAGTAGATCTTTGTTGTGTTAAGCCACTGAGATTTGGTGATGTTTGTTACTACAGTGTAACCTAGCCTGTCCTGACTAATCCACCAAGAAAGAGCCTCTGGCTAGTCCAGCTAATCTTTCTGCCCAGGCCAGGCCATGGATTGAGCCAGTGTAGGGATTAGCTGCCTTTGGGTCAAATGCATACCCTGCCCCAATCAGGGAAAACAGTTCTTCAATTTGTAAGTTTCCCATACTCCATACAGTAAATGTTTAACTTATTTTGGCCTACGAGGCCTTCCGTGCACTGACCCCTGCCTGCCCCTCCAACCACATTTCCTGCTGCTCCCAGCCCTGTTTCACATCTCAGGCCCCAGAGACACCAAGCTTCTCCTCATTTCCCCATCACATTGAGCTCTATCACAAGCCAGTTCTTGATACATGCTATTCCCTTTGCCTAAAATGCTTTTCCACTCACATCTCCTCCCAAGGAGATTCTACTGATTTCTAAAGTCCCAGGTCAAGTATTACGTGTTCCTTTAAGTCTTCCCCATCAATCCTGGTCTGTACCCCTCTTGGGTACTTTGCACATACTTAGGTTTATCATGTGCACTTGTACTTATTGGCTTATCTGTCTGTATGCTCAGTCCTCCCCAGACTGTAAGGTCTTCATGACATGACCAACACCTCCAGCATCATTTGGTGTCCCCTCTCACTCCAACACATTACCAACAACACATTGCCTGACAACAACAACTGCGATGAGGCCAACATTTATTGATTGCTTACCCCTGCCCCACACTGGGCTACACATTGTACCTGGCTGATCTCTTTGAACCAGTCTTGTTATTGTCTTCATTTGATATCCTCCAGAACCTCTACATTCTACTGCCTCCCCTTATGGTCCTGCAGTTTCTCAATAACCCTCTGTTGAATGAATGAATGTTGCCTGCATGAAATCAATGAATGAATAAGTGAATTCTGACTTACACACAAAGCAGCAGCCAGGACTTCATGTAACACACCTGTGAAAGCACACCTCCTCCCCCAGTCATGCATGCCTGCTTTCTAAACTGCCCGGGGGGCTGTGAGCTCGTCTGCAGGGAGTCTATGGACAGTCAGGGGTGTCCCCAGCGGGAAGGACACACATTCCCAGGCCCCACCACCACTCCCAGCCGGCACATGCAGACATTCCCTGATCCGAGCCTGCAGCCCACGAGACTTCCAGCCCCAAGCAGGGCCCACCTACTGGCTCAACACCCAGGCAGGCAGGACCAACCCAGGAGCCCAGCCTGGGGCTCTGCTGGGCCCATTTTGAGGCAGCCGCATTCCCTCAGGATGGGAAGCTGTGATTGGGAGCCTGGCAAGCAGAGTCTAACCTTGAGTGTTTTCTCGTTGTCATCCGCATATCTAACGCAAAGCCTGCCGAGACTATGCGCTGGAGACATATATTACACCCAGAGCATTTTATCTCGCACATGTGACCCTGCCCATCATGAGCTGTAGGTTTTATTCTCGCTGGTGGGACAAAAACCACCTCCCACTGCAGCATATATCAAGAGGAAGAATGTTGAACTTTCTTTGCATTAATATAAATAGCTGTTTAGGTCTCACTCCCCAGCCTGGGACCCTCTGCGCACCTGTCCTTCATCTACTCTATTTGGCATCTGGTTCAAGTTTGGTTTATTTAGAGCCCAGGTCTGCGGGCTTTTACATATTAAAGGTGCATTTTAAAAGAGCATTTTCTATTCTAATTTGGGGGAGCCAAGCTCTTTAGGGCTTTCGGGAACGGTGTCCACCTGATTTACATTTCCCCCACTGGAGCTGTGCCACAGACCCACATTAGAATGTAAATAACAGTGATGGATACATGTATCTTTAAAGATCCATTTTCTCTCCATTTTTTCTATCTTTAGGGGGAGGGGACAGGCCAGGGAGGAATGGCAGTACCCAGGCTGTGGGGGCAGAGGAAAGAAAGAGGAGAGAGGGAGGATGCAATGGGTTTCTTGGAAAGGCTGGCTCCGAGGAAGGAAAGCTAGTAGTTCAGAGGGCTGGGGTGCCAGGGTTTCTGCAAGATGGCAGTCAGCAAGCTTTGCAAGGCCAATGTCTCCTTTGTCTGGGGAGATGCTACTGTGTTGCAATTAAGCCAGTGTCCAAATATTGGCTGCAGTTTAACTTTAGAAAATTCTCTTCACCTCTCTGGGCCTTCGTACACCTATCAGGCTATGGGGATCATCATAATCCTCCCATACTGGGCTGCCATGAGGAATAAATGAGATGACATCTGTAAAGCAGGGCACAGTGCCCAGCACACATTAGGCGAGTACCTTAATACATATTAGCTATTGTTTCTGATTATTATCCTGATAAATCTTGTCTTCTATCCCAAGCCCCAGTGCCCTGCATATGGTCGACCTTTATTAGAGTGTATTAGCTGGAATCCATTCATTCAATGTCAAGAAATTTACCTGGCTCCTATTCTGGGCTATAGACCCAGCATAAGGCCCTGGAGGAAGATAAAGATTGAGGCCTGGTTCCTCGTCTCTACCCACCTGCCACTCCCACCAAAGGCTCCTGCCTTGCCTGCCTCTTCGGGTTCCCATATGAGCCATGCTCTCTTGTGCTTCCTCGTACCCCCTCTCGGCCCAGGACCTGCTCTCCCCTCTTCTTCACCTGATAAATCTCATTTACCCTCTTCTAGGAGGACTTTCCAACTCTCCAAGCAGGGTTAGGTGCCCTCCTTGAAGGTCCAGAGTACCATTCGCCGCCCTCCACTACATTGCTTACCATCCTCTATGATGACTCTTTTGTGGGTCAATATCCCCTACTAGAGTGTAAGCCCCAGGAGGAGAGGAATTGTGTCTGTTTTGGTCACCATTATATCCCCAGCCTGGCACACAGTAGGTGCTCAATAAATGTTCCCTAAATAAAAGGATGAAATTGATCCTTTCAAGAGATTCACAGTCTCAGCAGGGATGGACCCACATGCCAGTTGTTACAGTGCCAAATGATCTCAGAGGGGCAGCTGGGTGAGTCAGGAGGGCTTCCCAGAGGAGGTGACAGTTGAGTAGGGCCTTGAAGAATAAGTAGGGGTTGTTCCAGAGAAAGAGGGAGAGAATTTGAAGGGAGTGGAGATTTTGACAGAAGAGAGACCCTAAATGGTAACAAAAGAGATGGAATTCTTTTCTGTGTCATGGACCAAGATGCTCTTAGAGGTGACATAGGACCCATCTAGGATGTGTTTCCCAAATGCGGGCACCAGGCAGATGTAACTGCAGAGGGCAAGGGGAGGTTGGAGGGAGTGGGAAGAGGAGGTGCCTGGCCTCAGCCGTAGGTGGGAAGGGGAGGCAGAGTAGGCAGATGATGCCCACCCCCTACCCCCAAAAGGAGACCTGGCTTAGGTGTCAGGGGCCAGGAACCACACCTGGTTCCCAGACCCTGTGAGCAGCCAGGACAGCAAGGATTGAGGAGGGGGAGACGAGAAGAGGGGGCCTCCTGGCCTCCATTTCCCCAGCCAAGAAGCTTTGGCTGATATGATTGCTTCAGAAATCCAGGGAGAAAGCCTGGGGCCTTCGCTCATCAGCCATTGTTGGGGGGCACTGGCGATGTCAGAAGTAATGACAGTGAAAAGGGAAAACCAGGAGAAGGGGGGAGAAGGAAAGAGAAGGGCTAGAGGTCTCTTGATGCAGAGAAAAGGAAATTAGGGGGAGGGAGTGGGAATTGGGGAGGTGGGACAGCAGGGGCCAGGAGGGTGCAGAATGTGGGGGCAGGGAGAGCCTCCAGGAAGATTCAGAGGACGTTTGATTATGGCCTGTGCAGGGAGAGGGGAAGAGCAGGGAGGGAGGGAGGAGAGGAGGCGGAGGAGATGAAGATGTTCTTTCGTCTTCTTCCTGGAGAGAAGGGGCCATGCTCTGATAGGGAGAATGACGGAAAGTCTCATTGGAGCTGTTGGTTTGAAAGAATTTGTCTTTGGAACAAGCTTTTTATCAGTTAGCTTTAAAGATCAGAATTCCTCTGAGGCCGCTCCATCTTCCTCTCTCTCTTTTCTCTCTGTCTTACCCTCCTTTCCCTGATCCCTCTGTCTCCCTTCGCAGCTCACGTTCCCTTTCTCGGCCGGTGTCTGTCTCTGTGCTTTTTTCAGTTCCTGGGAACCCTGTGCCATCTTTCTCTGCGCTGCTCACTGCTTGCTGACAACAGGCCAGGCCTCCTCAGAGTCTCAAGGGGGCCTGGGGCCAAGAGAGCAGTGGGCAAGGCCTAGACCTGGCAGAGCTCCCTGTCCATACTGCGCGTCGTCTTTGGCCAAATCATGGAGGCTCTCGGGACCTCTGTTTCCTCCTCCTCCATAAATTGACCGGATTGGGCGTCTTGACCCTTATGACTAAGGTGGTAGATAGGCAGATATGACAGTCCTGAAGGCAGGGAGAGCCTGGAGGCTGTCCAGGAGAGGAGATGCCCTAGGGCTGGTAGGCCTTTACCCTCCTTTATCAAATGAGGTCCCAGGAGGGGGGTGCTGGCTGACAACCAAACCTTGCCCAGGGAGGGGGCAAGAGACAGGTCTGTGTTTCAACACCACCTGTGATGCCACCTGTGATGAGGTGGGCATCAGGGCCCCATTAAGACCTTTAGATGCCCTTTCCCAAATGTAATTTAACAACCCAACAACTCAGTGATAAATAGGTGTAAGAAAGGCCAACAAATTTCTGATTCCCTGATATTACATATATGCTTTCTTTGGAATATTAAATTCTTTCCCAAACTGTATTCAGGTGGCCCCACTTTTCTTGTGCTCTTGGCATGTGCTTGGCCTGCCCAGCATGTGATCCAACAGGACACAGCAAACCTAGAGATCATCAGTGAGCCAAGGGCACAGCCACAAAACCCTCTTCCAAGCTGTGCATGAGGCAGTGAGGGTTGGGGCAGAGGGGGACAGGCCCCTCAGGAGGAAGACGCATTTGGGCTGGGCTGTCGAGGCCCTGAGTCCCAGGGAAGAAAAGGGGGTGGCGACAGCCTGTGGGCCATGCGGCCCTTGCCCCTGCCACAAACCTTCCCCAAGCCAAAGCTACCTTTCCCATCATGGCCAACTGTCCAGGTGTGGCTCTCACCTGTCCTGTGTCCACAGCAAAGGCAGGCTCAAGGAGCAGAAGGAGAAGGGAGCTGGTCCTGACACCCCCTCCACCCACCCAGGCCACAGCAGGCCTTGGAGCTGGTGGATGGCAGGAGCTGGCCTGGAAGGAGTTAAAGAAAAAATATTTATGACCCTTGGTAGAGACAGTAAGGCAGACTTGATTCAGGACCATCACAATGAGTGTTGGGGACCGCTGCAATGGGATTTTGCAGGGATTCGGGGCTCAGCTCCAAATACAGCACAGGTGAGTGGGCCTTTACAGCAAGGAGCAGGGTGGGGGACAGTGGATGGAAGATTACTAAGAGGGAAAACATCAGGGGTAAGGCAGGGTCTGGCTAAAGGGACCTAACAGGATTCTTCTGAAGACAGGCCAAGGGGATCAGGCATCACGTGGAGAAGGGCGGGGGAGGGTAAGGAACAAGATCAGATGTCAAGGGTGGGGGGGCTTTTGCTAAACTGACTTAGCAGGGGTTCTTGCTAAAACTGGATTTTACAAGGAAGTGCACGGATGCCCTTCCTAGGAGAAGGTTCGGGAGCCTGACTAAAGTTTGGTCAAGCAAAGAATCCTCGTCAAAGAGAGGGAGGGAATGGGAAATCCTTCGGGCACAAGCACAGATGGAGCATTTACGGGCCAGGTGCTCTCCCACGTCAGTGAAGGAGTCTTGTCCCCATTTTCCCCAGGGGGAAACGGAGGTGTTTGCCCGGTGTCGTGCACCAAGGCAGGGGAATCCAGGCAGAATCCAAGCAAGAAGGGCGGCTAACTTGAAAGGCAGAAGGAGACCAAGCCAGAGAAGGTGGAGGCCTGGGCGGCCTGCCCTTTTCCACTTGCCTCTCCTGGAGGATCAATGTTTTATGTTCGCCCCCACCATCGTCCAAGATAACCTGGCTCTTATCTGTGCCCTGGCTGATGGCCTGGACGACTCTCATTTCCCGCCTTGGGTGTTAATGCTAAAATGCTAATGATTTGTTTTTCTTGGAAGGGATAGGGCATGGGGTCAGAGGTTTCCTTGGAGCCACCAGGAGCTTCCTTCTTCCTTCTTCTGATTCAAACTGCAGGCCTGAGGGGCCCCCAACCCAGGAGGGGCTGTGACCTGGGGAGGAAGGAGAAGAGAGATCAAATGATGGCCTGGTGGTTAGGCCCCAGCTGCCACTCCAGAAGCTCCACCTCTGGGCCAGCTACTCTGAGCCGTCTCTGAGGGGCCTGATCTGTACCCCAACCTGCAGAGTCTGGGGGTGACCCTGTGGGACACCCAGGTCCCCCTCCCCTGCCCAGCCCTGCTTTTCCCAGGCGCCTGGGATGGGAGGGGGGCTGTGCTCAGGGAGGAGCAGAAAGCAGGCCAGGCCGTGTGTACAGAGAGGCCTCAATTTCACAGGGCTTGCTCCTGAGTGAGTTTCGCATAAAAGGATTAAGGCGAGAGGAAGTGCAGAGGAAATGGGATGTTGGACACCTTGTTAAACGGGCTGTCAGGGCCTCCCAGAGCGTGAGTGTTAACTCTATTCCCTGCCTCCGCTGAGAGCAGGCCAGGCCATTACCTGAGCGATCAAAGATAGGGCAGTGAGTCAGCGCCTGGAGGGACCCAGAGGCGGACGAGCCCCACCCCCTCCACCCCCCCCACCCCCCCCCCCACCCTCGCCCCGCAACACACACATTATACATACTCTCCTTCAGGCCTCATTCCTGAGGGAATTCAAGGGGTCTGGGAGAAGGGGAAGTGGAGGTTCAAAGTGTCTTCCCACCTGGTCCTGGAGAGCTCTCTGCCCTGGGATTAAATCACAGCATGTTTTGGGGCATGAGGGAGTGGGGGACTGGGGGGGCATTTGACCTAATGATGTGTAGATTATCATTTCCTCCCTTATCTTAACACCGAGGGACATTCTTTTTCCTGAGCCCAGGGAATTGGCTCAGTTTGTGAATGAGTCTGATCAGATCAGCACTTTTCCTGAAGAGATGAGGGCGTTGTCAGGAAGGGGGGGAGTACTTCCTCTGGGGAGAAGGGCTGGCCGAGGACCTGAGGTGGGTGGGGGATGTGCTGTGAGGAGGGTCCTAGTGGCCTGCAAGCCGGCAGCTCACACATCCATGCAGGGAATCCCTGCCTTTTCCCTGTCTGTCCCCTGCCCTGCCTGGACCACCTTCTGCTCACTGCACCCAGCCAATTCCTACTCATCCTTTAAAGGAGTCACAGCCTGGGTGGACATTCAGATCACCTGGGAGACTTTAAAAACTTCCCCAGGCCTGGGGCCCACTTGAGACGGATGGAACCAGAATCTCTGGGGGCTTGGGTATTGGCATGGTTTTCAAAGCCGTCTGGGTGATTCTCCTGTGCAGCCAGGGTTAAGCTCTACTTGTCTGGAAAGCCTTCCCTGAGCCCCTGGCTGGGTTAGGTACCCGCCCCCCTGTGTCTGCTCCACTCTCTCCCAGGGCATATCTCCAATTCACACCTACCACATGGTGGTTTTCTGTTTACCTGTCTGTCTAGACCTCCTGCCCAGACTGTGAACCCCCTGAGTGCAGGGGCAAAGGGCACTCCCATTGTCCCTGGGGCTTAATCCTGCACGTGGTGGGTTGTCAATACCCAGCGCTGAAGGAGGGAGTGTGTAGGAGCCTGTCTCAGTCGTCTTTCTCTCTCCTCTCCCTATCGCAGGGCTGATTATAGTCGGTGCTCAATTAATGTGCTAACTGGGCCTTGAATGCATGATGATTGCATTCCCCCCTCTGAGATATGGGGATGTGGGAAGAGTTAGCGCACGTTCCTTCATATTGCCTATTGGGGGGGTGGTGGGCATCAGGACCACTTCTCCTCTCCCCTGCCCCCACCAATTGGTTTTTCAATGCTTTCGACGGGGGGGGGGGGGGGGGGGGGGGCGGGGGGGGGAATGAATTTAGATCAGGAGTCTTTTTCTGTAAAGGACCAGATAGTAAATATTTTAGGCTTGGTGGGCCATACTGTCTGTCTCAACTACCCTGCAGCAGTAGCTTAAAAGCAGCCATGAACAGTGCATAAATGAGTGGGCCTCTCTGTGCTCCAGTAAGACTTTATTTATGCATGCTGAAGTTCAAATTTCATATAATTTTCGCATGTCACAAAATTTCTTCTTTTGATTTTTTTCAACATTTTTAAAAGTCACTCTTAGCTCGTGGCCATGTAAAAAGGGGGGTGGGCTGGCTGGATTTGGCCAATGGGCTATCATTTGCAGATTTCTGGTGTTGATGAAATTGTTGGTGGTAGTTTCCCAATTCGAAGCTTATAGCTGAACACGGCTCTCCACCCACACACCCCAGAGGTTAGCAGGGGCCTGGGCCACGCTAGCTGCCCCCTGATGAGATAGAGGTGTGTGCAAGGGAACACAAGCGGAAGTCCTGATCCCTCAGGGATGGGGGCGGGAGTGTGAAGGCTGTGAATCCCAGAGACACCTGATAAGTAATGTGGTTTCACTTCAGGTCATTTCCTGAAAGTCAGATCCACTTTGCACATGAGGAGGTGAGCGGGAGCTTCAGAATTCACTCTCGGGGCCTCCAAATTAAAAGCCAAATAGGATGTAGCTTTTGCCTGTGCTGCGTCTTCATCTGTCAAGAGCAGTTATCTTCATCCTCCACCTCTGGGGCCTGCTACTGTCAGTCACCGACGCCCAGCGCCGGCATTGTTGTCTCCTCAGCACGGCACACCCAGCAGGGAAAGGTGTCCCCTAATGGGCCCAAGACCCCCCTGGTTATTCAAACGGGGAGGGAGGTAAGACTGGGGGCCCCGAAGGGAGGAGTCACCCAGGGCCTTTAGAGGAACCTGCCACTTCCGGTCCAAACTCCTAGCCAGAGCTTTGCTACTTGGGGCCTGTGCCAGACTCCTGGAGGTTCTCTCTGGAGAGAAAGGTGGGAATTCTTTATAAAGACCCAGCTATCTAGGGAGGAGAGTGGCAGAGTCTGGTGCCCAGAAACTGCCAGCTCCAGCCCCTGGAGGAGAGATGGGAAGGGAGGAGGGAAGATGGATGGAGACTCAGGGAACCAGAGAGCAAGTGTCTCCAAGTTATGCACTCAGTTCTAGTCCCAGCTCAGACCTTTACTTGCTGTGTGGCCTTGGACCAATTGCTTCACCTCTCTGAGTTTCAGCTTCTTCAACATGGACAGTCTTACCAGCCCTAGCCCTGTCAGGATTGTACACTTTAAGGCTCACAAGAAGCCCATGTACATTTTAAGGCTCACAAGAGAGCACCACGTAGGCCCCAGTGTGCCATTACTGCTCAGGGCTGTGAGTCAGTAGAGGACAGCCTGGGAGTTGTGGGCTCGACAGCTGGACCACTGAGTTGGTGAGGGCCCTTGTTCTCTCCCTGATCGCCCCAAACAGCTGTTTGGAGGAGGGGGCTTGGAAGCTGTGTTGGGCTGTTTCTTTGTCCCTCTCATGACCCAGGACTCTCAGACAAATTAGCATCATAAAAAAAGACACACTTTGTGATCAGAATACTTGAGTTAAGACTCATCTCATCACTATTTGTGTGATTTCTGGCAAATTACTTCAACTCTGAGCCTCAGGATTCTCATCTGTAAACCCGGGATAACATCTCACTGGGCCATTGGTGACAAGACCATAGGAATATGAAAACACCTTGTAAACATAATGGGCCACACACGTAACCACACAGATTTGTATATCCCCTCCTCCTTTCAGCCAGTCACAGGGGTCTCACCCAGTCCTACTCCCATCCCCCAGCCTTGCTCTGCTGACACCTCCACCATCCCCCACCCAGGCCATTTGTCCATGCCAGAGCCTGCCCTAGACTCACTAGACTTGATTCACTGGAGAGTGGGCTTCTTCTCCCCACTGACTCAAACCATCCCTCGGGTCCCCTCTCCCCTGTGGCTGAGCCAGGCCAGGATGAAGCCTCCAGCCCTGTTGTCCCTGCCCAGTGGACCTGGCCCATCACATTGGCCCCCACTGCAAGTCATCCAAGGCCTTGAGCCTGGCCTCCTTGCCTTGCTGTCTGAGCATCCCACACCCCCGAGCCTACTGAAGTTGGGTCTGGGAGAGGGGCAGGCCTCTACCCACCTTCTCCCAAGCCTCCTGTAAATGAGCGCCACACCTTCTCGGTAAAAAATTCAATATTTTGAATTCTTGAAAAATCACAAGAACAAAACGTGCTTATTAGAAAACACTTAAATACAAGAATATACTGGAAAAGGGGCCGGCCCCGTGGCGTAGTGGTTAAATTCACACACTCCACTTCAGCAGCCTGGGGTTCACAGGTTTGGATCCCAGGTGCGGACCTACACACCACTTATCAAGCCATGCTGTGGCAGGCGTCCTACGTATAAGGTAGAGGAAGATGGGCACAGATGTTAGCCCAGGGTCAATCTTCCTCAGCAAAAGGGGGAGGATTGGCAACAGATGTTAGCTCAGGGCTAATCTTCCTCACCAGAAAAAATATACCAGAAAAGAAAGAAAGAAATGCCCTTGGCCTTCCTTCCCTTCCCCTCTGCCCCCATTTCTATGATGTGCTCTGGACCTGTCCCTACTGGAGCCCCCCTAGCTCAGTGTGCTCCCAGCTCATGAGCAGTTGGGGGCAGCAATGGGGCCTCCTTTTTTCTGGGCCTCCCGGCACCCCACTCTACACAGAGCAGGTGCTCAGTGAATGTTGGTTGACTGACCAATTGAGGGCATATTTCGCTGGACTTTGGTGTAAGCCTTTTGAGAGCAGGAGATTGAGGTTGCCTTGCTCTTGGGGGCTGGCAGGATTTAGATACCATTAGGGGTTCAGAAATTAAGATGTGGATGGAAAGACTCAGTATCAGCAAAACGAGGATCCTTTTAGTGGCCAGATGAAGATGGGGACTCTCAGGATCTGTTTCTCTACCGTGGGTAGAAAGTGACAGGCTGTCTCTTTTGAATGGAATTTTTTTCATTCATTCATGCACTTGGCAAATACTCACGGTGTGCCAGCCTCCTGGCTCGGCAGTAGAGCGAAGGACACCCAGTTGAAGGAAACGTGGCTTCCCTGCTGCTAAAAAGTCAGGACACTTTCCTAGAAGAAAAGGAATGCAGAGTGGAGGCGGGGAGGCAGGGAGGAGAGGGAGGCTGAGTGCCTGGCTCTTTCCAGCGGGTGGGAGAGCAGTGTGGACAGAACCATAGAACCCGCTGCTCGGGTCAACCGTGAGTGTGGGAGGGGGCCCTGGACTGAACCCCTAACCCACCAGCCACTCCCTTTGTTGATCTTCTACCATGGAAGCTGCCCTACAGTGGGAAGGGCTGCTCAGCTGCTGAAACTCAGCCATGCTTGTGGGGAGACAGGGAAGGACTGGTTTGACCTGAGTTAGCCCCTCTGTGCCTGGAGGTAGGTGGGCAGAGGAGGGAATGTAGTCTAGGTGAAAAGAAGAATACCTTTGTGGCTGAGATTTCTCAACTGGAACCGCCAGGCAACTTGGCTCAGAGCCAGGAGGCAGGTCCTAGGATCTGGCGACCCTTCTGTGCCCTCAGGAAGGCTTTGGTGAGGGGAGGACTGCTGCTCCCTCCCCAGGCTAGCCTCCAGAGCACCACCTTTTCTCTCTCCCTCCAGCCTCATGTCTCACTAGGCTCCTTAGTCTGAGGCCTCAAGAGAGAGAGGGCCTGGCCCAGGGACTTCCAGAATGGCGGCAGGCGGGGGGAGGCAGGTGAGCTCTCACTATGTGAGCACAGCTAGGCCTCAATGCCTACTGCCTCTGACCCCTGCCAGGCAGCCCCATGCCAGTCCAACACCAGTGTAAGACACCAAGGATGCAAAGACAGTAATGCAGGTCTGCCCCGTGAACCTCAGCGAGGCACAGAAACTGCTCAGACACCATGATCAGGGCCATAGTGGTGGCATCTGAAGATGCTGTGCAGGCTCAGAAATGAAGAACAGTTCCTTCCCCCTGGAACCAGAGAGAAGAGGCGGTATCAAGCGGGGTCTTAATGGTTGAGTAGGAGTTTGCCAGGCAGAGAAGTGGTGGGAGGGCATTCTCGGCAGAGGCAAAGCACGGGCAAAGCATGAGCAAAGCATGCAGGGGTGAGGAAAGCTGAGCTTGAGGCCGCTGTGCAGGAGTGGAGCCAGAAGGCTGATGTTTGAGGTCCAGCTCAACTTTCTAGCTGTGTAACTTTGGGCAGTTTGCTTAACCCCTCTGTTCCTCTATTTCCTCATCTGTTAACAGATGCTAATAATAGTCGTGGCAGCCATTAGGTAGTCAATACCCATAGTTTGACTATTAGCCAAACATTTGTGGCTGTCTCCCCTTCCAGGCACAGTACGAGTGCATTTTCTGCCCACACTGTGGTTAGGTGGGGTCATGTAACTAGTCCAGGCCAATGAGTTGTGAGCAGAAGTGTCAATTCCAGGCCTGGACGTCAGCGGAAGAGCCTCCGGAGCCCTCTGTTTTTTTTATTTTTCCCGTGGCACAGTATGGTGCCCTACAACGTTTGGCATGTGACTACACGGTCCGTCCGGGTCCCTGAGTCCCTCCAAGGAGCAGAGTCCCTGACAATGCACACCAGACACGGAGCTTCAGCAAGACATGAACTTCGGTCATTTAAGTCACTGGGACTTGGGAGTTGTTTGTTACCACCGCATGACTTAGCCCGCGCTGACGGGGCCGTGATGGGCACGCCATGAGCTGATACAGGTAAAGCACCTTACACGTGGCACTGGCGCTTTCCACGCGGTAAGCGTCAGCTGCTGGCATTGTTAGTATTGCTAGAGAGGCAGAGACGGGGGACAGAGAAGAAGCCACAAAGGGAAGCAGAGGCCGGCTTATGAAGGGTCTCCAACACCAGGCTTGGAAGCTTGGGGTCGATCCTGAAAGCAGCAGGGAGGAATTCAAGATTTTTTTCAATAGAAGAATGACATGCTTTACAGACAGTTCACTCCAGCACCTGGCAAACAGCAGGCATTTAATAAACACTTCTTGAATAAATGAATGAATGAATGAATGAATGAATGAATAGAGCTTGGAGGAAGAGGGACCAGTGAGGAGGCCATTTCAGCAACCCAGGTATCCCATGGTGAGGTCCAGACCCAGGGCAGGTCCCCCCAGCCATGCAGCTGGGGGGACCCACAGCCGGGCAGTGGGCTTCAATGCCCACCCCCCCACCCAGCCTGGGCTGGCAGCTTCTTTCGCACTGCTGCTGGTGTGCAGCACACAGCGCCGCCTCATAACTCACTGTGCTCATGATGAAGCAGAGCGGTTGTTTGGGAAGACAGCCACTCTGATACCCAACAGCCCCCAGGGCCATTCCTGATGTTTCTCCTCCACCATCCGCTGCTTAACGTGCCAGCTCTCTCTCCCACACCCTGCTCCCCACACTCCCACCGATGGCACCGATCTCTCCCCCGTACACACACACCCCTCCTCCTGCCTCTCCAGCGCTGCAGCCAGAAGGAAATTTATTGCAGCCCCAGACTGCTATGGGCAAATACTAATAAAATGCTGTTTTGCTGCAATTTGTTTAATTGGCCACAGAAGAGACGTCTTGAGCATGTGCAGGCTCTGCCTGCACCCGCTCGCCTGCCTGCCCGGCTCACAGATGCTCTCTCCTCCCTGGGCCTTGTCTGCCTGGCTGTGACCACTGAGAGAACGGGACGGAGGGGAGAAGGGGAGACAGGAGACAGGAGGGGAGGCAGAAGGAGGCCGCTGGACTGGAGAGGGCGGGAATGAGCCCACCTCCCTTTATTTTTACAGCACTTTACTGAGCCCTTTCACCCACAAACCTCGCGATCCCTGTGATCAGCCAGACTGTCTGGGTTCAAATCCCATCACTTCCTCTTAGCTGTGTGACATTAGGCAAGCTACAGAACCGCTCTGTGCCCCAGTTTCCTCATCTGTAAAATGGGAATGATAATAACAGCATTGTGAGGATTCAATGAGCTAATCCATGTAAAACACTCAGAACAATGCCTGGCCTGTAGGAAGCACAAAATCCATGTTAAGAACTTAGAGACTGCTTAGGTTCTAATGCCAGCTCTGCCGCTTTCCAGCCATGTGACCTTGGGCAAGTGACTTAACCACTTGGCAGCTCAGTTTCCCGATCTGTGAAATGGGGATAATAATTGCATCTGCCTTGTAGAGTCACGCAAAGAGTAAATGAGTTAATAGGTGTAAAGGGATTGGAACAGAGCCTAGTACGTGGCAGGAGCCACGGAAGTGAGAGCTGTTGTTGCTCAACAGACCACAGCAGTACAGGGAGCTAGTGCCCTGGTTAGGGTTTTTGGGAAGACTTTGTGCCACATGTTCCTTCACTGGAGTGAGTTGTGGGGCAGCGGGGAGTCTCCAGAGATGGGAATTCCCAATGGTAAACAGTTGGGGCTGGTTCCCGGTGTTCTGAGGCCAGCTGGAGTGGCTAGCAGGGTAGTGGGACACCCTCACCATGTGTCTCGGGAGTGGGAGGTGCAGTGACCCCACTGCAGCTCCCCAGACAGGGCCCTGGGGCTGGGCTGCTGCTCCTGGGGTCAGCCCAGCCTCCCAGCTGCTACCCTTTTGGCCCTTGGCACCCACACCCCAGGGGCGGGCACCTTGCCACCCGCCAGATGGCACCAGCAGAGGCTGGGGCATGGGGGTGGGGTGGGAGGGTTAAGCCAGGCTACAGGAGCTGGGCACCCAGGTCTTGGGACAGATGGGTTTGTGTCTGTCCCCAGCACAGGATGCCTGGGGTGGGGGGCAGCCCCCTCCTCATGACAAATCTGGGCTTCAAGACTTCTCCATGAGAAGGGGTCCCTTCCCTCCTCTGAGTCTGTCCGTCACCTGGGAAAGAAGGGGTTGCACTAGATGGTTTGTCTGATAATCCAGTTGAAATGGTTAGCTCAGTGCAGGGAGCACAGTAAGCCCTCAATGCCTGTTATTGTTGTTATTATCTCACAGTAGAGCAGAGGCTGAGATTGTGGACTCAGGAGTCAGACAGCCTGAGTTCAAATCCTGACTCCCACTTTCCAGTTCAAATCCTGTGCCCACTTCTTTGGGCAAGTGACTTAACCTCTCTGTGCCTTGTTTTCCATCTGTAAATGGGCTAACGATGGAAGGTACCTCAGAGGGTGTTGTGAGGATTAAATAAAACAGTATTGGACCCTTACTTTGTGCCCTGTCAGGTAGGTGCTATTTTTCTGCATTTTTCAGATGATGAAACTGCGGGTCAGAGAGGTGAAGCCACCATGTAAGTGGAAGTCTGGCAGCATTCCCAGCCACCGTGGCCCGATGCCCTACATCTAATCCTGTTTTCCTCTTAAGCGGGGCTCCTGGTTGCTGGCTCTCTGATGCCCGTAAGATGCAGTGCACATGCGCATTCATACATGAACACACACTCATGCACATGTGTCTTCTGTGTGTGTCTGCTAACCTTGACCCAGCTGGCTCAGGAACCTTTGTCCAAAGAAAACTCGCCCTCCTGAAGAAACCCTTCACCCTGACCCTGAGGTCGTGAATGCTAGGGTGTGCCCCAGGTTGCAGGAGGCAGTATGGCATTTATACATGGCCTTAAAGTCAGATCTTCCCGGGACTGAATTCTGGTGGGCAAGGTGCTTAATCACTCCGAGCTCTGCTTCCCTGTCTATAGAACGTGGGGAAGGTATGTGAGGAGACAGCTGCTCTGAGGTGTCTTCTCCGGACCCTCGGGGAAGAGGCAGGATGGCACAGGGGTCAGAAGAGCGCTCCGGAGCCGGATGGCCCAGTTTCAATGCAGGCTCTTCCCCTGGGAATTCAACCGTGTGCTCTTAGGCAAGGAACTTCATCTCTATGCTTCTCACTTTCCTTATCCACAAAATGGGATGATGACAACGGTACCTGCCTCAGAGGGGGGCTGTGAGGGGAAAAGTGAGTTGATACCTGTGAAGGGCAGGAAACGGCATAGCACACATATGATCCATATGTCTGTGCCACTCAGTCACTCCTTCCCAGTGGCAGTTTTGGTTATTTTGTGGGACTCTGATGGCCAGGGGCAGAGGCTTGCCTCTTCCCTGGCACACGGCAGGCATGCAGTAAATGCTTGCTGGCTTATTGACCAGATGAGTGGCCTCTGTGGGGGCCCAGCCTGCCAGTGTGGACGGGTTGCTCGACAGCACCCCAGCCCACCCTCCGTGGCCCGAGGACCTGCTGGTTCATGGAGGACAGTGTCACCCGCAGGGCCATAGGCAGCCCCACCCCAGCCCTGCCCTGGGGAGGGGTTCCTCCACACTGCATCCCTGGGCGGGGGCCTCTGTGCTTCCCTCCCCTCTTCCCACAGCCTCCTCCCTGTGGCCTCTCTGTCTCTGAATGCTCCCCTCCCCAATTCAGGCACAACCTCCTCCAAGCAGGGCTCTGATCCAGCTCCTCACCGGGAGCCTTTCCCACGACCCCCTGGGGCTGCTCAGGGAAGGACAGGCACCCTCTCTGGCCTGTCAAGGCCCTTCCCCATGAGGCAAGGGTCTTCCTGAAGCAGCCTACATCCCATTGCACAGAAGAGAGAATGGAGGCCCCAGAAGGGGGACTGGTACTGCCTCTCACGGTCCTGAGGAAAGGCAGCCAGGAGAGCCAGGGCTCAGGAATTCAAGGAGGAAGGGAGGAGGGGACACCATGAGTCTGGGCCTAGGACTGGGCAAATGTGTCCTGTTCCCAGCCAGGGACGTCCCCAGGTTCTGTTCACTCTCATCCCATCTCAGGCATTAAACAGAGTGGGGAGAGGGGGAGGGCAGAGCCCGATGCAGCCAGCTGTGGCAAGCAACAGCTGGATACACACACCAGGATGCATGGTCCCACGCCCTCTGCCAGGGCCGGGCAGCTGGAAAGGAGAGGGAGGGCCTGGGCCCAGGCAGCTGCCAGGGAGGGCAGTGCAGGAGCTCATGAGGCTGGGGGCCCATGGGGAGGAGAGGCCTGGTGAGCATTCTGCCAGCCCCAGAGCCCAGGTCTCCTCCAGGAAGCTACTGGGACTCAGGCAACCACACCCTGACTCATGGGTGACTTTAGGGTTTCTGTAGAGGCATCTCTGATAGAGAGCCTCGTCCCGTACTCTCCATCTCTGGGGAATGGGCTGCAGTGTGGCAGCAGGAGGGTGGCAGGAGTGCTGGGGAGAGGATAGTTCCCTGGAATGGGGGGGGGGGAAGATAATCACTACGAACAACTCAGGTTATATTAGCAAAAAACTGGAAACAACAGGAGAATGAATATATAAATTGTGACATGGCCATATAGTAGAATACCATACCCGCATTAAAAAGGATGCATCAACATGGGTGATTCTTAATAGATTATATTTAGTTTAAAAAAAAGGAAGTCACAGAAGAATTCATAAAGTATGATTCCAGTTATATATAGTTCAAAAATATACAAAATTAAGTACCATATTGTTTAGGAATTGTCCATATGTGATAAAACTATAAAGAAAATAAGAACAAAATTAAGGAAATTGGTTACCTCTGGAGAGCTCACACAAGCCTCGAAAGTTTTAGAAATAGGCTATTCTTAAACCAGGATGTGAGTACTGCCTTACTTGTTTTATTATTATTATTATTCAAACAGTATAGGTATGTTATTTACAAGTGCTTTTGTGCAAATGATATGCGTCATTTTTAAAATAAAAGTTAAGGTTTTAAACTGTATGGCAAAGATATCACAAACATTAAAAGGCAAATGACAAAGTAAAAAAAAAAAAAAAGAACGACCCAGGGTGGGCTCCATGACCTGCGTTCCCTGCACTCTAGAGCTCTTTGCCCAAGGCCCTTCGCGGAGTTAAAGGAGTCCAGGAAGGCAGTCCTCGTCCAGCGCTTGTTCCTCCACAAACATTCACCGAGAACCCGCCTCAGTAACAGGAACACAGGCCTCGCCTTCCTGGAGCTTAGAGTCCACTGGAAGAGACAGACAGAAGGTAAGTTCACAGGCAATTCCCAGTCTGTGTGTTTTTTTTTTGTGAGGAAGATCAGCCCTGAGCTAACATCCACGCCAGTCCTCCTCTTTTTGCTGAGGAAGACCAGCCCTGAGCTAACATCTTTTGCCAATCCTCCTCCTTTTTTTTTCCCCCTTTTTCTCCCCAAAGCCCCAGTAGATAGTTGTATGTCATAGTTGCACATCCTTCTAGATGCTGTATGTGGGACGCTGCCTCAGCATGGCTGGATAAGGGGTGCGTTGGTGCACGCCCGGGATCTGAACCCGGGCCGCCAGTAGCAGAGCACGCACACATAACCGCTAAGCCACAGGGCCGGCCCCCCAGTCTGTGTTTTAAGGGCTATAACAGGTGCATGTAAAAGCTTGCTTGAACAAGTGGGCACCTAACCCAGTAGGGGCAGGGCAGGATGAGAAGGAGCTGGCCACGAAAGGAACTGGAGCAGGGAGGAGTGTTCCTGACGGAGATTGGTACATGCAAAGGCCCAGGGCAGAGTGAAGGGGGCTTCCTGAGGAACCCAGAGTTCACTGTGGCCGGGAATGGCAGGAGGTAAGGCTGGAGTGGTGCACTGGAGCCAGATCATGGGGGAGTTAAGACATGTGAACTTCATCGTGAAGGCCTTGGAGGCCCTGGAGGGTTCAAGCAGAGGAGGGACAAGCTGAAGTTTGCATTTGAAGAAGAGTAGACTGGAGGCCGGGAGGCCAGTTACGAGGCTGTTGCGGTAGACAGGATAGCAGCCTTGGTAGCCGGATCTAAAAGAAATGTGTAAGAGGCAGAATCGACAGGACCTGGCAATGACTAGTTGGTGGGGTGAGGCAGTCGGAGGTGCCAAGGAGGAGAGTCAAGCGGCTGCTCGGCCAAGTCGTGGCTGGGGTGCCAGTCACCACATAGGGGACACCAGGGCATGAGCAGGATTGACTGACGGGCTGGAGCAGACCCTGGGTTCAACTTTGGTCCTAGAGTGTGAGGGGCCAGCTCCTCCTGAGTCCCTGTCCCCTGTGGTTCCTCCCTGCCTGGTGTTCCAAGCGTGAGGTCCAAGTTTGCGCATCTGCTCACCGAACATCCTCAGCATGTCAGCAGTGTAGGGAAGACAGAAATATACAGCCACCTGGTTCTTGCCCTCCGGGCCCTTCCAGTCAGCAGGGAGGTAGGTCACATGTACAGATGGCAGCAACACGAGGTCTAATGTGTCCAAGTCAGAACTTTATTGCTTTTGACCAAGGCTGTTTGCAAGGGCGGTAAATGATTAAGGGCCACAGGCGTAGGCGCAGATGGTAGCTGCCTCAGCGGGTCAGAGGAGAGGGAAAGCCCTCCTCGTTAGGGCCTTGGCAGAGGAGAGGGGCAGAGCTGCTTTCAGACTCGCAGTCAGGGGCCTGGGTTCAAAGTCCCAGCTATGCCCAAGGGTGACCTTGGCCAAAGGGCTGTATCTCTCTGGGCCTCTGTTTCCTCATCTGTAAAGGGGAAACAAGGATAAAGCTTACGCTCCCTATTCCGCAGGCCGGTGTGGGATCACAGAGCAAATGGACCCAAACCATGTCTGAGAACATTGTGTCATTCCTTTGCACGGGGTTGAGGTCCACTCTGCCCTCGTCACAGGCTTTGTTCTGGAGGCCAGTGCTTTTGGAATCAGGCAGACTAGAGTTCAAATCCTGGTTCTGCCACTTTCTGGCTGGGCACCTTTGGGCAAGTGACATAACCTGTCCGGGCCACAGTGTCTGTAAAATGGGATGAATACTCCCACCCACAGGGTGAATGAGATCACTGTCTATGCTGGAAGGGCTCCAGTAGTGACACCCATTGCTGGAGGGTGACACCAAATCTCTGGGACAAGGTCACCCCCGCCCCAGATGCCCCAGGGCCCTGGCCATTCTTAACTATGAATCTTTCCAGCCAAACAAGAGATCCTCATTGTCCCCCTTCCCTTGTCATCCAGAAGCTGCCCAGCGGGGGAGAGGGCCCCAAGTCCCCAGCAGCTCGGGCTCAGATAACACACACACCAGCGGGGACCCTGGCCTGCGGAAACTTCCCAGATAAATGCCGCCTGCCCCAGATAACCGAGGCCTATCAGCCTGTCATCTTGTTCTCCAAACTGTATTGCTGGTGATAAAGGGATTGTGTGGGGCTGCATCTGCCCGGGCCCAGGGGGGAGCTTTTCGCAGGTTTTTTTCCCTCTCACTCTTATTAACGACAAATGTTTGGCTCCTTCCAGGACAAACCAGTCCTCTAGCAGCCAGAGTCTCCCAGCTCAGCTTCCCCTTCCTCTGGCTCTTGCATCTCTTTGCAAGAGGGCCATTTGTCCCCTCTGTGGGACTTCCACAGGAGATGAAGGATCGGAGATGGGATTAGGCAGTGGCAGACAGGCAAGTTCTGTTTAGGGGTCTGGGTGGTTATGAAAGGCTTGGGGTGGGGTGCCTTGTTATAGGGACACCTCTAACAACCATCTATTGAGTGCTTATTCTGTATTTGCTGTAGCTTATTTGCTCCAACAGGAGAGCCCTCTTGTCTCCTTTGTTTCCATTTCACAGATAAGGCAACTGAGACTCAGAAGGTCATGGACATGACTGGTAAATAAAGCTGGAATTGAAGGCCAGGTCTGAAGGCTCCAAACCTGTGCTCTTGCCCCCTGCATTCTGCTCCCAGAGTCCACCCCTGCATCTGGCCATTTCTGGGGCATGGAAGGACACAGGTGGCTGCTCTCCTGGCACAAGCAGAAAAGTCTGAGCCACAGCTGGAAGCTGCCTTTGGGCTGGGGTGCTGGGTGGGGTACCTGGACCAGAAGGAGTCTTATTCGCCCCCCAAGTCTAGGGTCTTCACATCCCCAGGGCTGGAATGACCTTGGAGGTCATCGAGAGCTAGGGTCTCACAGGACAGATGGGGAAACTTAGGCAGAGTAGAGATGTGATGTGCCCAGGATCATCCAGCCAGTGAGTGCACAGTTTGAAGAATTGGCTTCATGTGGTCCCAACTCGCTGATTTTACAGATGAGGAAACAGAGGCCCAGAGAGGGGGAATGACTTACAACAGGCTGCATAGGTAATTAAAGCAGAGCTGGGAATCAAACCCAGCCGGGAATCAAACCGACCTGCAGCGCAGGGCTATTTCCAGTCTCCCATGTTAGACAGGCACCACCAGATACAGACCCTCACACAAAAACACAGCCACAGACCCGCATGGACAGGGGCTCAGAAGCACAAGTAAGGGGCCACCCAGGTGGGCACAAGACTCACGCACACTTCCAAGTATACACGCTCATGCTGACGCTCCCACGACACTGAGGACCCACTGTCCACCTACCCCACCCAGGACCTGGAGGCAGCACCGCTTGACTTGTTCTCACTCCCCTCCCCCTCGCCCCGCCCGCCAGCCGCCCACCTCCAGAACAGCACCAAGCCAGGGAGCTCCACGCTGTGCTTAAAAAGGGCACTTAATTTTTCATTCTTAAAGGCTAGGATGCTCTTGTCTTCCAGCTTCGCCCAAACCCCTTGGTGGAGACGGATGGGGGCGCGGAACACAGTTATCAGAAAGATTAAGCCGGGACTTGTCATTTTTTTATATCACGGAGCAGTCAGCCCTGCGAGTGATGTCCTCCACTCCGCCAGGATGAGTCCAGAACCTTTAGTGCCAGTAGTAAAAAAGACTATAAAAAACACCATCGGAGAAAGGGTAATGATGAAATTTAACTGCTCCCGATCGCACACCTGGGGTCTGCTCACCGCGGAACCAGGGGGTTCGGCCACATCATCCTTTACTGCCGTGTCCTTGTCTTGGAGTTTAAGGTCCTTCCACTGAACCAGAACATGTGTCCACTGCTGGGGCCCTGGGGCCCGTCTGCCCCACCCAGCCCCACCTGGACAGGAGCGCAGAGAGATGGAGGGAGCACGACAGACTCGGTCCCCGGAGGCCTCGGGCTCCATTGGCATGGCAAAGGGGTCCCCGGGCTGGGTATCCCAGGAGCCCCGCGAGCAGCAGGGTCACGGAGGAGCTCCAGCCGCAGCTGTTCTTGAAAACTGGCGTGAGGCTTGACTGTGGTTGGCTCACACTTTATTTCCTTCCTTTCTTATTCCTCCCTGCTCTCTCCCCCTCTGTCTCACTTTCATGTGACAGGTACTGTGCTACATACTTAATGGCTACCTGGGTCTTCCATTGCTCTTAGGACACAGTACTCTGCTTACCTAATTTCTAGCCATCCACCCATTCCCTTTTGCCCTACAACCCTATACCACACTGCCCCTTTATCCATCCTAATGCTCTGTTCTAGCCATCTTGAAATCCTTCAAAATAATTTGCTCTCAGCACTGGCCCGGTGGCGCAGTGGTTGGGTTCGCGCGCTCTGCTTTGGAGGCCCAGGGTTCGCCGGTTGGGATCCTGGGTGTGGACCTACACACCGCTCATCAAACCATGCTGTGGTGGCATCCAATATACAAAATAGAGGAAGATGGGCACAGATGTTAGCTCAGGGCCAATCTTTCTCAGCAAAAAAAAATTTAAAAATAGTAATAATGATTTGCTCTCTCCAGCCTCTGGGCTTTCACACATGCTGTTCCCTCTTCCTGGAACACTCCTTGGCTAACTTCTACTCATCAGCAGTCTTAGCTGTAACTTCCTCCAGGAAGCCCTCCCTACTATTCTCCGGGTCCACATTAGGCTTCCTTGCCAAGAGCTCCCTTAGCTCCCTGCATTTCCCTTTCAAGATATGTATCATCACAGTGTATTGTCATGGTTTGTTTAGTTGTAAGGTCTCTGAGGGCCCTTGTTTAGGACACTATTCTGAGTCTGGGGATTTAGTGGTGAACAAAACAGATAAAATCTCCTGTCTTCATGAAGCTTGTATTCCGGTGGAGGTGGGTGGACCAGGCCTGTCCATCCTGTTCAAACTTCATGGACACGTGACTAAAGGCATAGCTGAGTTTAAGCCTTAAAAGGCCCTATGAGGTAGATAGTATGATCCTGACTGTGAAACCAAGAGCCCTTGGGTCACCAATTAGGGAACAGCAAGACCAAGGTTCAAACCCAGGTCTGCCGGGCGCCGAGCTGTGAGATCTCCATTGCATAGTGCTGCCTTCTCCTTGCTCAGCCTCCTCAGGCCTCACTGGCCTCCTTGCTACTCCTTACATGCCAGGCATGACCTTGCCTCCAAGCCTTTGTACATGCTGTTCCCCCTGCCTGGAGTACTCTTCCTGCTGATAACCTTGGCTCACCCCCTCACCTCCTTCGAATCTTTGCTCAAATGTCATATTCTCAAGAAAGTTTCCCCTGACACAACTGCACACATGCTCACACTCCTATGCCCCTCGTGCTCTATCTTCTTCCTAGTGTGTCTACCCTTACTAGGGTGTCAGTTCCGGGAGGGCAGGGGTTTTGCCTATTCTGTCGGTTGTCATATCTCCAGTACCTGTAATAGCTGCTCAGTAAACATTTGCTGGATGAATAGATGGGTGTATGGATAGATGCATACAACAGACATAGAGCTGAGTAAGGCTGGGTCCCTGCCCTGAAAGGCTTCGAAGTCCAGCCAGGAGAGAGGGACTTTGTCATCTGAGTGAGAGGCATGTTCTAACAGCGGTGTGCGCAGAGAAAGAGCAACACCCTCAATACTTGTCCCCTTCCCACCTCAGGACATGGTCCTCTCCTGAGAAGCACCCTTTCTCTGAATACCCCGGCTGTCGGTCTGTGGGCAGAGACTGCCCCAACCAGCCCCAGGGAAGGCAAGTTGGGAGGGGGCTGTATGAGCTGGACGCAGACGGCTAACCCTGGCACAGCCAGCACAGTCTATGACCCTGGCACAGTTCCTCATCAGTTCTGGAGCATCACTGGGGGATTTGGAGGGAGGAGGGGCAGTGAAAACACTGGATATGGAGCTCCCAGCCCCAGGCCTCTGATGGCAGCCACTCCTGCACCCACAGTGCCTGCAAAGGGCCAGTCCCCAGGACCCAGGAGGCTCAAATGCCAGTCCAGACCCCACCCCTGACCCAGCAAGGGACCTCAGGCAAGTCACCTTCCCTCTCTGAGTCTCAGGGTTTTCTCACGTATAAAATGAGAAGATTTGAACACCCAAATCCCTCCAAACCTTTCAAGTATGAGGATCCCCTTTAAAATTATTTATTGAAGCATCAGGTACATACAGAAGAGTACACACATCATAGTCAATGATTTTTCACAAAGTAAACATGTTCATATGACCAGCCCCCTGATCAAGAAATAAAATATTACCAGCTTCTCAGAAGTCCCCTTGGGGCCCTTCCCTGTCCCTATCACCCCTAAATGTAAAGATTCTCCTGGTTTCTAACACTATAGGTTAAATTTTGTCTGTTTTTTGAACCTCGAGGATCTCTTTTCAGCTCTATAAAATGTTCTTTTGATTTTAGTATCTGTGTAGCCAGCTTCCAAGATGGCCCCCAGTGATCCTGCCTGCTGGAGTTCATACCGTTGAGTAGTCCCCTCCCGCTCTGAAGCAGGGTGGTCTTTGTGACCAATAGAGTATGGCAGAGGTGACAGTGTGTTTTCTGAGGCCAGGTCAGAAAGGGCATTGTGGCTTCTGCCTTGCTTTATTGGATCACTAGCTGAGAGGAAGCTAGCCGCCATGTTGTGAGCCACCCTGTGGAGAGCTCCACATGAAGAGGAACTGAGGCCTCCCACCCACGGCCAGCACCAACGTGCCTGTCGTATGAGGGCGCCATCTTGGAAGCAGATCTTCCAGCCCCAGTTAAGCCTTCAGATGGCTACAGCCCAGGCCGACGTACGATTGTAACCTCATGAGAGACCCGAAGCCAGAACTGCTGGCCAAGCCACTCCTGAATTCCTGACCCATGGAAACTGTGAAAGATAATAAATGTTTACTGTTATTTATTTGGGAGGTAATTTGTTCACAGCAATAGAAAAGACAGTATTCATTGATTGAGCAAATACCCAATGAGCTAAACTGCCTAGGCTTTCAGTAACCTTTTAAAGAATTCCTTTTAAAAATTATCTTAATAGTATCTATTTACATCTGTAAAAAGGGCCTTCATTTTGGTACATGACAAAGACTTGGTTCAGGCTAAGGACTGCAAGGACTTCAAGGTCCCTGCAAGGTCTGAGGCTCCCAGACTGGGCCAGGGTGGGGAGCCACTGCTGACACAGTTGATCTCCACAGCTCTTTCCTACTAAAACTCTGGAATCACAGACTTTCAGGAACCTGTCTCTCCTTACTTGCTCCCTCCATATTGGGTGATAGAACGTGATAGTGAGGAACCCAAGCTTTGAGGTCAAGCAGGCCTGTGTGCAAATCCCGGTGGCTCCTCTTCCAAACCTGTGGGACCTCAAACAAGTAGCTGTACTTCTCTGAATCCCAGTTTCCTCATCAGAAAAATCGGAGCTGCCGATGGCCTTGCTCATAGGTTGTTGTATAAAGGGGAAATAACACATGCCTTCTAATTGTGACCCTTTGGAAACACTCAAAAGGCAGGCAACCACTGGCGGTTGCTCCCAGGGGTGTTGGGGGACTGTTGTTCCCCTCACCGAGGCTGAGGTTTGGTCCTATTCTGCTGCCCCATGTGCCGCTGCATACCCTTCTGGCTCATCCGTGCTCCGACAGGAGTTTGAAGGGCCAGGTGAGCATATGGCCTCATGACAGAACTTGGCTGGAGACGGGGCTGCTTCCTCTGCCTCGTTAGTGTCGCCCAGGGGCCTGCGCCCTCCTTAGCAGAGGCCTAGATAACGAAGGCCACAGCCTATTAATTGCGGTGACAGTGATAAAGGAAGAGGGGGAGGCTGCTATTTGTCTTGCCCGTAACCTCTCGCATCATTCCAAGATGAATGAAAACTCATTTTCTGCTTTGATTCGGTCTAATTTCTCTGGGCCCCCTGGGCCTCGTGGGGGGAAGGGACTCACAGCCCCTGCTGGGAAGGAATTGAGGGGAGGAGGTGGAGGGGTCAGAGGTCACAGAGGGAGGAGGCGAGCCTCCACTAGGGGACCAAGAACTTGTGGGGTGGGGGGTGATGGGAGCATTCATTCATTAAGCATGGGGCTTACACAGGTGCTAGCTGATTGGATTCACAAGCTAATCCTGTGAAGGAGGGAATCTGCTATCCACTGCGTGAGTGAGACCGTGGTGGTGGCAGAGAGAATGTGGCTTGACGAGGTCACACAGCCGGTAAAGGCTTTCCGGCTTCAGCAAGGAGGGTCTGTCCGGCACCATCACTCGCTCTTCCCTGTCACCCACCTGGATGAATGACTTCATCCACACAGGAGCCCCTGGGAGGGGAAATGACCGTCCAGGTGTGGAAGCTACCCCTCAGCTGTCCGTTCTCCCCAAGGGGAGGAGGAGAGGAAAGGGAGGGAAAGCGGACCTTTTTCTCCATCAAGGAGCAAAGGCAGACTGAGGGCCTTGTTGAAATAGACATTTTCTCTCTTGTAAGACGGAGCCAACAGTCCCTGCCTCCCAGGACCGCAGGGTGGCTGGAGGCGGGTGATGAGAATGTGCGTGAAGGTGCCCCACACCTGGCACTCCTCTCTGTTTGTGGAAAGGGAGAGGGAGCCAGTAGCCTCGAGAGATTGGAGCTGCTTTATCCCAGACTGATCAACCATATGTCCAGGGGTCACCTGCCTGCAAGCCCCTGCACCACCCACCCCCTGCCTGCTCGCTTGCTGCATCAACAGGGTCCCCTCTGATGATCCAGAGGTCCTATGAGGCCCAGAGAGTAGGAGGGGCCTGGGCCCCATCACCTGTGTGCTCCCGTGGCCTTGCCCCAGAGAGCCGCATAGGCTGTGAAGAAAGTGAGAGATGCCCCCGGGTCTGGTTCACAGTAGAAGCTCAGCAAAGTGTGTTGGACACACTTCATACAACATCCTCTCAGGGCTTTGGGGCAGAAGGTGGAGAGTGCAACTGGGAGGAAGTTTAGGAGGTGTGATGCATGAGTAAGAGTGTAGACTCGGCAGTCAGGCGGCCTGGTGTGAGTGCCAGCTCTGCCACTGACTACTGTGTGACCTTGGGCAAGTTGCTTTTCCTCTCTGGACTCCACTTCCCTTATCCATAAAATGGGGTAATAATGGTATCTCCCTCAAAAGATTATCAGTTAACTTATGTAAAGCTCTGAGAGCAGTGTTGGGTACAGGTCAGAGCCTGGGTCTGCTCTGAGGGGCGGCGGCCAGGAAGGGCTGCTCTGGGGTCAGGACGGCGGATGTCGGGATGTGTGTGAGAAGTAGGCAGCTGGCTCCACCTGTGCCCCCCCACAACAAAGTCCTCCCATCTGCCACAGATCTGAATTGCAAATTGTCTTCCCTTCCCCACCCCTCCGGCTCCAGCTGGAGCTGAGGACAGAGGAGCCCAGAGACGATGTGTCCCTTTCCATGCAGGATGCCTGAAGCCTGGCTTTGTCTCAAAGGGTCTGCAGGCGGAGCCCTCAGACCAGGGCCCCTTTCCAGCAGTCTGGGAAAGAGGAAGCAAGGCCCAGTTAGAACCACCTAGCCTGGCATTCATGGCCTTCACAGCCTGGTTCCCCCCTCTCTGTGCTCCTGTAAGAAATCTCTGCTCCTATCCGCCCCCCTAGTCTCAGCTAGGCCTCCCACTACCCGATGAGGTGTGTGTTGTTGACAGTCCCATTCTACAGATGGAGAGACCGAGACTCAGAGAGGGTCATAGCTAGCAGGTGGCAGAGCTGGGATGCTCAAGTGTCTTGCTCACTCCAAAGCCCAGCCCTTAACCATTGCCCTGGCCTGCCACAGAGCAGACTGCCAAACATATAGGAGAAATGAAGTCAGGGAGTCAGGAACACTACTGAAGGTATAAAAGGAGCTTCTATAGGAAGTCACTGGTTCACCGATTGGATATTTACTAAGCTCCGACTAGGTGCTAGGCACTCAGAGATGCTAGTGATGATGAGAATAGCTTCAAGGATAATAGCGACACTAATGCGCTAATAACGTGGAGCAATTGCTGACCTTCCCTGAGCTCCTCCTGTGTACTTTGCATGAGCTAGGGGTTTATATGCAAGGCTCTAATCCTTAGAGTAGCCCTGCCGGGCAGTTACTGTGATCATTACCACGTTGTAGGTGAGTCCACTGAGGCTCAGAGAGGCTAAGTGTTGAAGGTCACACAGATTTCCTGACCTGAGTGAGAATCCTGGCCTGATTTTGAATAACAATAACAACAGCGACGACAATGCTAACTGCCTAGCACGTATGGGGTACTTTCTGTGTCCCAGTCAGCACTCAAAATGACCACGTAAGCTTGAGGAGAAGGGACGGGTTCTAGACTCATTAAGCTGATCCATTCACCTACTTCCAGGCTTACTGGGAGCAGAAGGACTGGCCTCAGCCTCTCCCTGGATAGTCACAGGCTGCCTGCAGGGTTAGGCAGGCCGGGGTTCGAATCCTGGTCGCACCACTACTCGTGGGACTTGGACGTGTTGCTTACATCCTTGTCTATAAAATGTGGAAATACTACCCAACTCACAGGATTGTTGTGAACATCTGGAACATACCTTATTGGGTAGGATTGACATTTTCTAATCTGAGAACAGGCCTCCCAGCTAGGGGCTGGGAACCAGGGCATCTCAGGACCCAGGACATCCTGTCTTCCTCCCTCCTCATCTCCCACCTCCACCCCTATGGGGCCCTCTGTCTCCCTGAGACTCTCAGCTGCTTCTGCAATAGGTGCATGCTGGATTTTTTTTCTTCCATTAAGTTGTGGGTAGGGACATTGCAGAGACACTTGGGGTTTCCGATAAAGGGAGAGTCTGAGACTTAGAGAGAGAAGCGGGGGAGGGGAGGGGAGAGGAAGAGAGAAACCAAGAAGGAAGGGAAATTGAGGGAAAGTAGAAAACAAAAAATAAACCCAAAAAAAGACCAAGACACTAAGGAACACAACAGAGATAGAAAGATGGAGACAAAACAGAGAAAGAATGAGAAAGAGAGGCAAGTATTCGAAGGGGGAAAGATGCCGCCACAGAGAAAGTGGGTCAGGAGGGAAGGGTCCCTCAAGCAGCTGGGAGGGGACAGAGACAGAGCTGACCCCCCTCGGCCCCCAGCTGAGCAGGCTTTCAGACGAGAGCGCGTTCTGCTGCTGAGAAAGAAAAGCCTCTTCTCCCACATCCGAATGAATTTGATATTCAATCAATGAAGATTAACTCGCCCAAGGTAAGGGGGTTTTTACAGCCTAAGGAAGTCAAATACGATTATGCAGATGAGAAAATTATCCTGAGATGAGGAGCGGCTCATACATGATAATTCTGTGGAAGGCTGGACTCCCACACTGATTAGCATATCTTCAAGACCAGACTGAGATGGAGGAGGCCAGGACCCAAAGATGGGCTCTGGGGGATGCGCTGACCTGGAATCCCACTCGGAGGAGTTGGTCAGAGATGTCTGCTCCCTGATGGCCTTTTCTGGAAAAGAGGTTTTGTCAGTGAAGCTATGGTCAGTGAAGACCTTAACAGAGAGACTTGATCCTGCTATGTCCATTGACACTCCCTGGACCTTGGCTTGCTGTTCTCGCAAAAGAGAGAACGCTCCAGAGCAGGGCTTCTCAAATTTTCAGATGAGTATGAATCACCTAGAGACCCTCCTAAGACGCAGGCTCTGATTCAGTGGGTCTGGGATAAGGGTCTGCATTTCTAACAAGCTCCCAGGTGACACTGATGCTGCTGGTCCACAGGCCACACTTTAGAGAGCCCAGCTCAGTGGTTCTAATAATGATTCTAATGTGTAGGCAGGGTTGGGACCCTCTGGCCTGAATGATGCCTGGGATCTTGTGAAGTCCATGGATCTATTCCAAGTCTCCAGGGACCCTCAGGCCCCAAGGCCCTCAGAAGCCACGGATAGGGGCAGGGGCCAGGGTGGGGCCATGGAAGACGTGGAGAGGGGCGGGAGATGGGGTGAGTAACCCACAGTGAGAATGGGTTGGGCCTGCTGGGGAGCCTTGATGGTAACTGCTAAACACAGGTCTTGAGTATTAAATACCTACTATATATATATTCTTTCCAGCCTTTACATGGAGATATGATCATTTCCACTTGACAGATAAGAAATTAGGTTCAGAGAGGCAAAGAGATTTGCCCAAGGTTGTAGAGTCAGGCCAGCCTGGTCTGACCCCCAAAGTCCTTGCCCTTTCCACTCTAGCCTTTGCTTCCCACAACCTGGATGAGGTTACTCAAGGAAGTTAGTGGCTGGACCCTGGGCCCTAAGGCCTGACTGAGCCAGGGAGGCCCTCCCTGCCTGCTGTGCCTGAACTAGGCCGACCTCACGTGGTGGAGGGGAGAGAGCAAGGGCTTGGAAGTCAGGCAGCCCTGGGTTCAGATCCTGTCTTTTATTAGCTCTGTGACTGAGCAAGTCATTACCTTCTCCAAATGTCAGGCAGGCTCCTCCTTGGCCAAACAGGGATGATAAGACCAACCTCCAGGGTTGCTGAGAGAAGGAGATGAGGTTAGGTAGCACACGTGTGGCATGGAGTTCAGACAGGGTAAATTTTCCCCTTGTGTGGGGATGGAGGCTGGCTGAGCCAAGGCTCAAAGATTCTAGAACCTGTGACTCCTCACTCCCACCCTCAGAGGCCCAGAGCCTTGGTGACCACAAGCTCCTCCTCCACTCTGTTGGTGTGACACCAGCACCAGCACATTAAACCAGTGCTTCCCGAGTGATGTCTCGGGCCAGACACAGGCCTGTCTGAGCCGAGTCTGGGCTCATAACCACTATCCCCACTCTACGAAGGACTGGGACTAGACCGTCTGCCCCAGGAGCCCACCAGGACAGGTCTCCTCTACCCTCCCCAAGGAAAGTTGGGGTGTGGCCCCCAGCACCTCTCCCATGCAGGCACCCCATTACCTGTTGGTGAGCAGGGGTAGGGAAGCTCTGGCCTTTTAGTTACCCTCTATAAAGAGAGGCAGTGAGCCTGGGCCATCTCCAAGGAACCTTCCAGCACCAGGCAGCCTTCCTTTTCTCTCCCAGGAATTTGCCTTGGAGAACCGTCCTGTGTCCACAGCTGCTGAGTAAGGTTGCATCCTACATGAGGGGCCCAGTGGGGCTGAAATCCAGCCCCGATCCACTCACCAACCAGTGCTTCTTTTGCTAATTGTCACAAAAGCACCATGTGTGTCATTGGGGAAGAACTTACCTTCTGTGGGCCTCAGTCTCCTCCTACGTAAAATGGAGAGAGTAATGATGCCCAGTGAAGGTTAAATCTCTTCCCACCTCCCTCTCCCTTTGTGTGCACAACCTCTCCTCACTGCCAACCCCACCCCAGCACCCCGTTGGCCACCAATCACTCTAATAAACAGAAACCTGGAGCTGAGTGTACTAGGCACCCAGAAGGTGGGGGTGGGGCTTGCCCCTGTCCTTACCCTGTCTGTGTTTCTATCTCCATATCAATCCCCAGGGTCTCCCCTGCCCAGCCAGGGCAAGTGAGGATGAGTGAGAAAGAGAAAGAAAGGGAAGGAAAAGGGGTCTGTGATGTGGAAGCCGGAAGCTGCCTGCTGCGTCCCCACACATGCGTCTCTGTGAATGTCTTTCTGTTTCGTGTGTCTGTGATTGCATATTGTCTCTCTCCGTCCTTGTGTGTGTCGGGTACTTGTCTTGGCACCTGTGTATGTGTGTAAGTGTACCACTGTGACTTTGCGCCTGTGCATGTTGTAGATTTCTGTGTGTCTCCTGCTCTGTGTGTGCCCATTTGTCTCTGCGCATGGTGGGTGCATGGGTCTCAATATGTGTGTGAGAATCAGGGGGATGTCTCTATGTACATGTGTGTCTGAATGGGAGTGTATAGTGTGTGGTGTGTGCGTATGTGTGTGTGTGAATGGGTGTGTGTCAGTATGTATGGGTGTATCTGTGCGTGTCTGTGTAGGTGCATATCAATGTGGGTGTGAAGATCTGAGTGTGTGTCCAGGTGAAGTGTGTATTAGTGCAGAGGATAAGTATCTGAGTGGGTGTGTATCAGCGTGTGTGTATGTGTATCTGTGTATGCATCTGTGTGGGTATTTATCAGTGTGCATGGGTGTAAGTATCTGTGTGTATCTAGGTAGGCATGTGTCAGTGTGTGCAAGGGTGTGAACATCTGAGTGTGTGTCTGGATGGGGTGATCAGCTCAGAGGGTGAGTATCTGCATGCATATCACCTTGTGTATCTGCTTATCAGTTTGTGTGGTATAGGGCACGAGTGTGTGTGTGTTCTGGGTGGGGCATATCAGTGGTTGTGGGATGTATATCCTATGTGAGACTGGGCGAGTGTATAGCAGCGTGTGGGGATGTGTATTTGTGTATACCTGTGTAGGTGTTCCAGTGTGTGCAGTATGTGTGTGCCCTTAGGCGTGTACATATCTCTGTGTGGGTCTGAATAGGTGTGGTTCAGTGTGTGGGGAGTGTGTATAACTGTGCATGAATCACTGTGAGAGTGTGTGTTTATCAGTATCTGGCATGTAGGGTGTGTGTGTATCTTTGTATCTGAATGGGGTATATGAGTATGTGTGAGTGTGCGCGTCTGTGAGTGTCTGTGTGCGTGTCTACATGTCTGTGTATCTGTGTGTGCCTGCACCTCTCCAGCTTGGCTGGGCCCAGGCACTGTAAATCCATCAACTCCACATGATTTTGTCAATTCTGACAGCTAACTTCAACATGACGACAAATCTGGCCCCAGAGGATATTAAGCAAAGACACATGAGCCTATAATTTTCTGCTTCCACGTGTGAGATGCTATAATAATCAAAAGAAAATGAGTTTCTAACTACCCCGGCTCTTTGTGCTGTTGCCTTCATGCCGGCTGCACTAATTGAATCACCCGGCACCACTGTATCAATGGTAACTTGGGTATTGGGGGGTAATCAGGCGTGCGGGGGGGACCAGCTTGGAGAGGTGCGGGGGCTTTTGTGAAGGTCCCATCTGCCTCATGCACCAAAGCCGCCCACCGCCCGCCCACGTTTGGCTGGACAAGCGAGCGACTGAAGGGCAACCCCTCACCCGGGGGAGGGTCTGAGAGGGGATGCCTGGGGGAGGGGGCATCTGCACCCAGATGCTGTGGCCAGGCCCCTTGGTCCCAGAAGGAGAACTGTGCAAAAATAATAAAGATTCAGATTTTGGAGATGGGCCTACCTGGGTTCAAGCCTGGCTAAAAGCCCTTATGTCATTTGACCTCTGGGCTTGGTTTCCTCATGTAGAAAATGGGACAACCCATCCACCTCGCAGGGGTGTTGCAAGAATAAGTGAGAACACACGGATTAAGCCCTCCTAGTCACCTCGCAGAAAGGAGGCACTTGGAAGTTGTCATTGTTTTTGCCATTACCAAATGTTTACAGTGCTTTACCATGACTTGGCTGGCTGTCTCTTCACAGCGTGAGAAAGGGCTCATTATCCCATCCTGTATCTGAAGAAACTGAGGCTCAGAGAGGTTATGTAACTTGGCTATCTGAGACGCAGCCCTCTCTATACAATTCTAGGGGTTTGAAACAGACGTGTATGTGTGTGTTTTTTCAAAGATGGAGGAGGAACAGTTCCTAGTAGCTTCTGGAGGTCCTCCACCAATGGTCCTGTGACTCGATAAGATTAATAGTTGTTCACCCTTGTATAGCACTTACCATGGGGCATTTACTGTGTATTAAGTCATGTAACCCTTATATGGAGTTTACAAGGTAGAAACGCAATTATCCCTGTTTTACAGATGAGAAGACTAAAGCACAGAGAGGGTAAGTAACTTGCCTAAGGTCACGTGGCTGGTAGGTGGTGGAATTAGGCTTCAAGTCTGGGAAGTCTGTCTCCACAGTCTTCATTTCTATCTACCACTGATTCTTCAAAGAAGAATCTTTGTACCTCCTCACCCCCTTTTGCCCCTGAGAGTCTTCTAAATTGAATCCCTCATGTGTCTCCAAGAAACATCCTCTCTGCCCACCCAAGGGACCGTTCCTCCTGAAGTGAGCCTCCAGAGTGGGATGGAAATTCCCCCATCCCCAATCCCACTGTGCCTGCCAGCATCACAGTGGGAGATCACCCCATCTCGCTCTCTGGCTTGTGCCTCACCACTTCCAATCAGCAAGTTTTCACGAAGCAGCTGCTATGGACTTGAGGCTGGGCAGGAAACTGGGGGGCTACAAAGAAGAAATTATTATAACTCCATATTTTTGTACAGCACTTTACTGTTTGCAAAGCTTGGGGCAGTAGAAAGGGCACAGGATTTGGAACCAGGCAGATCTGGGTTCTGATTTTGGCACTGTCACTGACTACCTGGGGGCCCTTGGGCTTGTTACCAAACACTTGTGACTCAATTTTCTCAACTATAAAATGGCGACAATTTCCCCCCTAATATCAGGAACAAGTCAACATGCTCTTACTGCTCCTATTCCACACTGTACTAGAAATCCTGGCTAGTGCAATAAGACAAGAAAAAGAAATAAAAGACTACAGATTGGAAAGGAAAATGAAAAACCATCTTTATTCACAGACATGATCATCTTTACAGAACACCCTAAGGAATCAACCCCCACCCCCCCACCAAAAAGCTACTAGAACTAATAAGTTTAGTAAAGGTAAAGGATACAAGTTCAGCATACAAAAATCAGCTGTATTTCTACACACTAACAATAAACGATTGGAAATCAAAATTAAAATGGGGACATTAATCCCACCTCACAAGATTTCTGGAAGGAATAAAATGAGGTAATATTTATCCAGGAGTATCTAGCTCACCTACTTCCTGGTAGCTTCCTTGAGAGGGAGAAAAAGAGACTGGTAGAAAATCACCCCCAACACCCATCCCCTCCTGTCTGTGCCACAACCACCAGGAGGGAGTGTTTCTGTTATGTCCTTAGTAGTGGTACCAATTTATTTATCTACAAATTTGGGGGAGCAGGAGGTGGGGAGGTGGTTCATCAAAATCTTGGGGCTCCCTGGGAAACATGTTGCCATGAACATTGTCCATCCTGTGGGCTGCCCAGAGAAGAAACTGAGCCACAGCCTGTATGAGCTCTTCCTCCTCTCTTCCACCTGCCCTTCTCATATTTCTGTTGTTCTGCACTTCTTCTAAGCCAGGCCCAGGGTGTACAATGCAACCTGAATAAATCTTAGGTTAGTTTCAGCCTGGATCACATCCAAAAGAAACCCTAAGAGCCTCCAAAAGCACTGATTTGCAACGAAACATTTATCAAACTCTCTTGGACAAGCAGCAAAGTGGGGAGGGAAATTACATCACACAACAGAAGGCAAAACTATCTGTACATTCTCTTTAGTCTTGTCTTTCCCTAAAGTCTCATAGGTTGCTATGCTCTCGCACCCCTTTTCCTTTTTCCTTTTTCCTTTGTCTCTCCTAAAACTCCAGCTCTACTCTCTTTTGCCTCCACTACTTGCCAACTGGATCGATTCTATTCTGGCCCAGCTTTGGCTGCTGCTAACTTTATGCTCTTTTTTGTATGGGAAGCTTCTTCAACTCTCTGTCTGTCCCTCTCCCCAAATCAGCTCAGGTGTGGAACGTGGGAGGAGAAAAAAGGCTGTAAATATTTACATCTTAATATTTTTGTTCCTGCTCATCAGAAGCCCTCAAGTCATTCACAGCCTTGTAGGGGAAAGGTGAGTATAGATGGCTACAGCACACCACAGTGACAAACGCTCTCCTCGAGGCAGGTCCAAAGCACTACAGATGCAAAAAGGGGGCTTTAAAAGGGGGGTTAAAGGATGAGTAAGCATTCGTCTGATGGGAGGATGGAGAGAAAGGGGAAAGGAATGGGCAGTTATGCTTCACCTTTTGGCAGTTTGCATCCATTATCTTCTTTATTACCTACCTACCCCCAATAGTCTTGGGAGGTGGATGTACATTAATATTCCCATTTTATTGATTTGAAGATTGGGGTCCAAGAGGATAGGTCACCCAGAGAGTGGTTGGCACAGGTAGAATTGAATTCTGGTCTGTACGGCTTCAAAACCTTTATGGTGGACAGGTGGAGGGAGAGGAGGAAAACTTCAAGTAGCCGGTGTGTGTGGAGGGGTGGGGGTGGAAAAGGAGACTTTGGTTACCGAGACATAGTAGGTGGAAACAATGAGGTGCGGGCTGGCATGTACAGAGCACCACTATTTGTGGAAAAAGGAAGAAAGGCCATCTATATATATTTGCTTATTTTTTGCATAACAGATCTCTGGAAGGATATCTAAGAATCTGGGGATGTTAGTTGCCCTTGGGATGGGAACTGGGAGGTGGGGGAGACCTGGGGGCGTGGTGCAAGGGTGGAAGGGAGCCATTTCACCCTCCCTTTTATGCTTTTTGAAATTTGAATCATGTGAATGTGTTACCTATTCAAAAATTAAACTAAATTGTTCTTAAAAGAAAATAGACAAATAAGTACAAGAATAAGCATTATGCAGTAACATTAAAATCCAAAATAGTGCCCAGACATTGACCATGCACTTAAGGGAGGTTGTGATGGGTCACCTCTGGGTCCAGGCTATGGCCCACACTCGAGGCTTAGCCCTGGTGCAGAAGGGATCTGTGTGGAGGACGGGGAAGAGAGCCCCCTCAAGTCAGCAGTAAGGCCCTCTCAGCTCACTCGCGCCATAGACTCTCCCTCTCCAGTCTGATGGGTGAGGGGCTGTCAGATGGAGGAGGGGGATACAAGAGAGGCGTCCGAGATGGGACAGGACATTTGGGCAGTTGGGGCCTATTTGTCGCCATTTTCACGGGCAGACTTGGGAATTAAGTGGCATGAAATTGAGCACAGACTAGGTTCCCCCCAGAGACAGGGCAGCCCTCGCCCAGGAGGGGAGAATGCTGAGGGGGCGGGAGTGGGAGGGGTGGCTGGGTGCCACGCTTGGCTGCTCCTGGGTGCAGATGGAGGGAGAATGGAAGGGGGCTGGGCCAGCTCCTCCTCCCGGCCCCTCCCCGCCCTCCTCTCTTCTCAGACAAGCAGAGAGTCTGCCAGACCCCAGCACTGGCCTGAGCCTGGGCTGGCTCCCTCATGCCCAAGGACTGCTGGGAGTCAAGGTTGGGGGTGGCAGCCTGGCTGGAGCCCCATTCAGGGGGCCCCTCAGACCTTTTGCTTATCTCAGCATCTCTCTGCTGCCATTCTGCTCAGTGTCCAGGAATGGTGACTAAGGGGAGGTAGAGATTCTGCCCCTGCTTCTGGATGGGGAAGAAGTGAGTGGGACAATGCATCTATTAGGGAGATAACGGGGACCTGGGTTCTGGTTTGGGTTCCAACAGTGTGGCCATGAATGAGTTACTTATCCTTTTCCAAGCCTCCATCTCCTTATCTATAAAAGAATAATAATGTCCAGCATATATATGATGCTGACCATGTGCCCAGCACTGTTCTAAGTGTGTTGTATACTTTGTGGCAATTCATTTAATCTCAAAAATACCTTATCAGGTGGTACTGTTATCAATTATACCTCCACTGTACAGATGAGAAAACAGATCATCTGCCCAGTGAGTGATGAATATGAGATTTGCTGTTTAACATTCTGCTACCTCAGGTAGTCAAGGGGAAGATTAAATGAGATAGTGAACGTTCAGAGTCTCACACGTGGTCCACACGTAACCCGTGTTAGCTGCTCTCATCTCTGCTCCATTTGCCCATTAGTGGGGAAGAGGAAGCTCAAATGCAGATGTCAGGACTGGAAGGAATAGCCCCAATCACCTCGTTTGCACTCTCATGGACTAGAGAGATGGAAGACAGAGGCCCAGGGAAGGGAAGTGACTCGCACAAGGTCACATATCAAGATGGGGCTGGGCTAGGACTGGGGCCAATGATTCAAGCTCTTGCTCTTCAGGGACCTGAGGACAGCCCCAGGGCTTTGGGGAGGGCAGCGACTTTCCTTTCCCATAAGGAGAGCCATCAGCCTGGAATTTCAATCCCCGTGGGCACCGTGGGCTCCAAGTCCTCCCTCCCCAAGCGGAGTGAGACCCAGCCCCAGCCTGCTGGGGACGAGGGGAGTAGACGGCCTCAGTCTGCCAACCTGGGCACCTCCTCCTGGGCAGAGCTTTGCCCTACAATTAGGGAGGCTGTGTTTGCCTCAGCACCGGGCCCAACAAGCCCGCGAAAGCCATGAGGAACCCCGCGGGTGGCCAGGGGGAGGACAGACCCCATGGTGCTTAATAGGCCCTAATCTCTGCCAGTGTTGTCGGAAATGAAAATGAAAAACAGCCACGATTTTGTGGTTTAAAAATTAGCATGTGTGCCTACATCGTAAGCCCCTGGCCTGCATTACCATACAGATTTATCCCAGGCCCAGCACGCAGCCAAAATATGTAATTACACACAGGCTCAGGATGGAAAACTTGCTCTCCTCTTCACTATCTAGATAATATGGATTTTTAAAAATGAGAGCTAGATCTGGAATTTTCTGAGGGACCTACTTCACGAGGGACACTGCCTGTGGTGGATTTGAGGAGAGAGAGGGTCTCAGCCCCAACAGCAGTATGTGAGAGGGGCACATGGATGTGTCAACTGAAGAACCATCTCTCTGGGCTGTGGGGAAAGAGGGCAGGGAAGGGAAAGCCTTGCTTAAAGTACTGCGGTCCCCCTGCTCCAGGTCCCATTCAGCGCTCTCATATACACTCTCTTCTTTAATCTGCACGGGAAACCTGAAAAGTAGGTATCCTTATCACCACCTGAAGGATGAGGAAACTGAGGCTGGTAATGGTGAAGTCCGGGATTCAAACTCATGACTCCAGAGTCCATGCTCTTTCCAGTGTGCTACATATGGCCCCCAACTTCATTAGGCTCTGTTCATCTGACTGATGACTACACAGCTTAGTTGAAGTCATTGGAGGAGGAAGAATGGGGTGATGGATGCAGGAAGGTGGGCTGATGTTCAACTATGAAGACTGAAGGGGAAGCGGGATCTTCACATGGGGACAATGGTAGGGAGAGAAAGAAAAACAGAGATCCCAACCAATAGCGCAAAAACTGACTCACAGTAGATGAAACAAATGATTGATAGAATGAATGGACCAAAGCCCTAAAATAAAAATCAGTGTCTTTATTCAGGGTTGTGGTGTGTGTGTGTTAGTGCCACAGAGTCGATTCCAACTCCTAGCAACACTGTGTACAGCAGAGCAGAACCCTGTCCAATCTATTTGCACCATTACTCAGGGTTGCGTGGTGGATAATGTCCAGACACTGAGAGAGAAGAATAAATCAACATCCCAATAAAGGATCAATGTCCCAATCCGGAGTTGGATGAGAAAGGGAGTCAACATTCCAATATAGGGATCAATACCCCAGTGAAGATTTGGTTGAGGTAATCAGTGTCCCATATGGGGATCAATGTCCCAATACAGAGTTAGTTGAGAGGAATCAATGTCCCACCATAAGAATGGGTAAGAGAGTCAACATCCCAATGTAGAGATCAATGCCCCAACTCAGAGCTGGTTAAGGGAAATCAATGCCCCGATATCAGGATCAATGGCAGTCAATGATATACGATGATGGGTGTGACAGTCAATGTCCCAATGTGAGATCAGTGATGGCCAAAGTCCCACTATAGGAATGGATGGGGCTTCATGTCCCAATGTAGACACCAACTTGCCAGTATGGAGAACAATAGAGTCCTGTCCATGCCCTCTAGACTTCCCTAGGTGGCTTTTCCTTCTCTTATTTCCTCTAAAGGGATGGTTCCTAGGCTCCCTGGCCCTTTCAACCGCCTGGCTGAGTCCTCCATGCAGAAAAATTTGGGCTGGAGTTAGTGTTCTGCCCACAACATGGCCCAGCCTGGTTATCTACAGCAGTTCCCCTTGGAGCGCTCCTATTCCCTAGCCTGTCTCCAGAGCCAGCTTGCAAGTGTGTCCAGAGAATTTCACCAGCCCGGAAGAGGCTACTTACTTTCCAGGGATTATTTCTTGTGGGAAGACCAGGCCTTAGGCTCCCCCAGGCTCAACCCAAACCAGTAGCAGGTCAGATACAGTCACAACCAGTCGGTTCTTGCCTCATTGAGCTGATACCTGTCTAAAAACCAGTTATCCGTGTTATTTAACAATACGTCTGTCATTTGAATGATTGCTTCCCCCCATTTTACAGATAAGAAAAGTGAGGGCCAGAAGAGTGAATTAATTGACCACAGAGAAGTGGCAGAGGTAGAACTAGAAGCCTGATTTCTTGCCTGCCAGCTCAGCCATTTTCTAGCTGCATTAGGTTGACATGACCAAGTCTCTCCATCCCCTGCCAACACCACCATCCCCTGACATAGGGGGGTTCTGGGAGTTTATCACACAATTTGGGCAAAGGGATTGAAAGTATCTCTCCCCTAAACCTTCATGTTCCTGTATCTTCCCCATCGGCCCTCCAATTCCCAGAAAATGGGGGGCAAGATGAAGGCCCCTGTTGCGTTCCAGGGTTGGAGATGGAGCAGGAGGGTGAAATGGGTAAACCTCCCAGCCTCGGCCGCCACAGGGGCTTAAGGGGAGGGTGTGATTTTTCTCTCACTCAGACAAAGGCCAGGCAGTGGCATCTGTTGGGCCGACTCTGTGTCTCGCAGCTGCTCAACAGTCAGACCCAGGGCAGGTGCCAGTTTGGGGAGGGAGGGGTCCATGGACGCATGCACTCACACTCCAGTTCCTCCTCTCACAGGCCCCCGTGCACATGCAATGCCTCCTGTTGCCCATCCCACCCCAGTAAGCCCACCCTGCACCCCTAAGACCCAGAGCTTTGCGAGAGGACCCTCATCCTACATGGCTCCGCTGCCCTGCCCCCATGTACTTATCCCGCCAAGCCTGCTGCCAGCACCCTCAGGCACCTTTGCCCAGTCAAGGAGGAGCTGGGAGGAGGGGGTATCTGGCACGAGACGGGGACCCTTATGCCTGATGGGATGTCTCTCACTTAAGCTTCTCTTACTACGGGCAGGGGGCTTCCCGGCGACCTCCGAAGAGGCTGGAGGCTCCAGTTCTTCAGACTGGGAAGAGAGGAGTGAGATACACAAGCTCACAGAGATGGCCAGACACTGAAGATAGGGGAGAGAGGGAGAGTATGGTGTATTGTCAGACTAAGTGAAAAGAGCAGCGCGTGTGTGTGTCTGTGTGCATAAGAGTTACACACATGAGAACACACCCAGACAAACACACAGGCATATTCATGCATATTTTTGCACACATACACGTGTGCACGTACACGCATGTGCACACACACAAAGCCATGTGACAAGTTGGAAAAGTGTTTCAAATGCCCAGTCAGAACTCTGTGCTCTTCATCTTTTCAAAAGTATTTATTTATGTACTCATTTATTTAGATCGAATTACCACCCCACTCCCCCTCTGAAAAGAAAAATTTTAAGGCAGCTGAGATGCCTCTATTTAGGAGACTAATTGTAAAATCTATTTTATTATCTACATATTTTTAATTCTACAGACAGAGGAGAACGTGTTAAGGGCAGCAGTGGGGGGGTGATGTTTGCGCTGTTAAGATGATGCAGGAGGAAAAGAATATTTCCATGAAAGCTGCTTGGAGGGGAGAAAAATGTATAAATTTTATACAGAGATGCTTCAGAGCCCCTCCCTGGCGCAGTCCTGTTGACCTCTTCCTCCCCACTCCCAACCTCCCAGCCGCCTCCCTCTTCTCCTCCCTGCCTGCCCAGGCCTCTCCTTCTTCCCTCCCTCCCTCCCTCGCAGCCCCCACCCCTCCCCAGGGCCCCCTCCTCAGATGCAATCCCCCTGCTGTAATTTCTGGGGGAATTGCTTCATCTCGGGTGCAGATATATTTGTGTCAAGGTGCAGCTGCACAGATAGCCTTCCTCTATGCATAGTAAGAGGGTTTCAGAGAGAGAGGTTGTGCCCAGAGCAAGGCCTTATCAGAGCAAGCTGCCTGCCATTTATCTGATTCCCCATCAAATAGGAAAACGGGCCTCAGGCTGCTGCTTCTACTTTCCTTGGGAAAGCCATGGGGGGAATAATAATTTACTTCAATCTTTTTGTTTCCAGCTCTCACCTTCAGCCTGACACAGCCCAGGGTCTCTCTACCACCCATCTGCCCCCAGCAACGCCAGCCTGGGGGTGCAAGTTTGGGCCCCAGCCCCCAAGGGCCCACCCCGGACACCCCCAGAAATGCCCTTGCTGGTTGAGTGGACCTTCATAATGGATTGGCACGAGCTGGAAATACTCTTTGGCATCAGGGAGTGTAGACACAGGGGAAGGGAGGCAGGGAGTCGGGGTGGGGGTAGGGGGGCTCGGCCTGGCTGCAGGGGGACTGGCTCCTTTCCCAGCCCCCACACATATACAGATCCCCCACGGACACTCACTGTGTGTGTGTGTGTGTGTGTGTGTGTGTGTGTGTGCGCGCGCATGTGCATGCACATGCATTTGTCAGACTTGACCCTATGAGCATCCTTGGATGAGGACCTATCGGTACATTTATCTGTGTGTGTCTGTCCATCTGTCTGTCTATCTGTATCTGGGGTGGAGATGAATGGAGGACTGGGGGCAGTTTCTGTTCTATGTCACAGACTCTGACCTCCTATCTCAGTTCACAGTTCCGACAGCCAACAACAAGCCCAGGACAGGATGACAGGGACCATCTGAAAGGGAGTGAGCAGCGGGTGAGGGAGGGGTCCGAGGCAGGCCTGGTGGCAGTCATCTTGCCTCACCATCCCTGGCAGAGCTGCTCCAGGGAGCAGCAGGCAGCCCATCTGGTGCAGGAGAGGTGGGCAGTGGCGAGGGGGCTGCTCCCCACAGGCCAGCCATAAATCACAGTTATGTGGCCAGGGGGCAGGGGGTGGGCAGGGGCCAGGGGGCAGCCGCAGCAGCACACACGGGACAGGGCAGAGAGGCCAGTGTCGGGTGCAGCTGTAAATCGTCACCTAAATGCTTCCAAGCCAAGGCTAATCAGGGCGCAGTGACAGAACCCACCCACTCAGCCCCAGTGGGCACGCTCTCGTCTGTGCAAGCACATACACACTCACAGATATAAAAACAAGCCTGGACAGGTTCTGCATACAGAGCTGAACATGCAACGGTGTCACACCCATACCTGGATACACAAAGACACATGTGCACACCAAACTTACTGCTGCCACATGCGTATGTGTTCACTCACACCCAGGCAGCCCTGCACCCACTCATGTTCCTTCAGAGCCAGGGACAGAAGATCTACCTAATACACCTCAGCATATGCAGACACACACACACACACACACACACACACACACACACACAGGTGGGCGTGCAAAATGGTGAGCAGACTGTACAGCACCCAGAGCAAGTACGGCTTGGAGGGCAAGACATGGGAGTGAAAAGAGGCAGACACGCCTAGTGGGGCTGTGCCACTCCCAGCCCCAGAATCCCAGTGCCTGGGTTCTCTTCCCAACCTCCCCCCGCTGGGCCTTCGTCTCATTCAGCAGTCCTTCTTCAGAAGTTCGTCTCTCACCCACCAGGAGCTTATGCTCTTGTTTGATCTCTCCCTGCACCTGTGCTGGCGTAAGACTCATTCGTTCATTCATTCATTCATTCATTCACCAGCATACGTTAAGCACCTACTCTGCATTGGGTAGAGCCTACTGTGCTAGGCTCTGGCAATAGAATCCCCACCCTCAAACTGAAAACCGAGCAGAGACGAGAGAGAAATGAGCAATTACGGCACTCAGGGATTCTTGCTGCAAGAGAGGCTAGTCCAGGGCAGTGGGGTCACAGAGGAGGGGCATCCAGTCCAATGTAGAGCGGGATAAAGAGGGCTTTCTGGAGGAAGCTGTGTCCCAGGTGAGGCCTGATGACAAGCGGGAGCCAGGTAAGTGGAGAAGTGGGGCAGAAGAGAGGAAGTGCCCAGCCGTACGAGCATGTCGGTGGCAGTGGAGAAATGCTGGAGGGACACAGCAGGCCCTTGACCATGTGGTGGTGCACCCCACGAGGCCCCCACCTTGGAGCCTTGATGCCAGCAGTGAGATCTACTGCACTCCCTCACCTGGACCCCACCAGGGACACTCAGCTTCATTTCCCAGGGTTTCCTGGTGACCTGCACATCTGTCTAGGGAGGGAACTGAGAACTGGGCCCACCCTTCCCAGTAGGTGCCACAGTCAACTTGCACACAGGGTGAGGACAAGGGGGCTCATGAGTGGGACTGAGAGCAGTGCCCACTAAGCCTGAGGACAGGAACGCTGAGCCCCCCCAGCCCTCCTCACTCAGGCCTCCTGGTTCTACTCTGACTCATTCTCTACTGCAGCTTTTCACACCTGCTCAGTGTAGCCCTGTGAGTTCAATGGAGCCCTTCCTAGGACCAGGGGTGGTGGAGAGGGAAGTTGAAGAGCAGGACTCTGGAAGGCCCCAGCCTCATCCAACCATTTATCTGCCAGCCCTATTGGACTTCCAAACAGGACCTCATTTGAACAAAGGGCCCCATGTGTGAAAACCATTAATCCATTGGACAAAGTCTAAAGTCAGCTTCGCATTCAGAACCCTCCCCAACCCCTCCCTCCCAGCCTTACTCCTGTGATGCAACCTAATGGTCTTTCCACGCCCTCAACACCACTCTACTCCCCTCTTCCCCACTACCCCTTCCATGCACACCAGCTCCATTCTCTCTCCCACCCCACCACACCCAAGCCCTCCCCTCCAGCCAGACTCCAACTCAGTATTTTCGTTTTAAACATTCCTTGAGTGCCTGCAACATACAATAGACATGTTACCTCATTTCACAAGTGAGGACACGGAGGCTCACAGAGCTTGAAGGATCTGCTCAAGGACACTGTCACCTTGGGAAAGCTAAGGGAAAGGTCATTCTAGGTCCAACCTGTCCTCCAGGCACAGGGTCTGTCCGCCTCTCTTCCCTCCTATCCCTGAATGACAGTGGAGCAGGGGCCTCCCCCCCTCATTCTTGCACCAAGGCAAGAGCAGAAGGAGTAGGTTTCTAGGGATCAGTGGCCAGAAGATGAGGAAGAGGAAGAAGAGGACTCAGGCATCTTCAGAAGCAGAAGGCAGAGACAGAGAGTCCCGGCTGAGGACTAGAGAGCCCCAGGGCAGTCGTTGGGGAAGGGGGTGCTTGTGGGTCACATACTCATAAATGGAGGCCGTGCCTGGCACTGTGGCCACTTACATCTTCAGGTGTAAGTGTCTCATCTCCTACCTTGATGGGGTGGCTCCTTGAGGTCAGGCATCAGTGCCTTAGGGAGGCAGAACAGGAGAGAAGAGAGCAGAAGTTCTTGGTCATGCTTCTGAACTTCTTGGAGCCTCAGTTTTCTCATCTCCCAAATGGGGGTAGTAATAGTATCTGCCCAGGATTGTTGAGAGAATTCAATGTCACTGCGCCAGGAGCCTGCACATAGCAGACCCTCCACACATGCTGCAGCTTGCTCCCGCCCTGAAAGCATGGGGGCGGACTACATGCTTATTGATTGATGGAAATGGCCGGAGTGGAAATATTATACCTTGGGTTGCTGGGACAGCAAAGGGCTTCTGCTCTGGGCCTGGCTTGCAGGTGACATGGTGGGGCACGGGGTGGGTAGCAGCTCATTTTTCCTCTTCCCTTCCCCCCTGGCTGTCCTCTCGTGCTTCAGGAAAGGACTAGCCCTCCCAGAGTTTAGGTAGATGAAGAAGGTCAAGAACGTGGAGGCAGCCCTTTTCCAGCAGAGCTCGGCTGGTTAAATGTCTTTGTCCCTGTGTTGGGCTGTTCCTCTGCCCGCCTCCCAGCCGTACCCTCACGTTTCATCGGGAGTGGGACCAATGCTCCCATCACCGACACAGACAACGGCCTGATACAAATTGGCAGGCAAAGGAGGGAGCAGTCAATATGGATTAGAAGGAAGGGCCTCCGCTGGCCTGGGGCTCCCATTGATCAGCCTCTTCGCCAAAGAAGCCAGATTGACCAGCCTCCAGTGGGCATCCAGATGGGGGCCATGGCCTCAGCCCACTGCTTCACCCCACCACAGAGCCCTGAAGAACCGAGGACCCCCAGGTGGGCCGTGTAGAGAGAGGGGCAGGAAAGCAAGGAGGGTTGGGGAGAAGGGAGGCGGCGCTCAGCCTCAGGCCCAGCTAGCGTCACACCCTCCAGCCAAGCGAGCGTTCTTGGTGTTGAGAAAATGGTCAGCAGCTTGTCACAGTCCACTGAGTCCAAACAGCCCTCTGGAAACATTGTTGAATACACGCCTGTCACTTCTCCCGCCTCCTCCTTAAACACAAACATAGTTATCTCATGGCTGCATACACACCGTGCAATTCATTTCCGTCCAAAAGCGCTTATTGAGTACCTACATGTGCCAGGCACTGCAACTACAAACGGCTTTATGCCTGAAAGGAACATATACTCTAAGAGGAGAGAGAAACGCGAGAAGAGGTCATTATAGGGCAGGGGAACAGGTGCAATGACAGGAGTACAAGCTGCATACAAAGGAAAGAGCCGTTAACTCGAGGGTCAAGGAGGGCACTTCCTAGAGGAGGTGATATCACAGCAGGGTTTTTAAGGATGAATAGGAGTTTGTCAAGTGGATGGAGTGGCAAAGGGATCGTTATCATTGCCTGCCTCCTGCCAACGTCTCTGGCCACTCTTCTCCCTTTTGCTGACTACGCACTTTCCATTATGAGCTTTTTTTTACCCCTAACACTCTCTATGTTCCAACTGCCTAAAGTATTCTTCCCCTCCTTCCCTGGACTATTCCCTATTCAATCTTCAAGGCTTTCCTTACTGACCTATCCCTTCCTCAGAGAGAGCTACAGCCCCCTTCTAGACACTGCCATAGCATCCTATGTCTCCCCTTCCCTAACTCTCAACACACTTGTATTCGCTTGTTTGCTCCATGAGGGCAAGGACTATGTGGTACCTACAGCACCTGGGACAGTGCCTGACACATTTCAGGAGCTCGTTGGATGGGTGGGTGGATGAATGGATGGATGGTTTCTTCAAGGAGCTACAAGTAAAGGAGAATTTAGAACTGCAGAGGTGTGGAGAGCACAAGGGAGTGGGATGATGGTGGGAGAATTGTGGGAGATGAAAGTGAAGAAGCTGGCAGGGGTGGGAGTGCAGAAGCTCCTTTGAGCCCTGCCTAGTACACACTGCCATATGACATGAATTCTAGAACATTAGCAGTACAAGGCTCCTTTAAGATAATATAGTCCTATCCTTCATTTTACAAAAAGCTGAGGTCCAGAAATTGGGGCTTGCTCCAAATCACCTAGAGAACGAATGAATGGCTCTGCTGGGATTATACCCCCGGGCTTGACCTCCTGGTGCAGGGCCTTGTCTATGAGCAACTCAGCCTCCTACACCCCTGGGAGGATGAGGAGGTGATGAGACCACCCTCACTCTCCAGGTTGGGCCTGACTGTCTGGGTACACTGCTAAATGACATGTACTGCGTATACACACACACACACACACACACACACACACACAGCACCTACGCCCATCAGAGCAAGTAAGGGAAACCCCACCTAATCTAGCTTAATCCAAAAGGGCGAATTTTTGGCCTGTGTAACTGGGAAGGGCAGGTGGGGCTGCCTTCAGGTGCAGCTAGATTCAGGCACTCAAGCAATGTCCCCAGATCCCTCACCTCTACTTCTCTCTACGTACTGGCCACATCCTCGCCTCCTCCTGACGGGCTTCCTCCATGCTGGGTCAGGGGAGATGGGTGGGGAGGGACGGGTCATGGCCCATGGAGCTGGTGAGGAATACACGGGGAAACTTGCCTCTCTCAGAGTCTGTATATTAAATCCCAGCTAAATGTTCTGATGGTTCCAACTCAGGTCCAATGACTGTGGTCAGAAGGATGGGGCACTATGATTGAGCAAGTCTGGATCTCATGTCCTCGCCAGAGGCCAGGAGAGAGCATGGTACAGGGACTGAAAGCTCATCAAGTGACATGGAAAGGAGATGGCAGTCCTCCGAAGGAAAGGCTGCTCTTACCAGCAGAACAGGGAAGGCATGCTGAAAAGGCAAAAAGGACAGGTGGCAAAAATGACAGCAGTGCCATCATGGTACTGGGTAACTAGACCATGTTAGAAAGAGTACTTAGAAATAACAACAACAACAACAATAATAGTGATAGCTTTTAGAGTATGCCATGGAAGTGCTCTGCATAATTGTCTCATTTCATCTCATTTCAATCTAGAGTGAGAAGACCCAGGCTTGAGTCCCACCTCTGCCATTTACCAGACCCTGGGCCTGTCCCTGAACCCTCTGAACCTGTTTCCTATCTTCAAAATGGGAGGCGTATGACCCATCTTCCAGGAGCTGTTGGGAGCGCTCTGGGAACTGTGAACAGTGTGTGCAATGTTAGGAGCAGGAGAGGTTCACTAATTCCAGGTGGAGACGAGGAACAAGGAGACGCTTCTAGCGAACCAGAAGGCATTCAGGCCAAAGAGGCAGCAGCGGGCTGGCTTCCAGTCTGACTCAGCAGGAGGAACAGGTCCGCCCGGAGCACAGGAAGCCCTGTTCTGGGACCCCCCCTGGCCTGGTCACTCTCCACCGGGTGAAGGGGGTGAGAAGAGGAGTTAATGGATTACAGGGCCGGACAGGAAGAAGAGGGGATTTTTCATTTTAAAATGTTCTGAAATAATTCATATTTGCTTTGCGGGACGGCGTTGTGCACTGTCAGTTCTGTAATAACTTCTAGGCCTTTATTTATTGTTTTGCCTTAATGATTTCATGTTGCTCCGGTGTGGAGAATTCGCAGTGTCTTGTAGCACATAACAGCAGAGAAGGCCCAGGCTGTGTCAGGCCCCAGGGGGAGGTGGTCACGCTCCCCGACAGACCCTGCCCGGCCCCCTGGAGATGGCAGAGCCTAGAGCAGAAGGCAGCGGCCGTCAAGCTCTGTGGAAGGTGCTTTATGTGTGAAAGCCAATTCTCACAACACCCCACGGAGCTGGTACTATTACAGAAGTACCCATTTCACAGAAGTGAAAACTAAGCCTTGGAGGGATTACAAGACTTGCCACTTGATTTGGCGTGACCAAGCTAGGATTTAAACATAGATCTGTTGGAGTCCAGCCTTCTATATACTGGTGAGTCTTCGACTTCGGTGTGCGTAGGAATCAGCTGGGGAGAATCTTTAAAATACGGGTTCCTAGGACACACTTCTAGAGACTGGGTTTTAGTATGTCTAGGATAACAAGCTGCCCAGATGAATCACAGCCACATGTGGAGACTCAGCTGGTGGCTGAGGCCACACTAGTCACACATTTGGACCCTGTTCCTCAAGAGTTGTGGTCCCACAATCAGCCATCTCCCCACAGCCCATCTCTCTCACAAATGTCCCATCAGCTCCTCCTGTCCTCCTGTCATTCTCCGTCCTGTATCCCTGAGAGCTTTGACTCCCCATCAGACCTCTAGCCCCTTCAGTGAGGCCAGGAGAGGAAGGGGAGGGGAGGGAGGTGGGCTTTCTTGGTTGCCATGGTGATTCTCCACCTCCCAGTCTGTGGGGGGAGGCAGCTTCATTGTGAGCCTCCAGCCAAGGCCTGGAGGGAAGCAAGCTGTCCTGGGCAGGGAGGAGGCAGAGGGGTGGGAAGAGGACTCTAGTAGCTGGGGAGAAGGGAAGAGGGGAAGGAGGGGTGGGGAACAGGGTGGGGGACCCTGGGCCCAGGGCAGCCAGAGCAGAGAGCCAGCCCCTCCAGATGCTGGGGCCGCCAGCCTTCAGCCAGGGGCGGGGAGGGGTGTGTGCAGGAGCTGAGGCTGACAGGGCCTGATGCTCTCTGAGCTCAGAGCTGGCAGGAGACCCTGGGCAGGTGGTGACAGAGATGCAGAGACGGATGAGACAGCCAGAGGCTGGTGCAGGACGGGGTCAGAGCCCCAGGGCTAGGAAAGACCAGGGCTCCAAAAGCAAAGACGAGATATGAAAAGATTAAACAGAGCCCTTCGCAGACCCCAGACTGCAGCCCACTCCCACCCCTAGCCGGGCCGGGGCTGGCACGGCCTGGAAGCCCAGCCTGCTGGGCTGGGCTGGGCTGGCAAGCCGGATGGCACAGGCTGCGGCAGAGGCAGATGGAGCGAGGAGGGGGCCTGACCCCCAGCCCACCAGGGAATGGCTGGGATTGTCTGTTCTTTGGAGCCTTCTCACTGCCCCCCCAAACCTCCCTCCTCTGGGCGCATGGCTGGGGAACCGGGGAGGGGTGGGGGGAAGAAGTCACATTTCAGAGCCAGTGTCTCCACCTCCTCCTGCTCCCCTTGGCTCTCTTTCCCTGCCAATGGCACGCACTGCCTGCTCCCAGCCTGGCTCTGGCGAAGACCAGGACATTGTGGGGGGCTGGGGAGGGCGCGGCATGATGTGATGGAGAGGGAGGAGGGAGAAAAAGAAACTGGGAGGCGACATCCTAGAGAGGAGTAAAAGAAAGATGAGGAAAGAGGCCTGGTGGGAGTTACTCCCCCACCACCATCTTTTAAGCAAACACTTACTTTGTCCCAGGCCCATTAAGCACTTTACGTGTATTAACTCATTTAACCCTCACAACACTCCTAGTCAGCAGGTGCTATTATTCTAATCCCCATTTAACGGTTGAGAAACTGAGGCAGAGAGAGGTTGAGTGACCTGCCCAAAGTCACAAGCTCGGACATGGCAGAGGGAGGATTTGAACCCAGGAGAGGTTCAAAGTTCATGCCTTTAGCCCCCACACTCTACTGCCTTTCACCTCCCTATCCCCACATTTTTAGTCTTTAAAATTCTTTTTCCTCTTTTGCCACATCTTTTCTCAGCATTTCTCTAACCCGCCTTTGTTCCTTCAGGCAGTGTGTTCCAGTCTACCCAGGCTGTCACGCCAGCAGTATTGCATGAATGGTCCTGTGCAAACCCACACATGTGTGGACACTCACATGCATGACCCATGGAGCCCACATGCATGTGAATGTATGTGCACATCTCTACACGATAAGCACACACATCTGTTTGTCTGTATATGCACACAGGCCTGTCCACACATGTATCCACCATACACACCACACCCTGGGTAGGTCTCGAGTGTTCTCGTCAACAGAGCATTAACTGTGGCAAAATAATCCCAAACGATGCTTGAGCCAAAAAAAATCTGTTTGGCTTTGCAATAAAGTGCTGCTTGGCATATGGGGTTTCTGGCAAAACATTTATCTTTCTAGGTTTAGCTTGGGCTGATGTGGCTTCCTGCATGTCTGCAGCTCGGCAGCCCTGGGTTCTGGGGTAATCAGCCCCTGAGAACCTGCCAGATGCCAGGCCCCCAGCAAGGCACCTACCAGACGTTCTCTCCCATCCTCACAGCAGCCCAGCAGGCAGGTCTTGCCGTTCCCGTTTTATAGTTGAGGACCCTGAGACAGCGAGCTCCCGTTTGTGCAGTCACACGGGGAGAGTGAGGATTCGAACCCTAGGTCGGCCTGAGGGTCTGTAAAGCTTGAGTGCCCGCAGGTGGGTTGGTGAGCCAGACGTGACTTCCCAGGCGTGCCTCATCCGTCTGGAATGTGGCTGCCTCACCGTCTGGTCACGTCTGGGCCTCTCTTCTGCGGCCAGGCTGGTGGGCGTGGATGGGCTGCAGTGGGTTCATGCTGAGCCGCTCCACAGAAGGCCCCACACAGGCTGTGTGCAAGTAGGTATGCAAAAGGCTTTCCCCAGTGCCAACGAAGACCATACTGATGCTCAGACAATGCAAAGACCAGACAGCCACCACCTAGACTTAGGCACATCCATTCCTTCAGCATTTCTCGAACACCCACTATATGCCTGGACTTTTAGTGGGCTCTGCGGACAACACAAACAGGAATCAAACTTGAACTCTGCCTTCCTTCCACTAGCTTAGGAAAACAGTTTTCAGGTGCAGAAATAGCTTTAATATAAGGTTAAAAGAAGCCTAAATGCTGTAAGAGAGATGCAGATAAAAAGTGAGAGACTACTTCCAGCTTGAGACATCAAGGAAGCCCCTCTGGAGAAAGAGGTGTGTGTTGGGCCTGGAAGAGGGGGGACAACTTGATGTGGCACTGGAGGAGAAGAGGTTCTTGGTTTCCCAAGGAGCACGATCCAAGGTGCAGGTGGGATATTGGCAGGTGCTCATGGAGAGAGCAAGTAGTTCCATTTTTCAGTGGCAAAGACTGTGTGAAGGGAGTGGTGGGAGGTGGGTCGAGGTCAATGACAGAAGATCCCAAGACCCAGGACAAGAGTTTGAACTTTATAGAAAATAGGGAGCCATCAAAGACTGTTGAGCAAGGGAAGGCCTCGGGAACCATGTTGCATTTAGGAAGACTAATCCGCAGTTGTGAGCAATTGGAAATGTGCACGCGTGCACACCTACACATACATGTGCGTCCTCAGAAATATGCAGATACATCTGTACACAAATATACAGACTCAAAAGCATAGGGTTAATTCCAGAGCCCAGCTCTTTTTAAATTCTGAATTGTATTTGTTTATTTGAGTAGGTAATATAGTCACACGACCTACAATTCAAAAGGAATCTAAGAATGCACTGAAAGTTAAAGCCAGTCCCACCATGCTCCAGGCCCCCAGTTCCTTTCCCTGGAAGCAAGCACAATGGCCACTTGGGGAGCTTCTTTCCAGAGATGTTCTGTGCATAGACAAGCAAATATCCAGCTGCATTTTTATTATACACATTTTTCTGCCCCTTGCTTTTCTCATCTGATAATATATCTGGGAGATCTTTACACATCAGTAAGTGGAGAGCTACCTTGATCTTTTTAACAGCAGTATATTATTCCATTATAGTTGGACATTTACATTATTTTGGGTCTTTGGCTCTTACCAAAAATTGTCCAATGAATAATCTTGAACATATGTCATTTTACATATGCATCCATCTACCCATTCATTCATTCATTCTTTCATTCAACAGACATTTATTGAACACCTACTATGTGTTGGGCAGCCGTCCAGGTGCCAGAGATAGAACAGAGAACGAAATGGGCAGAAGTCCTTGCCCTGTTGAGCATGCTTTCTGATGCGCATGTGTGAGTAGCTCTGCAGGATACGCTCCTAGAGGTGGAATCATCAAAGCAAAGTGTCTGTGCATTTTAAAATTTTAGTAGATAGAGCCAAATTTCACCCCAGAGAAGTTGTACTGATTTACCCTTGCAATGTAGGAGAATGTCTGTTCCCTCACTCTTTTACCGACAAAACATTATCCAACTTTTTGATCTTTGACAACGTGACAGGTGAAAACAATTGTTTTAATCATTTTTAATTTGCATTTCTCTTATAATGAGTGAGGTTAAGCATCTTTTCATATATTTAAGAATAATTTTCAGGTCTTTTTCTATCATCTGCTAGCCTTTGCTCATATTTCTATTAGGTTGTGGATCTTTTTCATATTGATTTTTGAGTTCTCTTTATTGAGGAAATTAGTCCTTTGCCTGTGGTATGAGTTACAAATAATTTTTCCCTAGCTGGTCATTTCTATTTGAACTTTGTTTATGCTGGGTTATTTTAATGCAGACTTCTTTTTAAATGTAAAATAAAATTTAAAAAGAATTCTGCTCGTTCTCAACTTTGCCTCCCATGGCAAAATGCTTGCTAGGATTGAGAGAGAAATAGGTCACAATAACATGATCTTGGGTTCCATTAATAGAAACACAGATTCTAGGCAAAGGAAGGGTACAGTCCTATCCTGTTCTGGTGCCCCATCTCAAGAGGTCTTTGGGCAAAGGGGAGCAAGCTCAGAGGAGGGTAACCAAGAGAGTGAATAGGCTTGAAATCAAGTCACATAAGGGATGGTGATGGAATTGGTGTCTTGGATCCTGGAGCAGATCATAGTCTACATATATATTCTTGGGCAATGGGACTGGCCACATGATACAAGATCAGGGCCTGTGATGGAAGCTCTGGGAAGCCAGGTATCAGATATTGGGGCTCTTTTTAAGGCAGAGCTGTCTGAAAGTAGAATGGCCTACTTTGTGAGGAAGTGAGCTTCTCGTCATTAGAGATGTGCAAACCAGAACTGGATGACCACCTACTGGAGATGCCAGGGGTTAGACCAGATCCCTTTCAAAACTTCTTCTAATCCTGAGAGCCCATCATTCTACAAGATCACAAGGAATCTTAAAATTCCTCATTTTACAGATGAAGAAACGGAGGTGGGAAACTGACAGGCATTGAGCACCTTCTTTGTCCCAGGCACTTTGACACGTATGACCTGATTTGAAAGAATGAGGACAAGAGAGGTTGAGTGATTCACCCAAGGCTGCTCAGCCAGAACTGGAACCCAGGTCCCCAGACTCCAAATCCAGAGCTCTCTCCACTGAACCCTCTGTTCCTGTTCAATAATTAAACACGTTTATTGCATGTCTATTGCATACCTACTCTGAATGGATACTAATGCGACCAATGAGAGCACATTATATACAGGCTATTAGCAGAGTCACAGGGTCTTTGCTCTGCAGAAGGTCACTGCCTAGTGGGCAAGTACAGGCACCATCTCTGCATTGCATGGCTCAGTGTGAATGGTGCCCTCTGGAGTTGTGCAACATGGTAGCCCCCGGTAGACCTACAATGACATATGAGGCAATTTTGTAAACACTATAATAAAAGTGTGTACAAAGTGCCCAGGGAACACGGAAGGCATGATTAATTCTACCAGGGAAGGGAATCCAGGAAAGCTGCCCAGAAGAGGTGACTTCTGAGAAGAGCTTAAATAATAGGTAAAGAACAAAGAGCGAAAGAGAATAATTTCTTTCTTTCTTTCTTTCTTTCTTTCTTTCTTTCTTTCTTTCTTTCTTTCTTTGTGAGGAAGATCAGCCCTGAGCTAACATCCATGCCAATCCTCCTCTTTTTTTGCTGAGGAAGACTGGCTCTGGGCTAACATCCACACGGATCTTCCTCCACTTTATATGGGACGCCGCCACAGCATGGCCTGACAAGTGGTGCATCAGTGCATGCCCGGGATCCAAACCCGGGTCGCCAGCAGCGGAGCGAGCACACTTAACCACTACGCCACGGGGCCGGCCGAGAATAATTTCTATATTCACTCCACAAACATTTATTGGGCAGCTCCAGGTTGCCAGGAAGAGATGAATAATTCACAGTCCAGTAGGGGGGTACAGAAAAATCATGAATAAATTGCCATGGAGTATAAATGCAACAGTGGAAACATACTCATGGTACAAATGCAAAGATAGCTCCTTCCGGAATATAGAGAGGGGGGTAAGTCTAGGAAGGTTCCTGGAGAAATGAGGCCTGAGATTTTTGGAAAGGAAATAGAAAATTTCCAGGCTGATAATAATGGAGTTGAGAGAGATGGAAAGGCATTCCCAGCAAAGGGAATAGCATGTGCAAAGTTTCTGAGCCCTGAGAGATCCTCCGTTCCAGATACCCAAGCAGATCTGAAAGGCTCGAGTGTAAAATGCTGGAGTGGTGGGCTGCCAGGCGGGAGGTGGAACAGACATCCAGGATTTAGGCAAGACCTACCAGGTTTCCGGCTGAATAGGGAAACGGCATTGGTGTGCGCTAGGATTTAGCAGGCTTAGCAACCTTCTTTCAAAGCTGAGCCCCAGACCCAGAGCTGGAAGAGAAACCTGTGAGCCATGAATCCCCAGCTCCTCCTGCTGTGCCCAGCGTTACAGAGCCAGGAGTCTCCATGGCTCTCCAGTCCCACCGCTGCGACCCCGGCTAATCCAGCCTCCTGGCCCATCTGACACACACTTCCACTTAACATTTTGTTAGCGACTCTATAAACGAGCTCTCCCTGACCTTCAATCCCTGGCTAATTGCTGGTTTCATGTACAAGACTAGCTTAATTTTACGTGATAATTACCTGAGAGTGGCAATACATATGGCATTGCATGTTCGAAATGTCAGGCCTGGAAAACTACCAAGTGGCTGTAGTCAGGGACAAAAGGACGAGGCAGCTGTGTGGCGGGGACCTTGGAGAGCACCCAGGGGCACAGGCCAGAGGAGCAGCACACGCATTTCACAGTCGCATATGCACACACACACATAGCACAGAAACACAGACCCCGTCAGAGGCATGGCTCATACAGGCTCTCAGTTGCCCACTCAGCAAACGCTCCCTGAGCCCCTAATGTGTGCCAGGCAGTGTGTGGGCACTTGCAGTGGTTTCAAACCTCACCCCACCCAGGGAGGTCGGAAACACACAGAGAGCATGTTTGGGTTGTCACAATTATTTGGGGGGATGCTACCGGTACTGAATAAGCAAGGCCCAGGAATGCTAAATGGCTTGCAATTCCCAGCGCAGTCCTTCCCCATAAAGAATTGCTCACCCCAAACACCAGTTGAGAACCCCCACAGCTAAGCCAGGGCCACAGCCACAAAGAAGCTGAGTGGCCCCTGCCCTCTTGGAGATTATAGTTGGGGAAGGATGACAATGGCAAAGGATTACAATGTGTGAGATGCTAGTAATGAAAGGGGACTCAGAGCTTCACAGTTCAGAAAAAAACACCTTTAAAAAGCGTCATTTCTGGGCCAGCCCCATGGCTTAGCGGTTAAGTGCGCGCGCTCCACTGCTGGCAGCCCGGGTTTGGATCCCAGGCGCACACCGACTCACCCCTTCTCCAGCCATGCTGAGGCCGCGTCCCACATACAGCAACTAGAAGGATGTGCTACTATGACAATCACCTATCTACTGGGGCTTTGGGGGAAAAAAAGGAGGAGGATTGGCACAGATGTTAGCTCAGAGCAGGTCTTCCTCAGCAAAAAGAGGAGGATTAGCACGGATGTTAGCTCAGGGCTGATCTTCCTCACAAAAAATTAAAAAATAAATAAAAAGCGTCATTTCTGAAATAAGCCAGACACGAAAGGACACGTACTATATGGTTCCATTTATAGGAGGCTCCTAGAGCAGTCAAATTCATAGAGGCAGAAAGTAGAATGGTGGTTGCCAGGGGCTGGGGAGAAGGGAGTGGGGAGTTATTGTTTCACGGGTGCAGTATTTCGGTTTGGAAAGATGAAGAGCTGTGGAGCTGGATGGTGGTGATGGCGGAACAACAACGTGACTGTACGTAGTGCCAGTGAACTATACACTTTAAAACGGTTAAAATGGTAAATTTTATGTTACGCATATATTTTACTACAATAAAAGAAGTGCCGTTTCAGCTGCACTCTGAAGGATGGACAGGACACAACTCATTCATGTATTCATTCATTCATTCATTCAGCACGCGATAGTTGAGCAGCACCACGAGTGCACGAGGTTTAGAAGAATATCTATCTTCTGCATTCTAGTTTGGATAAATAAGGCCAGGTCGCCACCTCACAGTGCTTTAGTCCAGCAGGCAGGAGAAGCCACAAGTGCACATCTCCCTGGGTCACAGTAGAACAAGGCCAAAGAGTGGGACCAATAAAACTCAGTGAAAACATGGCCAGGGAGGAAGGCAGTACATCCAGGAGGACTTGGGGAATGAAGGCTTTGTGGAGAAGTGGCCATGACACAACCTTGAGGAGTGAGCGGCACTGTACAGGCTGAGATGGGCTGAGATGCGGTGGAGAAGGGGCCCCTCTGGCCCCAAGGCAGTCTCGGGGAGAAGGAGCTGTTTGCTACAGGAATGGAAGACCCATCACTCCCCCAGCATCCCAGCTCATGCTAGAACAGTGCTTGGCACACAGATGGATGAATACCAAATGGTGTCTGTGTATGTGTCTACACCACATGCCACACACCTGGGGGCACACACGCCCTACAGAAGATGCCTTGGGTTCTTTTCTTTCTCATCATTCCAGGGTACAGGACAAGGCAGGTGGGGTCTAGGGTGGTGGGACAGGGGAGTATAGGCAAAGAGGGAGAAAGGGTGCCCCTGGCCCGCTGGGAGGGCCCTTCCACAGGAGGCGCACATGCGCACCTACTCAAACGCACACAGGCCACAGGATCAGGTAATAAGCACAATCCCCGGATCGAGGCGAGTTCTAACAACCCCTTTAGCCTCCTCACCCGTAGAATTGTGGACTCCTGAGCTGTATTGGAGTAAATTACTTGCTTAATGAGATTTCAATTAACAAAAACAAATTAAAATCACTTTGGTAATTAAGCTGCTGTGAACCTCGCCAGAAGCTCTCCCTCAGACCTCAGATGTCCATGGGGAGGGAGCTGGGAATGGGGGTCCACTCAGTGATGCTAGTGAGACCTGGGCAGGGCCAGGAGCTCCCTTCCTTGGGAATTCCACCCCAGGAGCCACAGCTTCCTGAAGCGATTCTGCAGGCACTGAAAAGGAAGGAGGGAGGGGGCAGCATATAGCAGGTAAAATGTGGGTTCTAAACTTAAATTCAAATTGTAGCCCTGCCGCTTGGCTGTGTGAGCTAGGGGCCCTTAATTAACCTCTCTAAGCCTTAGTTTCCTCATCTGTGAAATGGGGATGATGATAGTGCCTACATCATGGGGCTGTGGGAGGAATGAATGAATGAATAAATGCATGTAAAGCATTTAGAAGACGGCTTGTCTCACAAGGGCTTTTAATCCACTTTCCCCTGCTTGGAGCTGAAATTCCTTACAATTTGCATTCCCCTGAACCCCAGACCCCTCAAGGGAAGCCCTGCTTCTCTGAATTAGGTGAGTAAGAATCTACCACAGAAATCCCTTGGAGGTGAGGTCTCTGCCAGGTTCTCTCCCACCCAGACCCCCATCTCTTTCCATCACAGCCAGTAGCTCAGATCTGAGGGCTATAAAGCTTTTTCTTCTCAGGTGGCCGGGAGAATACTCCTTTCCCTGGGTTACAAAATCACCCACATCCTCCCACAGGAGAGACCTGGCAAGTTAAATGGTGCAGGTGTCACTGGCCCCATTCCTCAGATGAGAAAATCAGCTTAATGACTTACCCAGTGGTTGAAAGAGAACAACGCCTGGTGCTGGCAGGAATACAGAGAACCCACATTCCCCTCCACTGCTGATGGAACTGTAAATTAGCACAATCTTCCTGGAGGGCAAGTTGGCAAAAGGCAGCAAAAGCTTTAAAACGGGCATTGCCTTTGCTTCAACAATTCTCCATCTAGGAATTACTCCCAAGGAAATAATCCAAGATGGGTGCAAGTTTTAAGTGCAAGAACGTTCATCATGGCATTATTTGTTACAGCAAAAAATTGGGAGTCATGTAAATGTCCAACAACCAGGTTAAATATATTACAGTGCATCTGTGTTCTGGAATACCACGCAACCCTGTAAAAGCATGCTCTGGACATGTTTGTAAAAGAGAAAGCACACATACAGAGAGAGAGTGCTCCAAAAGGCTTCATGCAGTTTACAAGCTTTAATAACCTCAGAAATATAAGTGCTGGGGCTGGCCCGTGGCATAGCGGTTAAGTTCTCGTGTTCCACTTCAGTGGCCCAGGGTTTGCTGGTTCAGATCCTGGGCATGGACCTACTCATGGCTCATCAAGCCGTGCTGAGGTGGCGTCCCATATAGAAGAGCTACAACTCTACAACTATGATACACAACTATGTACGGGGGCTTTAGGGAGAAAAAAGAAAAAGAGGAAGATTGGCAACAGATATTAGCTCAGGGCCAATCTCTCTCTCAAAAAAAAAAAGCATCCTAAAAAATAAAAAGATTTAAAAGAAAAAGAAAGAAATATAAATGCTACCAGCTTACAAAAAATACCATCGCACATTTAATTATTTAAATTTCTTTTACACATATTTAGTCTTGTGAATTTTTATTGATTAAATTTTAGTTTTCATTTTTGAGTCACTGCTACCTTCATTCAGAGGGACTAAAATAGAAACTTAAAATTAAAAATGTATTATTCAAAAAATTTAATAATTATTATTCAAAATTCACAATATTAAGTGTATAATAAGTCTTAATAAAGTTTTAAGTGATTTTTTTTTTTTTTGGTGAGGAAGATTGGCCCTGGGCTAACATCCATGACCATCTTCCTCTACTTTATATGGGACGCAGCTGCAGCATGGCTTGACAAGCAGTGCGTTGGTGCACGCCCGGGATCCGAACCACTGAACCCCAGGCTGCCAAAGTGGAGCATGCGCACTTAACTGCTAAGCCACGGGCCGGCCCCTGATTTTTTTGTTTTTTAAAGTTTGTAGCGCGCCGACCCCGTGGCTTAGTGGTTAAGTGCACGCGCTCTGCTACTGGCGGCCCAGGTTCGGATCCCGGGCGCGCACCAACGCACCGCTTCTCCGGCCATGCTGAGGCAGAGTCCCACATACAGCAACTAGAAGGATGTGCAACTATGACATACAAGTATCTACTGGGGCTTTGGGGAAAAAAAAAAAGGAGGAGGATTGGCAATAGATGTTAGCTCAGAGCCGGTCTTCCTCAGCAAAAAGAGGAGGATTAGCATGGATGTTAGTTCGGGGCTAATCTTCCTCACAAAAAATAAATAAATAAATAAAGTTTGTAGCACTTATACTTTTTTTTGTTGATGTCGCAATAGTTTATAACATCATGAACTTTTAGTTGTACGTTATCATTTGTCAGTCACCATGTAAATGCTTCCCTTCAGCTCTTGCGCCCACCCCTGAACCCCCTTGCCCCTGGGAACCACCAAACTGTTCTCTCTGTCCGTGTGTTGGTTTATCTTCCACATATGAGTGAGATCATGCAGTGTTTGTCTTTCTCTGTCTGGCTTATTTCGCTTAACATAATACCCTCCAGGTCCTTCCATGTTGTTGCAAATGGGACAATTTTGTCTTTTTTTATGGCTGAGTGGCATTCCATTGCATATATATACCCCATCTTCTTTATCTAATCATCAGTTGAGGGACACTTGGGTTGCATCCACTTCTTGGCTATAGTGTAGCACTTAATACTTTTGAAGTTATTATAGCAAAAACTTTACTAAGCCTTTTGGTGTAGATATTTACGTTATATATGTGTGTTTTATATATATAACATATTTTATATTTATATATATATATATTTATGTACACACACCAAATGTTATTTTCTCTGTGGTGGTAGAAATTACAGATGGTTTTGTTTTATGTGTTTTATGTTTTATGTGTTCATTTGTACGACAATTTTTTTTCATCTTACATAGTATTTAACTCAATAGCAGCTTTTTTAGTGCCCATGAAGTACCACAGTGAACACACCAGACTCGACCCCTGCCTTCGGTGAACTTACAGCCTGATGATGAAGAAGGACATTGGACATGAAACAATGAGGTGAATGTTGCAGAGAAGGAAACGCAGGCCTTGGAGGCCTATTACAAAAAGAGGCATTCCTCGGGGCGAGGAGGAGGAGTCTGCAATAAACATTTATTTCTTTTGTAATTGGACTAAAATAAAACAATTTATATATATTTTTAATGAATCCCAAGAGTCTCATAGCTAGTTAGTAACAGAACTGAAAGTAGACCTAAAAGCCTTCTGGTTCCCAGGCAAATGATTTTTTTATCTGACACCAATGCCCTGGATAATTTGAACAGCATCCCAATCTTGAGTAAAAAACATCCTAAGATGGGCCAAGGAGATGCCTGATGGAGGTGCCAAGGTCCACCATCTTTGCACCTGTCAGACAGAGGAGGTATCCCTATTCACACATCCATGTCAGATAGAGGAGGTCAGCATCCATAGACGTTTTGTCAGATGGAGGAGGTCTGTGTGTGTGTGTGTATGTGCATGTATGCACCCATCCTCCCTGCCAGGCTGCTCTCTAGTGCTCTCTCAACTCACCCTGGGAGCCAGGCCAAGGGGAGATCATCCCAGCACCTGAAGCCTCCTACCCTCTATTCCCTCCCATTCCCTGAGACTGCTAACCTTGCAGCCCCTCCCCTGCAGCCCCCTCTGCCCAGAGGGCAGGATGCCCTCCTCCAAGCACCCAGCTCATGAGGGCTGCCAAGGCCATGACGTCCCCCACTTGGAGATGCAGCCTGAAGGGTTGGCCTCTCCCGGCCAGACTTCATGTATCAATTTTTGTGCTGACTTCAGGCAACCAAGAGAGGAGGACACAGAGTTGTACTTTCCAAGTAGCTGGAAACCCTTAATCAATGTTAATTGGCTCTAATTAGCATATGTTAATTAATGATATTTACTACAAATTAAAGGTATGAGTGCTCCCAGAGGGTTTCCTGTTCATCCAATTAGTGCCAATTAGTTGCAATTAACACGTGTAAATGAGATTCCATTGAACCCAAAACAAACAGTACAGAGTCTCTCAGATTCCCTCTTGCACCTTTTCAGCCAGCCAAGGAGCTGGGGGTGGAGGGTGGGAAGTGGGGGTGGGAGCAGGGGGAGAGAGAGACCCTAGGGCTGACCTCCTGGAGCAAGATGCTGACTCTCCAGGCACCAGGGAGGAGAGAAGGAAGAGCCATGTTGGGCCATGCAAGCCTCTGGACAAGCCTGGCTGCCCCAAGGGAGGTCTCCCAAGGCCTTGGCCACTCTCCCGAGGGCCTCTGTACCTGCCAGGGCCTAACTCAGTGCATGGCATATAGAAGGTGCTCAGTAAAAAGCGGCTGAATGAAAGGTTGGTTCCTTTGCATCAAGGTCCACTATCTTTAGATATAAAATTGAAGGATGCATTGATTAGAAACACATGCAGTGTTCTTTCTCCATAAGGTCTTGCAAGGGCTTTACCAAGAAGCAAAAGAGTATTTGCCTCTATGACATAATTTTAATATAATCTGTAAAGGTCTACAGAGATTTTACTTTACCACCAATGTTGCCATTTCATAATTCTATTTCCTTTTCACTCAACCACTATCTGAGGTCCAAACCTCTGTCGTATTGGTAACTGATGGAGAAATGGCTGGAAGGGGATACCATGAAAATGAAATGCAACCCCAAATTCTCCACCACATAGAACCTTCTATGAAACTATGAGGTAAGATATAACTCCCAATAAGTTGTTTATTCCTAACTCACTTTTTTTTTTCTGAGAAAGATTCGCCCTGAGCTAACATCTGTTGCCAATCTTCGTCTTTTTTTTCGTTATGTGAGCCGCCACCACAGCACGGCCTCTGACAAGTGGCGTAGGTCCGTGCCCAGGAACCAAACCTGGGCCGTCGAAGCGGAATGCGCCAAACCTAACCAGTAGGCCCGTGGGGCTGGCCCTGTTTTTAATTCACTTTTGCTACACCAAACCTTCCATTAAAATTGACGTTCATTATTTAAAAAATATTTATTGGTCAGTGTGTGCCAGGCACTGTTCCTGGGGCTGGGGATACAGCAGTGAACAAATATCTACAAATTCCTGCCCTCAAGGAGCTCACATTCCACTGTGTGTTATTACCCTCCCATTTGGGATCTTGATATAGCTAGAGTCAGAGAGACTTGGGTTCATATCCCAGTTCTGCCTCTCAGCAGCTGGCGGCTGGAGGAGGGGATGCTTAATCTCTCCAGGCCTCCATTTATTTATTTGTAACATGGGTATAATAATAATATTATCTACCTATCTTACAGTCATGTATTGGGAGGATTAAGCTTCCTGCCTTGTCCCATTCCTTGGCAGGACGGAATTTGGAGTTAAGCCACAAGGAAGATGGCGAGAGGGAGGCAAAACTCAATCTGAGGCCCCAAATGAAAGTTTAAGTCATCTCTACATCCAGATCTCTCCACCCAGGCTGGCCACGACAGTCCTCCCACCTGTGCGGCACTTCACAGTTTACAGAGCTATTGCACAACCAGCCTCCCAGCTAATCCTTGCCACCCCCATGCTGTGTTAAGTCAGTGGGGCAGGGAGGAAAGGGGTTCAGAGAGGGGAAGTGCTTCCTGGGTCACGCAGCTGCTGAGACTGCAGCCCAGACCTCCGGCTCCTCTCAGCACATCCACCTTCATCCGTGGCCTTTCTGAGTGATGAGACACCTGAGTGGGGTCCAGATAGGGTTGCTCCGGTGGGCCAGGGGCAAGGATTGGCCCGCCCGTGCCGGGACGACCCTGGCCCAAGATGGACCTTTGCACTCCAGGGCCCAGGACTCTTTCAGCTCAGCCAGGCCGCCCCCAGGCCAAAGACCACAGCACCTGCCGCTTTTGTGTCCCCTCCCTCACCAACTCAACTCTGCCCCCCTGGACCCTCAGGCAGGCTGTTTGATCATTTCACATCACCTCTGTGTCCCCTTTATAAAGCAAGAGAATCTGCCTAGATGGTCCCTCACGCCCTTTCAGACCTGATGTTCTAGGATTTTGGATGTCTTCTGAAGAATACAGGGCCACCTCTACAGTATATGCCCTGACATTCACAGCTGATGGGCAACCAAAGAAAGCCTTGATTTCCCTCTTCTTTTGGGGATCTCTCCCACTTGCGATGGCCTAATGGGTCCCACCTATTCCCAGGCCTTCCCATCGCTCTACAGCATCCTCCACCCCTACTCTGACCTTCTCCTAAATAGTAATGAACACCAGACATGGTCCCCAAGACACTAGGCCTCAGGAAAAGTTCTCCCTCACTCCGATCAAATCCAAAGTGGATTTGGAGGCCAGTGGGAGGAATGGGGCTGATTGCGGTTAATAAAAGAGCTCAGCTGGGTTATCTTCTAGGCGGGGCGTGTGGCTGTGGAATGGATGTCTGCACTGGCCTTCTTGGGGCTCAGTATTTCTTCCCCACCGCTGTACCCCACCCCAGGGCCAGTGGGACATGTTGGGAGGGGAGTCCGGAAGCAAGTGGAAAAGACTTTTTTCTGACTGCTCTTCCTTCCTGCAAAAATAAAACCACCACTACTGGAGGCCCGCCACGTGCCAGGCACAGTGCTAGGCCATTTCCTCGCATTATTTCCATTTAGAGGGGACGGCATTTGCTCCATTTTCATCTCCAGGTGCCGTGAGCATCTTGGGTTGGATCTGGCTAGCTTTGGGACCGATAATCAGCCAAATTTGGCCTTAGAAGGTAGAGCAGGAAGTTTGCAGGGAAAGATGAGGAAAGTGCTGGCTGCTATGTCCACACAACCAGTGCACGCACACACTCACACAGACACGGACACACTCACAGGCACGGACACACTCACACCCCCTCCTCTCTCTTGGCCAGATGGATGCTGGCTCCACCAGTCGGCAGAGAAGAGATCCAGGGGGAGGAGGCTGCCACTAAGAAGGTTGAGGGTTAGAAGCTGGGACACAGCAGGGTGACTTCTCAACTTTCAAGGACCAGAACATTGCCTCCAAACCAGGAGTTCTGGGAGCCCTGGAAACTCTAGGATGGAGAAAAGGGACGCAGGCGAAGTGTCTGTTTTTTATCCCACTAATGCCCCTTGAGAAGTGATATCTCTCCAAAGCCAAAGTTCCTGCGATGAGGCTTAACATAGCCACTTTGGAAAAAAACCCTCGGCTCCAGGAATGTGACAACAGAAAATAATTAAGGTCTAATAAGGTCAGTGTTCCACCTTAACACCTTTTCAGTTCCAGTTAAAACCTCTACTAATTTGCCAAGAAAAACCAGCCTCACTTGGGTCTTATTATTTGAATCACGTCCTGTCTCTTAATTTAAACGAGAGACTCACATAAGGATTTTTTTTATTTTAAATTACAATGCCGACTTTCTTCCAGTTGATTACGGTATATGACTCTCTGTTGGAAGGCCATTATTTTTTGCTATGATTTACAAAGCATTTAAAGCGAAATCAATGTAATAAATATTGAAGTATTGTAATAGATAATTCCATATATTTAACTGGAGACACAGTGCAGCCCTGGTTTGGGCAGCCAGAAGAGGAGCAGGGAAAGGATGGGGTGAGAGAGTCACCTGACATTCACTCAAAGGGTGACATCTCCTCTTTTCTCCTGGATTCATTTAGCCAGGATTCACTGAGCCCTCCCTAAGGTCCTGCACAGTAGACTTGGGAGTGTGGTGAGTTATGGGGTGCCTGAGACATGTCCTCTAGGTGCCATAGGCTCTTTGGAGAGATTCCCCTGCAATAGAGAGGACCAGCAGTGGAGGCCACCAGAACCTTCATAAGGAGCCCTGTGATGGGAGAAAGGGTTCAGAAGAGGGAAAGTCAGGTGGGGGGAACAGAGGGGGACAAGTCAGGAAAGGCCTTCCCTGGCCTCTCCTCCTTTCTTCTTCCCCTTTCTTCTCTCCCCTGCTCAACTCTTTCCTCCCCTCTCCCTCCCCTTCCTCTACCCTCCCTGGGCTGAGCTGTCTCTAAGCCTCCAGCCGCAGCCAGCATCTACTGGCCTCTGAACTGGCCAAGCGCAACTGAGAACAAACAGCCCAGCACTCACAGCCCTGAAAACCCATGACAGGGGAAGAGGTATGAAGGGGGAGATGGTATACCAGTCTCCATCAGCCTTCTCGGTACGTGACGTCATGCTCAGCCCCTGGCACAGACCCTACAGTAAGGAGATGTACATGCTCCAGGCTCTGCACACGTGGGCAGTCAGATTCGCAGCATCTTGCTCCATCTCTCCAGGGCGGACAGTGTCTGCAGGACAGGCCAAGATGGTTTCCCCAGGAGCCCAACTGGAGCCTGCCTTCCCTGGGGACAGGGACCAAACTTCAAGCTGCCCTCCTACCCATCCTCCTGATCTCAAAAATTACCCAAGAGGGGCTGGCCTGGTGGTGTAGTGATTAAGTTTGCACGCTCTGCTTCAGCAGCCTGGAGTTCGCAGGTTCAGATCCTGGGCGTGGACCTATACACTGCTCATCAAGCCGTGCTGTGGCGGCGTCCCACATATAAAGTAGAGGACGAGGGGCACGGGTGTTAGCTCAGGGCCAATCTTCCTCAGCAAAAAAAAAAAAAATTACCCAGGAGCAGGTTCCTTTCCAGCTACTCCATGATCCGCCACCCCATGGGGAGTACTCCCCTTCTTCCTGTCCTTGGAGTTGTTGCATATGAGTCAGACACATGCTCCCAGGTGGGCTCTGCTCCCAGGTTCCTAGTTTGATTGAGAAACTGGCACCTACCAGTGAGGAAGGCACACATGGGGTACCAGCCCATGGGTTGGCCCCCATAACACACCCCTAGTACAAGCAATGCACTCTGTCTGCAGAGCCATCCCACTGCTGTGCAGGTCTTAAGAAAGACCTTGTGGACTATCCACTGCAGGCTTGTGATGGAGCAGGGATAGTGCATGCACATGCACACACACACGTACACACACGATTGGCAGAACTCAGAGGAGGAAGATGTATTGTCCCTTGCCTTCCTACACCAAGCCTGAACCCAAGCCCCAAGTCCCTAGCTCTGAACATTTGCCACCATAAATCCCAGAAGGGGATGTGCAGAGGGAAAGAGAGCAGAGAGAGATTTACAGCAAACTTGCTTCCTGACACCTCTTTGGCCCATCCCATAAAATAACAATATCACCAGATAAATCACACAGAGTCTCAGGGGACCTTACCTTTGTCTCTGTGGGGTCTTTGGTGGGAGTCAGTGGGACATGGTCAGAGGATTCCACCCAGCTGGGTTCTCTGTGACAACATCAGTCCCTTACAACAGGGGGGTGGTGGGGTCTCAGATCTAATCCCTGGAGTATAGGGGCATGGAGAATGGGGTGAGGGTAGGAGCATTAGCTATCATCACCCAAGAGAGAGCATGGCATAAGGAATTCAGCGTAGGCTTTGAGCAAATGCCAGCTCAAATTCCTAGCTATGTGACTTTGGGCAAGTTACTTAACCTCTCTGGGCCTTGGCTTACTTCTCTGTAAATGCGGAACATAGAATATCCACCTGACAGGAAATGTGTGAGGATTTATTGAGAATAATGTATGCCACAGTGCCTGGCATATAGTAGGTACTCAGAATATGGTCACTCTTGTAATCACAGATGTTTTCCCTCAACTAAGATACAAAGCACCGTGGCAGTGTTCCCAGTAAAGGGGATCAAATGCCGAGCCCTCTACAGAGAGACACCATGCTATCCCCTTCCCCTCCGGCCATTGTTTCAGCATTAGCCTGCGATCTTAGAAAGGCAGGGCTCCCCATTAACTCACATTATGACTGTGGGCAAGTTTCTCCCCCTCTCCAGGCCTCAGTTTCCCATCTGTAAAGTGAGAGGATGGAAAGTACTTGGTCTTTAAGGCCTGGTCCATCCTAACATCATAAAACCCAACAATTAGGACCAATTCCCAGCGGGCACTGTAAGTGAAGAGGAGCAGGCAGGACAGAGGCTGCAGGCTCTGAGGCCGGGAGAGGTGAGCATGGGCCTGCAGATCAGGCAGAAGCTGTCACCATCCTGGGAAGGGACTGAAGGGCTCCATCTGGCCGGTCCTCACAGCCCTGGCCATCCCAAGTGAGAGACTCCCCTGGTAACAGCCTGGATAGCCACTGATGTGGTCTGTGGCATCGTAGTGATTATCCTTCATCCAGAGGGAGGACCACATTCCCAAAAGTGGGAGCTGGGTGGGCGAGGCTCCAGCCAACCTCATCCCTTACACCTGGAGAGACCTCTGGCCTCCCTCCTGCCTGTGTAGCGCTCTCCTCCCCCCAGTCTCAACCCTGCCTGTCGCTCCCTGCCCCGCCCCTACCCTCAGCATCTTCAGCCATTCAGGATGACGGCTCCCTAGGAGTTCTTCCCTCCCCTCCTGCTCCTTCCTTCATTTATCCTCCTTTTCCATCTTCTCTTTGGCTCCATTTCTTCCCCTCTCTCTTCTCCATCTCCACGTCCTCCTTTTCCTCTTTCACTCCTGCTTCTCCGTCTTCTTTTTCCTTCCTCCTCTTCTCCCCTCTTCACCATTTCTTCCTTTTCCATCCTCCTCCTGGTTCTCCTGCCTGCTCCTTCACATCCTTCATTTTCTTCTCTCTAGGTCTGATTCAGGGGAACTGAAGAGGCACTACCTTGAGAGAGGAGTATGTGGGGGCGCTGGGGGGCCAGAAGGGGCACCTCTGGCCTGAGCTCCCCCAGTATCTCTCCAGCCGCAGGAGGATCAGGAGTTCACCCGCAGGGCAGCTGTCAGCGGCTCAGTGGATGGATGAGTGAAAGTGTAGCGGCTGGGGAGGCAAAGGTGTTGGGGAGGGAGCCATCTTCAAATAAAAATGAAAGGAGCATGGTGGATGAAATAATGGGGCTGTTGAACGATAAGACCCACCCAAGGCACCTCTGCCCCGGGGCCCAGCCCTCCTGCACCTCCCTCCAGTCTTGTGCCCTCATCCCTGCCCCTGAAGTTTCCCTCAGCACAGAGGCCCATTAGTGTCCCTGATTCTTTGGGCAGGTCAGAGAGCAGGAGACCCCCCCCCAAGTCCCCAGACCCCTGCCACCTCCCAGCCTTCCCCATCTCCCACTGAGGGGCGGCTGGGATTGGGACCCTGGGCAACCTGCTCCCAGAGCGATGTCTGGGCAGATTAGTGCCCCAAAGCTGCCAGGCCTATTAGGAGGCCTTTGTGGGGGAGGGGGCTGGGGGAGGAGAAGGGGATTTTCCATTCTCCCAGCAACTGGATTACACAGTCAGGGGATCAGGGAAGGACTCGCTGCTTAAGCTGCCTCTTCACAGCCCAGCCTCTGCCCTGGGTCTCAGCCTCCCGCATTCTCAGCAGGCATCTTAGCGAGCCTTGCCTTGCCTGCTTTTGAGGTATCTCTTTGTGATGGGAGTCAGTCATGAGGGCAAAACCAAGTCTCATCACCCCCCACCCCCCAGAGCTATGACACCAAAGAAGGGCTCAAAAGGCACCAACTTGTCAGCAGTTCCACCAACCCTCACCTTCCACGAAGGCCTTAGGTCTGGAGATGGATCTGGAAGGTGTGGCTCAGAGAGGCAAAGTGACTTGCTCTGAGTCACACAGCAAGTAAAGGGCAACCAAGATGGCTTCCTGACTGTGGCTGGATTTATGGGAGCGTGTTCTCTGCAAAGTGAGCCTGGTCCATGCCAGGGACTGGAAGGAGCCCAAGACTCTGCTATGCTCCCTTACTAGAAGGAGGTTTGCTGGCGAGCTTTCCTCGGCCCCAATATGAGCTTTAGAGGGAAGGGAGCCCTGCTCCCATTCGGTCTCTCAGGCTGCAGGGGACCAGACCGTAGCAGATGGTGGAGGGGAAGGGAGGTGGAAAGGAGATTAGATTTAGAGAATCCAAAGTCTTAAAGTCTAGCCCTCAGGTCCCAGCCTTACCACTAATTTACTGTGTGACCTTGGGCAAACTACCTCCCCTCTCTGAGCTTGTTTGTCTTATCTGCAAAACGGAGATAACATCTCTTTCGGAATTGTTTTGAAGGTACTGGAAGAGCATCACGCGGAGTACCTGGTACATAATAGCTGCTCAAAATCATGGTGGAAGTAGAATTGGAGGTGATTTTATTTTCTTTACCCAGAGCTGTGCCCATTCCCCAGAACAAGAGGAGCCACTGCACATTCAAGCAACTGGTTCTTCTCATTGGGAGGGCAAATCCATCATGTTCAGCAACTACTGGCCTCCTCCACCTGATGTAAGGTTATTGGGGGGTCATGCCCCCACACCCTGTGTCCACTTTCTAGAAAGAAGCCCAAAGCCCCCCACCCTAGCCCTGTGTGGCCCTTAGAGCCCTTTTGCTGACAAAGTGGTCATCTCTGACCTTTATAATCACCTCTGTTCCTTCCAGCCAGAAAATTCTATGATCCTGTGACCCCTAAAAGCCCTGCCCTGCTAATGGTTTTATGATCTTCCCTAGGAATCCTTTCTTTGCCCTCCCTAACCCCCAACCCCTTTCAGTAGGTCCTAGTCAAAATAAACAACATTTATGACCAGAGCAGGATTCAAGGTCCACATTGCAAACAAATGCGGAGCCCTTTGAAGGTGCCTGGGGAATCCATCACGTCCTGGGGTGTGATGCTCCCCAGGCCCGAGGGGAGACGGGCCCTGGGAAGGGCGCAGGCGTGGGAAACTGGGCTCTGGATCTAGATTGGGAATCCGAGGATCCTGTGCTGCGTCGGGGGCTCACTCAGCACCGACCCCACCCTCCCTGCGAGGGAAGCGAGGGGAGAGGAGGAGGGGACTGACCCAAGGTGTCCACTGTAATCAGCAACATTTCCTGCCCTCTGTGCAGGCCCCCCAGGGGGTTAAGACCCGAGTTGGCATGTCATCAGGGGAGAAGGGGACAAGAAAGAGACGGGGAAAAAATAAAGAGGCCAATGGAGAAATAGAAAGCATGAGTAGATGAGAGGGTGAGAGCCAAAACCACAGAGGTATCAGGCCCCGTCACCACCTCCAGTGCCCACCTGGGTGGTGGAGCAACGGTAGCCACCATGGGACAACTTTCCTAAAGAAAACTAGTCCAAATGCCTTCAGGAGAAAATCAACCCAGCCTGGCCTGCCTCGCTGGCCAGCAGACCTAAAGAGAGAGAGGGAGCGAGTGGGAAAGAGAGAGAATCAGACTCTGTTCCGAGTTTTTCTGGCAGGCCTGGAACATCAGTGTTAGTGGGTGATAAAACTGAGGGAGAAGTGGAGGCCCTGCCCCTCCATCCCACCCCAGGTGAAAGGCAGAACTCCTCCCCCGACACTGTTCAGCATCCTCAGCAGGAGAAAGGGGCCCACAGGCGGCAGCCCACGTTGTCTCAGCTCTGCCTTCCGCTGGCACGTGGATGAGACGCCTCAGCCTCCTCTGGCAGGTGCGGCTGCGAGCAGATTTGTTTTCAAGAGGGACTGGCTCTGCCTGGGGAACTGTTGTTGGAGAATATTAAGGCAGGATTCCCAAAGGCCCAAGTCTGAGAACAGCTTTCTAGGACACGCAGCTCAGGGCTCTCTTCAGCCACCGCACCAGCCTCCAGAACTGGGGCACTAGCCTCGGGGCTGGTGTTCTATGACTCAGGGCCGGGGGAGGGAGAAAGCTTTCCCTGGAGACCTGTGCCTTATCATTTACCCTACTAAATATTGTGCTACCCGACAGGTTGGGTGAGGAGCTAGATAGGAAATATGTGCAGGTAGCAAGGTATCACATTTTATCAGGTACCTGCTTATAGTATTTGCATATATGGCATATAATTAATGCTTGACAGAGTCAGAGACATGGGAGATTGGAACAAAGATGGAAGAGAACAAAGAGCTGGAAACGCAGGCATGAGTTTTTCCAGGATAAATATAGTTTGTTCGAAAGTTATCCTCTTCCTAAACTGAAAAAAGAATAATTTTAAGGATGCTTTATGATCTCATACAAGTGAATTCGAATTTTCCGCAGAGTGCCCTGCTGCCCAGCATGGGGCTTTAGATATAAAAGTTCCTCCATGGCACAGAGTGTTAGGACTAGAAGGGCCTTGGCGAGCATCTAGGCCAGTGGGTCTCAAAGTTGGTTGAATATAGAATCGTCTGGGGCACTTTAAAAAAAATAAGATGCTGAGCACCCACTTCCATAGATTCTGATCTAATTGGTCCGAGGTGAAGCCCGGGTGTCTGTATTTTTTAAAAGCTCTCCAGATGATTCTATTGGCAACCAGGGTTGAGAACCACTGGTCTGGGCCAATACTTCGCTTTACAGAGGTAGACACCGAGGCCCTGAGAGCAGGTTACCTAGGCTCACAGGGATAACTGGCAGCAGAATCAGGAGCACAGAAGCCAATCAGGTAACCTGACTTATTTGTTAAATGAGCAAATAAAAGTTTGATCCTCTCTTGGAGGCCTTTCTGTCTGCAGAGACCAGCTACCCAACCCCATCCTCCCATCCCCACATTTCCATATTACGTTCATCAGAGGCCAGGCAGGCTGGCACCTTGACCCTGCTCCTCCTGGCCTCCCAGCCTAAAGGCCTCAGGGCTCATACAGAACAGACACCCAATTCAAATACTCTCCACAGGTCTGGAGCCTCCGAGAGTAACAGAGCAGTCATTTCACCTTGGCCATATGGAGTGTCAGTGTACGCCCCAGAGCAGGAGTGTAGGAGTGTGTGCATGTGTGCAAATGTGCACATGTACACAGATGCACACTTATGAAGGAGCCCGTGCAGAGGATTCTCCTACACGTAGGTACTCATCCTTCCAGGCACACCAGCCCTTGCAGTGAGAGCACTTATGTGTGTATGTATAAATATCCACGTGTTGGATGGTATGTATGTTCATGTCAACATCTGTCTATGCAGCAGTGTAGGTGTGTGTGTAAATGGACCAAAGATTCTAAAATGTCCATGTGTCCACAATTGTGCACACGTGCAGAAAGCTGGATCTACATTTACAGAATCTTCATTTACACTTAACCAGTGGAGGCATGTCTATGACAATATGCACGTGGCTGGCTGGCCGTATGAATACGTGTGACTGGCAGTCTGTGTATGCAGGGTGCAAGTTTATGTGGAGAGAGAAAAGGTTTTTGCTGTTTCCATCACATTTCTCCTAAGTAATCATTGGGAAATATATGTGTTGGAAAACTGTATCTTTCATGCTTAAATATAGCTCGGCATATATAAATGAAACATGATATTGTGCCAACTGAGATGCTACACATTAACATGGTTTATCATTGATAGAATTAAGCAATGCATGCCAGACCCTGGTAGCATTTCTTACAATTTTATTTAACACTGTTTTGGCCAAGCAGCATTTGGCAAATGCCACGTATACACTGTAGATGATTGCAATAATTGCATAATTTGTAAGATACAATATACAACACATGAGAAGTATAACAGAGGAGCATCATCAAAAAATTCCAACCGTCACCATCTTTCTTTGGGTTCAACTTCTGCCCCTTCCTTCTCCAAACCTGATTAAAACCCATCCCTTCACACTTCCCTAGGAGGTCTCTGCATTTGTAGCAAAGAGAGATAAAATGCAGGGTGAGGACTTGGGGTGGGGGAAGAGATAACACTCCAAGACCTGATCTCTGGAATGTTTCTACTCCTCCCCAGTCTGTCAGAGGCAGGCCCAAGCCCCTGCATGTGTTAAGACAGAGAGACCCAAGGAAGCAAGTTTATAGGTTCTACAGCCCTTCGGGTTGACTGAAAAAGTTATTCATTCAGAATGAGTAAAAAGAGCACTGAACTTATCAAATTAGTAGTAAATCCTTCATTAAAAGATTCATAGAAATGGCTCCCTGCTTCTCTTCTTTAAAGGGAAACTATATCCTCCCTCGAGCCCAAATGAGAACAACCTTGCACATAGTTACAGGCCTGCTGGCTCACCTTTCAAAATATGTGCTGGCCAATGGCCGAGAATGTTAGCTAAATTATGAATGGCCTGAGAGAAAAGAAAAACACCCGAGCCGGGAAAGCTGGGGTCTTCATCTATAAGTCCAAACTGGAACACAAGCAAGAAAATGGTAGAACCACAAATGAGGGTCAGAGAAGCTAAAACTGCTCCCTTACCAGCCGCTGAGCAATGAAAAGAGGTCACATTTACTTTCCAAAGATTATGAATAAATGGTTCTTGTAGGACTTTCCAAAACTTGCAAAGGACTTCTTAATCTCCCAGGAGCCCGGGCAAAGATCCCACCTGGAACCTCAACGCCCTGCTCTCTAGAATCTCTTTTTACCATCCCTGGGCTTCACTGTGGCATGGCAGTCTCAAGATTGAGACAAGGAACTCCTGACACCTGCCTTCCTGCATTCTAAGTTTCTCTAACTTCTCTCCTACTGAGACCCCTGAGGCCTACGAGGTAAAGATGGCCAAGCCTAATTTGAACAGCGATTGGACCCACGCCCACTCCCCAAATCCTCTGCCACCCAGTCATCAGAGCTATATTTCCAGGCAGTCCCCGGCCCCTCTCCGCCAGCAGGGATATCAGCCAACCTGCTTGAGGGACAGCTGAATGTCACCACCAAAAAGTATTGTATCATCTTCACACCGCTGAAGTTAGGAAGTTGGTTCTCCAGAGCCTGGTGCCGTGGGCTGTCTCCTGAGTAAATACAGAAAAAAAAGTTTCCTAATGTTTGGATTATAAGTAAGAATGGTGAAAAGCACCCATCAATGTGTGTGCCCCTCCCCAACACACACACACACACACACACACACACACACACACACGCGCGCGCGCGCGCGCGCGCGCGCGCTCTCTCTCTCTCTCTCTCTCTCTCTCTCTGTCCGTGCAGATAAATCATGAATCATCTCCAGGGCTGAACATTTTAGCGTTCAGTAATATTCTCAGAGGCCCAAGGTTTTCAGGCAAATCCCAGGTCTGTGCACAAGGACACTGCATAAATCCCTCCCCTTATGAAAGGCCAGTCTGAGCAGATGGGACCACTCTTAAGTAAACTGGGGAGCCCTCCCTTCATCCATCTCAGGAGGAGCGGCAGGGGGCCGGCCCTACCAGCCCAGAGAGCAGCGAACGAACGGCAAAAGCCGCTAATTCTGAGACTAACGTTCACATCTCCAACTTACCTCTCTGAGAGAGGTGTCCGTTTGATCACACAAGCCTCCCTCTCCTCCCCCAAGGGGAAATCAGATCTGGAAGTCAGACTGGAGGAGGCAGCTGCAGACCAAGTGGTGGCCAGAGCTGGGAAAGGAAATATGAGCATCGGAGAGCTGGCCGGGGCTAGGAGGAGGTGAGAGGCAAAAGGCCCCTCAAACCCAGTTACTTTCCATGCTAAGTCTGGGGAAATAACCTCATAGCAGCTCCACTTTCGGATAACCTGGTCATTAATATTTATTAAACAGAAGATTTTTTTAAAGAAGAAAGAAGGGCCGGATAATTAAACAGTTGGCGGAGGTAGAGGCTTTCTCCACCTTGTTCTCTCTCTGGGCCCCCACCTGCAGCCTAGGCCAAATAGACACGCTGCACCATCTACCACCCCAGCCTCTACCCATCTCCCCAGGTGTGTCAGGAAGACATAAGGCAGGTGGATGGAGAGAGAGACAGACCCGGGCACCCCAGGTGCTCACCAGGAAATGCATGGACTGTGAAATTACACCAGGGCTAGACAACTTACCACCACACTGGAACCCTTGGGGTACTGAAATAATTAACTTGCTAATCAGCTACACCTTGCTCTTTCCTTTCTTCTTGGAAAAAACAATTGCAAATCGCCTTCGCATCAGGTTCCTATGTCAGTTACTTGGAGACAAATGGCCTCCATGTAGACTAAAATGGGCCTTACCAACCTAGGCCTCCTCCTCTTCCCCACTCCTTCCCACTGGGCTTGAGGGGGGTGGGGGGCGACACAGGAACAGAATGTTTCTGGAGATGCAGGGTTTTTTCTGTCCATGCCACAGAGCTTTTCCATCTCCGCTAAGCTTTCTCGCTTTTGGCCCTCTTTAGCCTGCTTGCTGGCGCTAAACAGCCAAGATCCAGGTGGAGAAAAGAGGATTGATTAGAATTGTAATAATAATCCCTGGCATTCGTCTGGCTTTAGCATTCACAAAGTGTTTTAACACATTATCTCATTCGGTCAGAGGAGGTCGGAGCTGGAAGGGACCTTAGCAATCATTTAGCCCAATCCCCTCGTGTTACAGATGGGGAAACTGAGGCCCAGAAACATTAAATGTCTTCCCCAAAGGCCACAGCTAAAGACGGTGTGGCCAGGTCCCCCACGTTCATTGTCTAGAGATCCTGTGCCACCTTGGATCCCCTGAAAAGAGGGAAAGAGCATGGTCACCTTTGTGCTCCACAGTGATATAAACCAAGATTTCAAAAAAAATGGTTTAGAGGGTTGGAAGTGGGGGAGACTAGTCTAAGTCCTGAATGGAACATGTTAATTAGCACACTTCCCTCTGTCTCTTTTCCCCCTCATCTCCCCTTTCTCTCCAGGTTTAAAAACGTGAACATTATGCAGTTCGGGATCTAAGGCTAAATTCAGCCACAGGTCCCATGGGTGGGGAGGCTTTTCTTGGATTCCAATGTGGCACCTACGCTCCCAGGATTCGCAGCATGATGGGCTCGTGTGTGCATATGTGTGTCCACTCAAGACATGGGATTTAGTGCAGAAAAACAGGCATCTTGATCCTTTCACAGATCAGATGATTTGCAAATTAATAGCTCTTTCCCCCCAAGGCTCTGAGGAGGTGAAAAGAGATTTCTGGTGAAGGGGGAAAAAACGGGAAGAAAAATATAAAATGGGAAAGGAAGCAAACTGACACTGGATATAGGAAAACACTTCTCTGCTAATGGCGTGTGTGTTGGACGTGGGTCTCTGCGCTCCCACAGGGCCACCTTGCCCTGCTGCCCGAGCCTGTTGGAAGGTAAGCGGTTCCTTTGTGTGTTCATTTATTACTAAGCCCAACTCTTTTCCCTCTAAAACTCCTTCTTCTCCCTGTTGAGCTGACCATGCTTCTGGATTTATGAAGAGAGATGTTTTAGCAGAAATCCCCCAGAGTGTCCCATCAGCCCTAAATCCCAGGCCCGCTCACCCCCCCAAGACCCCATGACACACAGCATGCCAACACGGCTTCCTCTTGCCTATGCATTAGCCATCCATTGTGGCAACCTGACATCTCTCACACATAAAACCGTAAGAGAGAAATAAAATATCTGTCTCTTGGCGAAAATAAAGCTTTGCCTCCCTCCTGATGTATAGGATATAAAATAAAGCCGCGGCTCCAATAGTGGCTTTTCCTTATGCGGGAGTTGCCTTTGCACACACGGAGACAATGAAGACGGATGGTTTGGGATGAGGCCCAGCCTCCTGGGGCGCCTTCACCCTTTTTTATTAGTGTCTCTCCCCCCTCCCCGCCTTTTTCTTTCTTCTTCACTTTCTTTCCTTTCTAGTTTGCATTTGCCTTTTATATGCCCTTCTCTTTCTTTCCTCGGGAACTTTATTCCTCCTGCTCACTTTCTTTCTAAAGCATGACAGACCCAGGGAGAGAAGAGACAAGTTTCTCACCTTCCCAAACACACCCACCCATCTCTCCCCACCCCTCCTCCTCCAGACCCCCAACTCTCTCCGGACTGCCAGCCCCTGTGACAAATTTTGCTGTTACTGCTTGGGGATTTGCTTTGGTCAAATGTACAAATGTTCCCAAGGGACAACTAAGAATGTGTTTGGGGGGTGGGGGGGGTGGGGGGAGTGGATTTTTTTTTCCTGGGGAGCTGCCCTTTCCTGCCCCCCACCTTCCTCTCCTTAAGCTGGGTGGTTTATGGATCACAGCAATTATTTATTTAGCCTCTGAGGAGAACACCAGAGCAAAGCTGCCACGTTGAAGAGGTGAGAGTTGACATTCATCTCCCAAACCCAAGCCTCAAAGCTGCATCACCCAACAGCCTGGGGGCCTTGGGCCCCTTCCCTGGCGGACTCAGCTACTAAGGGATGGCTCCAAGTCCAACACTCTCTCCCCCGCCTCCTTCCCCAGTCCTGAGAACTGAGGGTGCTGTGGGGAAAAACAAGAGGGGCCCCTCCCTGTGCTCACACAGCTAGAACTGTCCCCTTCACAGTCACAGAGACATGGTCACCTTCCTGCCCTCCCACACACTTGATGCTCTCTCCCACAGTGTACTGTGTCTACCTTTTTTCTCCTCTGTCCCCAGAGGCCTCATCTTGCCAAGTATGCATTGCTCTTCTCTGTGCTTCCGTATCTCTCCACCCATGTCTGAGGGGGTTTGTCTCTAGAAGCTTCTTCCCATCCTTGCCTGAACCTCATGCCTCTGGCTGCTCTCTCTCCATCTACCCAAGGCTGCTTCCCAACCCATTCAAAACCTCACCTGCTCCACTAGGGGCTGCAGGACACACCCAAGGTCCTGGGAAGAGTAAGTAGTGACTAAAAGGCTGGGTTCCTGGGGGAACAACAGGAGAGGGGGAGCTGTGGTGTTGCCTGGAGGTAGGAAATGTCCAGCAGAGGGGGAGTGGGTGGCTTTCAACCTCAGAGATTGATGAAGGGCCTCAGGGTGTGTGTAGAGGGCTCCTGGTCACCCCTAATCTGAGGAGAGCTTTATTAATGCAAACATGGAGGGGCTGGGGAGGCAGCAACATCTATTGAACTTTGCCCCCCTAAAGAGGGGGGGCTTAGAGCTTTCAAATCCAGAAAGAACTTAGTCCCAGGCCCAAAGGTGGTTAGCTTTAGGGGTCTCTCTCTCTGTCCCCCTCCACTTGATATCTCTCCAGATATCCACAGTGACCACCGCCATTAGGTAAGGGGAGAGAGTCAATTAGTGAGAGGATTAATTACTCCGAGGCACGAGCCGCGTTTGTCTTCCTTACCGGGTGCGAGTGTGTTCAGAGAAACAGGGGCACGCACCCAAATACACATTGTTGTCACGCCGTCTTAGACGTTTTATTTATTTGTTGGATTCCTGCCCAGAGCCGCTCATACGCTTTTCCACGGGCGCTGAGTCTTCCACCAAACACGCCGCCTCCTTTCCTCCCGCCTACGAACGCGCCAGTCGCACCCCCGCGCCCAGTCCCGCCAGATGCCCCGCAACGCCCGCAGGGTCCTCGGCTCCCCGCCTCTCCCCGCCGCCTTTTTTTGTCGCTGGGTGTCTTTCTGGGTCTCTTTTCCATTTCTTTTTCTCTGCTCCTCCACGCATTTCCTCCAACACGTCTTTCCTCCTTTCATCCCCGCGTACTTTCCCTCATTCCTTCTCTTTTTTCCTCTGGTTTTCCGCCCTTACACCCTTTTCCCGTCCCTCTCCCCACACTTCTGATTCTGTCTCTCCTGTCTTCTCCAGCTCACCCTCTCCTTTCCGAGGCTGTCCACTTCCTGTCTTTGCTCCGTGGCGCGGCGCTCACTTGCGTCTGAGATCTCCACGCTCGACCTCGCTCCCCCCACCCTCCATGCCCAGGGTTCCTCCAGCCCTCGTGGGAAGCCAGCATTGTTTACCCAGCCCGAGCGCACACCGTGAAGCCCGGCCGGATGCTGCCCTTTCCCGGCCTCGCGGTCCCTCCCCACCCCCACCCCTGACTTGAAAAACGTGGCCGGGGCAAAGTACACAATGGAGCAAGGTGACAAGCCTCCCAAACTTCTCATCTTCAATAGTAGACTGACCCAGGGATCTCTTCCCCCAGGAAAGATCTTGGGTTTCTTCCCCCAGGAAAAAGGAGATAATACCGATACCCCCCCCCTTACTATGCGATTCAGGGAAGATAGTGATATAAACTGTACAGTGCTGTACACAAATAGGTGATTTCCAGTAGAAAGTGATGGAGTGAGATTAAGGCAGCCTGAGGCAGGAACGAACGAGAGAGGAAAAGGAGAGAGCGGGAGATCGTATCAGATCCGAAGGACCCGGGCCAAAAGTTTCCTGCGTTGCATCTGCGGCGTCTTCATCGCGTCTCTGCGGAGTTTGCGTGGGCTCCGGGACCCGCAGGGTCCAGGACGCGCAGGCTTCCTCCCTCCTCTTTCTTCCTGGACCCGCGTGGCTGGTTGCGCCCCATACCTGCAGCCCGGCGCAGGTAACCACTAAGAGTCCGCTCCGCTCCAAGCGCCTTCTTTCACGGCCTCATTGCCCTTTTCTGGGGGTCCTAGGCTGAGGGAGAGCGCCGTGGGCAAGGAGGAAAGCGGCCAGGGGCGGTCGCCGCTCTCGGGATCTATAGCAGCTGACTGTGCGGCGAAGGATCGGGTCTTTGGGCTGCGCGAGCCACTCGGAAACGTCGGGTAGCGAGGAGACTTGGGGCTCGGAACCGAGGAGGCGGCGGGTAGCGAGGAGACGTGGGGCTCGGAACCGAGGAGGCGGCGGGAGGACAGGGGATGCAGGAGAGAGCGCCCTCAGCCCCCCAAACTGCAGGGCGGCTGGGGAGGGTTGGCAGAACCCTCTGCATCCCCAGTTTCCCGGGCAGCGTCCTTCCTCTTGGGCTGATCCTCAAGGCGCTTCTCGGAAGAGAAACCTGTGGTACCGTGAAAGCCGGTTCTTGGGCCCCCTAGGGCTTTTTCCAAGAGTGCCTGGGATGAGGTGGAGAGGATTCTGCGGCCACTGAGCGATGACTCGGCGGCGAAATTGACCCTCACGGCATCCTGTCCAGAATTTACACGACCTGGGGCGGTGTGTGTGGTTGTGGGTCTGTGTGACTTGGAGGGCGTTGGGTAGGGCAGCGCTTGTATACTTCAGGACGCAGGCAGTTAAGTGTGGCCATGAGGGTGAGGAGGGAAGGTTGGTGCTCTTCGCCAAGCAGATATTGGTTTAAATGCAGAGCTGAACTGAGAGGCTTCAGAGTCGGCAAATTTGGAAAGCTGGTCAATTTTCTCTCCATGTCTCTGCGACCAATTGCTTTTTAAAATAAAAGCTCAATGGAAACGGAAAAAAAAAAAACCATTAATCTAGTGTGCTGTCCCCGTGGAGGCGTTAAATCTGGACTTTAAACCTAGAACCAGGAGCCAAGAGGCGCGCCTCGAGTTGCGCTCCTGGACCCTCTGGTAGACGCCGGGGTTGGTTCCCGCGGACCTGTTTACTAAGCCAAGTGGACACCGGAACAAGCAGAGCCCAATGCCCCAGAGCCCGCGCCCTGTCCTCGCCCTCAATTCCCCTACCGTGCTGGTCAGCCCGCAGGGAGGGGCCCTCTTTCACCCACGTTGAGATCCCGAGGTCCCTGCACCCCCAAACGGGTGGATCAATCTCCTCCTGCCCACCTGAAAGGAGGCGACGGGCCCTGGGTTCAGGAAAGGCTGGCAGCCGGGTCCAGCTGTCGCCCCGTAGGTCCCCGTCGACTACCCCCACCCCTGCGGCCCCTCTGCTTTGCATGAGAAGGAGCCCAGCTGGGGCGGGGGTGGGGGCGAGCCACTCGGGACTCGGTCCGCTATAGATTCCAGAAAGGGGCGGTTGGATCGAGAGCGCTTGCGGCGAGAACCGAGACAGCTGGGGAGGGGGGGAGTGTGGGGACCGCTCGATTGGACCAGCCCCTCCCCGCCGGCCTCACCCACAGCAGCGGGCTGGGGAGGCGCCTCGGGGTCCGGATGGAGGAGGAGAGGAGCCCGCGCCACGCAGCTCTTGGCGCCTCCACGGGTCCTGGAGTACTGGGTACGGGTCGGCTTTTTCCTGGAAGCGTCGGGACCGCAGGAGGAGCACAAAGCCAAGTCCGATCCCGCGAAGCTAGCCTGATGGGTTGGAAAACCGCCCTCCCCATCCCCAGCCCTGCCCTGCGCCCCGGCCTAGGAGAGACCCGCGGAGGGGGCTGGTGCAAGAGAGATAACCAGCCACAACGCCGCCCTCCCTGAAGCGAGCAGCCGGAGCCCAGGTGTAAGTGGAAGGGGTGCAGAGAAGGCGTTAGGGCCCCGCACCCAGAGGTCAGGATGGGCGGAGCGCCAAAGAGGGGCACGGCGGCCTCGGCTTCGGCTTCCAATGAAAAGGTGGCGGGCAGTAAGGCGGGGGCTGCCAGCGGGCCTCGAGGTTGCAGGGCGGTGCGGGCGGAGGCTTGGAGGCAGGAAAGGGGCGTTGGCAGAGCCCTAAAACCCCAGTCCCACAAAGCGCAAACCAAATTCGCTGTAGCGTCTTCTGGCTTCGCCCGAAGAGGGTACTCCTGTTGCAGACAGTTGGATTCCCTGCTGGCCCAGGTTCTTTGCAATTGCGTTTCAGCGCGCATTTCCCCCAATTTAGCTCCGGGTCCTGTGTGGGATGTCTGAGCCCGGCACCGCGAGTGGGGTCAAAAGGCCAATCCCAAAATACCGGCTAGGCCTGGCTGGCCGCCAATCGTTATTTCCTTCCACACTTGGGCCGAATGCGCCTTCCTAGCATCCCGTCCCCTAAAAAAGAAAAACGAGGAGCAAAAGGGCGACTGCCCAGCCCTGCCATCTTCAGACTTCACTTCGGGAGAAATCCCGGTTAAGCATGGAAATGATGCGTCAAACGGAATTTGGTATTTAACTGGCAGGGGCCAAGGATCTAGAATGACTCTTCGAGGCTAAGGCTCTCAGAGGCTCTCCCGGACCCGATCCCCGCGACGGGGATAATCCGCCCCCGTGGGCAGTGGTCCCGAGTTTATACTCCAAGCAGAATTAGGGAGGTATGGCTCCTTGAGGAGTGAACTACGGAGGGTGTGGCCTGAGGGTGTCAGGGGAAGCTGGTGCCAGCGCGGAGCCTGGAAAAGGGGAGGACGAGAAGCCGGGCCCACTCTGCACACCCCAATCCACTGCAGCCTCTCTGTGGAGCCTCCAGGATGGCCCCCTTTCCACAGCCACTACCACCACCCCCCAGCCACCGCTGATGCCCCGCGGTTTCCCGCCTAGTCGCTTGTTTTTGTGTGTAAAAGATGTCTCTGGATCACAGTTTTCTCACAACTTCTCGCCGGGGTTGCAACTCCTCACCCGAGGCGCTTCCCCGCCCCCTCCTTTCCCCCTCCCTGGCGCCGCGCCTGTGGTCTCCCCCGCCCCCACCAGGAAACCTCGGAATCAACTTTCCAAGACCGCGCTGGGAAACAGACACCCAGATCTGCCAGAGACCGGGCCTCCGTGGACTTTGGTTGGATTGAGGGAGGGCACACAGAAGGAGGGACCAGAGGAGGGAGATTCTGCTGCCAAGCGCCATCTCCCAACTACTCCCCCAAGATGTGCGCTGTGCCCGGGGCAAACTGCTAGGCCAAGAAAGCAAGAAGGAGAGAAAAAAAAAAAAAAAGCGAACACCCTCCGAATTGCAAAGTCAAGCAGTGCACCAGGGCCGCCGGGGCTCCTGGACCCAGCTGCACCCCAACCTTCAACAAGGCTCGATCCTGGATTACTCCTACCCTCCAGCAGAACTCTGCCCTCAGCCTGCGCCCTCTCTCAGTCCCTCCCACCGAAACCGACACCTTACCAGAGCAGGAGGGTGCCCGGGCACCTAGCTGCCCGCCGCCCGCACCGCGCCGGGCCGTGGATGTGGCCGCCACTGATCCTCTAAACGCGGTCTCCCGGCACTCTCCCCGGCCGGGGGATGCAGAATGGTTTACAGAGGGACCGAGAGCCGCTGATTGGTCGCAGGCCGCCGTGACGTCGGCGGGCGCTGCATTAAGGCGAGGGGGCTTCCAGAGCTCAGCCAACAGCCAGGAGCAGTGACCGAGCCGCCGGAGCTGGGGAGAGACGCGCCGGGGCGGCGGTCTGGGCCAGGAGACCAGGGACAGAGGTACGCTTGTCCGGGGACAGCCAGCAACGAACCGCGGCCCGGGCAGCGACAGCGGCGGCCTGTGCGGAGCTGTTCCAGTCGCACAGAACTGTAGCCGCTGCACTAGGACGTTTTTTGAAAGCTCTCCAATCTACTCCCCCTCCCCCCGACTCCTCCCGCTGCAAAAGGAAAAAAAAAAGGAAGGAAGGAAAGAGGCTAGAAAGGAAACTCAGATTTGCCACCACAACGAAAAAAGAGGGGAAAAGGAAAAGAAAAAGTCGAGCGACTGTGGGGTTGGAAGCAGGCAGCCGGAGCGTGGGCCGAGCGATGCGGGGCTGCGCGCCCAGGCGGCCGCAAGTTGAGACTGGAGCCACGATGCACGGCCAGGCGCGGTGAGGAGCCAGACCTTATCACCTCCCTGAAGGAGTCCAGGCGCAGGGAGGGCCATCCCGAGAACACGGAGGCCGCCAGGCAGGCCACGGGCCGAGGTGACGGGGCTAGGGCGGTGGGGAGCGAGCGAGCGCACCTGGCTGCGTACGCCCGGAGTTGTCCCTCTCCGTTCTCGATCGACACAAACACTTCTCCAAAAGGGGGGAAACCTAAGCAACAACAACAATCAACAACGAGATCTTCCTCTCGCCCTCCCCTCCCTCCCTCCCCCCTCGGCCTGCCCCCTCCCCCTCCCCCAGGCCCACCGCGGGCGCCCAGCTTGTCCCGACCCGCTGCGCGATGCCGGCAGTTTAGGATCCAAAGCTTCTCTACTCGTTTTGTTCTTTTCTTTTATAAAAAGAGGAGGGGAAATCCCGGCGGCAGGCAGCCCGGCACACACACACACTCGCCCTCATACCCCGACAAAAGCAGATGCACTTTGACTTCTGACAGCTCTACCTCAAGCCGGAGAGAACTCAGCGGCGCTTTCCTCGCGACCCGAACTCGCCGCGTCGTCCTCTTCCTTCTTCGTCTCCGTTTTATTTATTTATTTCCGTTCGCGTCGCCGTTCTCGGTGACCTTCAGTCCTCCGCGGGCTCTGGGCAGAAGAGTCGCTTTCTCGCCCGCCTGAGAGTCTTTTCCTCGCCCCAGGAGGTGCGGCGGCGCTGCCGTGCCCCGGGGCCCTGGGACTCCCGGGCTGCACACTCCACCAAGGCGCCCCCCACCCCCCATCAGCCTCGTTTCCCACCTTCTGATTTCCTGGTGCGGGTTTTGGCTTGCACCGCCGAGTGTGTCTCCTCTTTTTGGAGGGGCTGGGGAGCTCGTGCCGGTCGTCTTCGGGAATCATCCCCTCGGCTCTATCTGCTCTTCTCCCTCCGGGCCTCACCTGACCAAACCAAAGACCATGGTGCACTGTGCCGGCTGCAAAAGGCCCATCTTGGACCGCTTCCTCTTGAACGTGCTGGACAGGGCCTGGCATGTCAAGTGCGTCCAGTGCTGTGAATGTAAATGCAACCTGACCGAGAAGTGCTTCTCCCGGGAAGGCAAGCTCTACTGCAAGAACGACTTCTTCCGGTGAGTACTTCCCTCGCGCGCCTCTGCTGCTCCCTCCCCGCGGGCCCTTCCCGGCCGGCTTCGGATCAGAGGTCGGCGTGGCCGCGTTAGGAGCTGCCTTTGGAGAGGGCAGCCAAGTCCCGTGGGCGCCTGCCTCTCCGCCAGCTGGCGCGCTGGACGCCCGGGACGCGGCCTTGCTCGCGTCCTGGAAATTGTGGGTCCGCGCTTCGCTGCACGTGCCTGGGAAGAAAGGGTCTGAGCCCGCCTCAGAGCCAGAAGCCCCTCCAAGCTTGGAGGCGGTAGCGCAGCCTCCGATGTTTTAGCCCGGGCTCCTGTCTTTCCTCGCGCGGAGCTCTCCAGCAACTGCATTCTCTGGGCCTCCCGGGTTGCTCGCCCTCCAGGCTGAGCTTAGAAGCCCAGGCTAGCTCCATGCCACTGCCTTTTCCGTCTCAGAGAGGTCTTGGCGGGAACAACCGAGCCTTTTGTATGGAGTGTCCGAGTTGCGTGCCGTGGCAGCGGCAGGGAAGAGCTCGGCCCTGAAGCCTATCCTGCACGCCCCAGGGTCTTCCCGAAACCCAGATGGGCCTCTCAGCGCCGGCCTGCGCAAACTGCTGCACCGCAGCCTTTGAAGTGCCCCGAGGCTGCAGCCTCCGCGAAGACCTTTCCTCCTGCTTCCCCGGCTGCCCCGGTTGGCAAGAGGTTGGGCCTCAGCGCAACTCTGCCCTCGGCTGTGAGGCGCGGGCTCTGCTCGGAGCTCTCCTGGACACTGACCGCCACGGCCAGCCATCTCCTTGCCGAAACCCGGGAAAAAGCCAAGACCTGGCTCGTGTAAGCCAGGCGGCTTCTCCCGACGCCCCTCTTCCGTTTAGCATTTTAATTGTATTCTCTTAAACTCACTATGTTTCCAACAAATCCACACCAACACACAAGTCAACAGAGAACAGGAGCAAAAGCGAATTGTAATTCCCATGTAGGAGTTAGAAATCTCCCAGTTTACTTGGCTGAATGGGTCTCTGCTTTTCTCTGAGTTTGTGGTGACAGATCAAACCAGGGGACGGAGTGGGAGTTGGAAACCCCCCGGGTCGCTTTGCTCAGAGGCCCGGGACGCGCTGTTCCCAATGTCTCGCCGGGACGCGCGGCTCTGGTTGCGGGGGACCGTGGAGCAAAGCCGGGAGGAAGCTCAGGCTGAGCCTCTGAGTCTTGGCCCGCCGCGCCGGGTTTCCAGGTTCTGGCGGGAGCCGAGCCGGAGAGCGGCGAACGGTTCGGGCTACCAGCGGGCCCAAGAGGCCTGGCTCCCGCGAAGTGCGGCCCGGCACCTAGAGCCCCGCCGCGGCTCCAGCTTGCGCCAAGCTGCCGGGCTTGAACTCGGCGGCGGCCCTGCTGCGACCGTCTGGGCTCTCCGCCGCTGTTTGTTTACGCGCGGAGGGACTGGACTTTGCCAACCGCCAGCCTGTGCGCGGGTCTTTTTGCGGTGAAAGAGAGGCGACGATAGGAGAGAAAAGCAGAGTACGGGGTGCATTTATATGGAACTCTAATTCGAATTTGACTGTTCTCTGAATCTAATAGGAAAATAAGTGTCTCCCTCCCTCTTCCCGTCGCCGCCTTGCCGCTTCTTGGCAGCGCTTTCTTCTTCTGGGACAACGCTGGGCGTGAGGATAGGGGTGGAGGCAGTTTGGGCCCCTCGCTCTCTCAGTCTAACCAGTGTATTTCCTCCCTGACTGTTCACTGGTGCTCCGCGCTCTCTCCTCCTGCCTTCTTGCCTGCTTAATCGGCTTTATGCCTCTTTCTTTTTGACTGTCTCTCTTCTTTTTCCCCTTCCTCTTCTCCCACTTCCTCCACTTTCTACTTTTCTTTCTCTATCGTCCTTCTCCCGGCCTCTGTCTTCCCCTGCGCCTCGCCAACCCGCCCCCCTGCAGGTGTTTCGGTACCAAATGCGCGGGCTGCGCGCAGGGCATCTCCCCCAGCGACCTGGTGCGGAGAGCGCGGAGCAAAGTGTTTCACCTAAACTGCTTCACCTGCATGATGTGTAACAAGCAGCTCTCCACTGGCGAGGAGCTCTACATCATCGACGAGAACAAGTTCGTCTGCAAAGAGGATTACCTAAGCAACAGCAGTGTCGCCAAAGAGAACAGCCTCCACTCGGGTGAGGCCCCAATTCCCGGCTCGCTAGGGGCGGGCGGGACCTGGGGGAGGAAAGCTCGCCAACGCCGCTGCTCACCTGTCCCTTCCCTCTCCCCAGCCACCACGGGCAGTGACCCCAGTTTGTCTCCAGACTCCCAAGACCCGTCGCAGGATGACGCCAAGGACTCGGAGAGCGCTAACGTATCGGACAAGGAAGGGGGCAGCAATGAGAACGACGACCAGAACCTGGGCGCCAAGCGGCGGGGGCCGCGCACGACCATCAAAGCCAAGCAGCTGGAGACGCTGAAGGCCGCCTTCGCAGCTACGCCCAAGCCCACGCGCCACATCCGCGAGCAGCTGGCTCAGGAGACTGGCCTCAACATGCGCGTCATCCAGGTCAGGACCCGGGCGTGCCACCCAGTTCCCACGAGGCTTACATGGCTCCCCTAGGCGGGCACCCAGGCCGAGCCCGGGGGCCCAGCTTCGAGGAAGGGAGCGAGTCCCAGGAGGCCAGCGAACGGGGAGAGGTCCAGACACACCCCTGTCCCAGGCGACCTTTGAAGCGCTGATATGTAGTGTTTCTAGAAATCCTTGTGGCTCCTCTTCTTGGTCCAACGCAGGTGATAGTGATGGGGGAGGGGGAGGGAGGGGGAGCTCAGCATGAGGCTGGAGGAGGGGACACTGTCGGACCCCGCGGTCAAAGTTGGGACCCTTTTTCTGCACCACCCACCCCTGTTCGGAAGGAGCCGAGAGGTCACTGTGCATCCGGGGGTTAATCAGTTCCGCTAGCTTCTCTGCACAACGTGATCTCCCTCTGCTTCCCCAACCCCAAGTTTGTGGGTCTCTTGTCCCAGTTAGACAAGCCCCAGAGCAGAGACTTTGCCTCCGAAGAGAGGTGGGGCGTCCTGGTTTGAAGGAGAAGTGATCGGGGCGGGAGTCAGCCCTGCCTCGGCGGTCCCTAATGGGACGGGGAGCGAGGCGGCCATCTGGGCGCCTGTGCTGGTGCGTTGTGAGAACTTCAGATTGCGTGTGATTCGGACCCCGAGTCTCCGGCCAAAGATTAGGTGTGCGGTTCACCGTGCCTGGAGATTCTGTGAGAGTGTGGGTGGATGTGCCTGGGAGGTTGTGTGCGTGGACACACATGTGCAGGCTGCGCTCCGCGGAAGTCCCTGCCGCCTCTGGGAGACTGTGTCAACGTGTGCGCACGTGAATGGGAGGTTGCATGTCTGTGTCACTCTCAGTGAGAGGCTGTGGATAAGTGTGTTTGGCACTGGGAGATTGTGTGTGGGTGTGAGAAAGATTGTGGGTTTTTTGTGTCACTATGGGTGGGAGACTGAGTGTCAACAGGAGGCTGTTTGGGTCTCTGTCACTATCATGAGGGGAACGGGGCTGCCAGGAATGTGAAAAGGGAAGCTTTGTGTGTCTGACACTATTTGGGGAGGTTGAATGTCTATGTGTGTACAGCCCCAGAGAAGCTGTAACTGTGACAGTGTGACTGTTAGAAACAACTCCAACTGCCTCACGTCGAGCAGGGCAGCTTGCCCAGGTCCCCCTGTAGGGAATCCTGTTCACCATTGGCTCAGGGGCAGCCCTGCGCTGTCCTACTCAGAGCACCTCCCTACCACACACACACACACACACACACACACACACACACACACTCTGGGAGCCCGGAATAGGCGAGCTAGGCGGTGGAGGAGTAAGGGGCCAGGCCCGGCACACCCGAAGTAGGGGGTGCGGTCTCGGTGGCCTCACCCCGCGGCGTGTGTGCTTCAGGTCTGGTTCCAGAACCGTCGCTCCAAGGAACGGAGGATGAAGCAGCTGAGCGCGCTGGGCGCCCGGCGCCACGCCTTCTTCCGCAGTCCGCGCCGGATGCGGCCGCTCGTGGACCGCTTGGAGCCGGGCGAGCTCATCCCCAACGGGCCCTTCTCCTTCTACGGAGGTGGGTGTGCTGCCGAGTGGCCTGGTGAGGTTGGCTTCGTTGGAAGCGGGTAGCAGCGCAGGAGGCGCTTTGGCTTTCTATAGAGAAGCGGAGAGTGGGGGAGATACGGGGGGAGGATGAGGAGTAAATCCAGGGGAGGTAGTGAGACCGAGGGCCAAATTCCCGAGCCTGAATGAGGCGGGTGGGCAGGTAGGGAGCAGCTCCTGTGTTTGCACCAAGCCTCGTCCCTGCTCCCAGGCCCACAGGGAGCCCCCAAAATGGCGAGTTCCCCGCGTTGCCTTCCCGCCCCACCCAGGGCCCCGCCCTGACATCCTCCTTCCTGCCGCTCCGCAGATTACCAGAGCGAGTACTACGGGCCCGGGGGCAACTACGACTTCTTCCCGCAAGGCCCGCCATCCTCGCAAGCTCAGACGCCAGTGGACCTGCCCTTTGTCCCGTCATCCGGGCCGTCCGGGACGCCCCTGGGCGGCCTGGAGCACCCGCTGCCCGGCCACCACCCATCGAGCGAGGCGCAGCGGTTCACCGACATCCTGGCGCATCCCCCCGGGGACTCGCCCAGTCCGGAGCCCAGCCTACCGGGGCCTCTACACTCAATGTCGGCTGAGGTCTTCGGGCCCAGCCCGCCTTTCTCGTCGCTGTCCGTCAATGGCGGGGCGAGCTACGGGAACCACCTGTCTCACCCCCCCGAAATGAACGAGGCGGCCGTGTGGTAGCGGGGTCTGGCACGGTCCGCAGAGTTCGTGGTTGTACAGAAATGAACCTTTATTTAAGACAAATAGAAAAAAGAAAAAAAAACTTAAAAAGCAAATACCCCCCCGCCCCCACTTCCTCCAGCCTCGGGGACCATTTTCCGTCTGGGGAGACCAGATGGGAAAGGGGGACACGAAATAGGATCCAAATCTGCCTGGAGGTAGGACTGGGATCCGCGAGCTGGCTGGCAAGGTGCAAAACTGGGGCTCCGGAAGGGAAATGCAGACCTCTCCCCACCTCCCACCTGGATCCGGATCCGCGGACAGACTCCGCGGGTGTGCGCGCCTGGCCAGCGGGCGTCAAAGAAACACCCAAGGCGGCCGCGGGGGCGCACAGCCAATAGTGACGCCAGGAGCCGCGGGGAGAGAGGCCGAGAGGCGCAGCCGGGTGAGGGAGGTGAAAGTCGCCAGGGCGCTCCCTGGCCAGCCAGGCGGGTTCTGGCTCTGGGAAATCTCTTATTAGTGTTGTCTCAGAGTTCAGCAACAGCGACAACAAACTCGTATAGCTTCAGAAACGCCGACCTGCTGTGCATCAGGTGGGACTATATATATATATTTTGTCTGACTTTTTTGTTTTTTGTTTTTGCCAAATTGCAAAATTCTAAATGTAAAGCCCTCAGTATCAACTCTTCTACCTTCACAAAGCTCAACACACACGCAGATACACACACAGACACACTCCATAGGATGGTCTCAAGCCAGACCTCTCAGTAAAATGACTTGAACATCAGCTGTACAAGAAAAGTATTCTACCTTCACACACAAAATGTTAAAAAAAAAAAAAGACTATTGAACTAAAAACAGTCAACTGTTTACGTATAATGTTAAATTCAGGAGTTCAGTGTTTTACTAATATATCCTATTTTGAAACCTCTTGTTCAAAAACAAAATGTTTTGAGCAATCAACCAAAATTGTTCATTTTCTTTTCCTGTAGATGTTCTGATAGATTTGCAGGGCTCGCAGCTCACTGTGCTAGTATGTAAAAAGGTGTTGTTTACACAAGGCAGAGAGAAAACACGATATTCAGACACTTGCCAAATAGAATAATTATAGCACAAATACTGTAAAGGTGCCTGGCACCACAACCTGAGAAAGTGTTTAAAAAAAAAAAAAGTGTTACAAGGTTTAAAAAAAACATCTTTGCTAATTTTTAGTCCTGTTGAACATTCATGGAATTGTTAATATGACTTATATAGACCCACACAGGTTTTATTTTTGTGTCTTTAAAATAAAAGTCCAAAATATTTAAATTTTATGGTCAAATATGCAGTCAACAGCTGCTACTTTTTTCTTTATATATTAAATTTCTCATATGTCTTTTATTGTTCTGATAAACCTAAGCTTGTGTGACCTCCAGTGCATATTAGACCATTCACTGTATGAAAGAAAACATGTTGAATAAATTTGTGAGTTTTTAATAAAAATAGAAAATCTGATGTTTAGATAATTGGTGTGTTATTTGATGCTTTAACAACTGGAGGGGAGGCCTGATGCGGAGCTGAAGGACCCCTCAGAAGCCAGAAAGAGAGGCAGGACTAGGGTCTGTTTTTACCTTGGCTATAGCTGAACCCCTTTGCTAAAACCAGCCAAGCTTTTCTCCCTGGCTTCCTGCTGTTATTAACTACAGATTTGCATTCTGTGGATTTAACTGATACAGTTGAAGAGATATTTGCTGATAAGTTAATATAGAATTTGAAATAGAAATCAAATCCATGGCTAAAAATGAGTAGTCGCAGTCTCTGATTAGACATGAGATCCCACGCACTCTCTCTCCCGCTGCCTGTACGTGCAAAACTGGACTTGTGAATGTCAGTTACCTGTAAATACATAGTTAGAGGTGGTCATTTTCAGTTTCAATTCACTTCCCATAGATAATCCTGCTTTCTAATTTAGTGGTTTGAAAGATAACGTAAAATGAATGTACAGTACAGCTAGAAATGAAATACTTTAATCCCTTTCACAGAACTGATATGAAATAGTTGTTTTATGGTATGTGTTACATTTGAAGCTCCCCAGAAGGAAAACTGTTTTGCCTGGATCAAGGTATATATTACGTTTCTCTGAAAGATGAGCAAAAATAACCAATATAGAAATCAAATTTCAACTGAGAGTTGCCAATAGGTTCTGAAAATTACTTCAGTCTTTTCCAAGCCTTCGTTAAACATGGAAGGAATTTAAATATTTTATCTACTATGAAAAGCATGTGTGTGTGTTTTAATATCAGATGCTATTAGAGTTGCAGAATTTCTTTTCCATATCACCTAGATTTCAGTCTGGATTATTTATTTCCTTATTTAGAAAACCAAAAGTTCTACATTAAATGGTATGTAATTTCTAGTGTTGTTTTCATATTTTAAGACACAACCAAGTGTATCGTTCCTGCAGAGAAAGCTTTAAAATAAGCAATATTTCACTGCATCCATATGACGGCTTATCTAATGGGGAGGATTATCAGGGAGGAACCTGACAGTGTTCTTTCAGAAATCCAAATTTATGAAATAGAGGGGAGACTTTTAAAACTCCTAGCCTTGCATGCAGCACATTTCTTTATCTGCTTTGCATGCAATCACCGGATCGGCTTGTTTTTGCCCTTTTCATGTTTATATACATTGAATCATAGCCAACTTATTCATTATAGCCACCTCCTTTAAAGACATTCATTTAACTGAACATACGCTCATTGGGAAGCTGCATTTTCCTATCAAGCCTGCTGAATTATTTAGCAGCTTTATTGTGGAATTGGGTACTTGATAAGAAGCATTTTAGAGTTGGGCGCTCAGTGTGGACTTAATTCTTCTCTCTGGCTCCGTGGCAGCAGCACGGTCTCTCCCCCTTGGTGCTGTATCCTGAACCCTAACGAATACCTGAATAGGTGGCAAAGCTTAGCAGTCCAATTTGGAGCAGCCAAGAGGAGGAGATCTAGAATTGTCGGGGACTGTTCTGCATCCCAGGAGAGCCCCACTGCCCACCTCTGGCCCTGAGGTGCAGAGAAGTGCTGCACCATCCCCATGAGGCCTGGCTGGGAGCTCCTGGGAGAGGCTCCAGGGCAGGAGGGGACTGCCATGCCCCCCTCCCACCCAGGAGGGCAGTCTCCTCTCTGGCCAGCTTGGCAGCCTCCCCACAGCCATCTTAAAGCCGCCACCTCTGTGCTTCTCGCCACCTGCCCTGAGGGTTCCAGCAGCAGGGAGCCGCCATCTGCCCTGGGAGAGGGAGGTGAAGTTCACCCACCCAACTTCTCCAGACTGGAGGATGCTGGGGGGAGCTGCTTCAGGGTAAGACAAGGTGAGGGAGCACTATGCTTGGAGAGCCAGACAAACATTGGCAGGGGCCTGGGACCTGGGGTTTGATGGCACCTGAGAGGAGAGGCAGGTAAGAACCTGGTTTTCCTAAGCTCTTGAAACTCCCAGTCATGTGAACAGACAGTTGATTGGGACAATGAGGAGGGGTATCCAAAGTCACCCCTGCCCATCCTCTGCTAGTCCTAGATCTGTCTGCCACTTTGCAGCCCTTGGGCAGCAGGCAGAGGAACTGTGAATGGGGAGACCCTCTGACCTTCTCTGGAGAGGGCTGTTCTTTTGGGAGAGTGCTCCACTTTATACTCATTCCCCTTCTCATCTGCTGACATCTCTAGAGCCCTCAGATGTTTAAATTTTTTCTAGGAGGTATAGTCTTGAAATATCCCCTCCCACGGTCTACCCTCCATCTCCATCCCCATCTCCACCAGGAAACCCCTCCTCCCTTCTCAAGAAACTAGAATGCAAGTAAAGAGGGCCCCCCAGAGAGAGCATTTAAGAGGTTGCTCTCCTGCCCCACCCTCAACTTTTTCAGTTGCATCTTAAGTCCTAGAATTCTTTCTTCTTTCCTCCACTCGTGGAGTCCCCTCCTTGCTCTCAGTATAGAGTAAGAAAGCAGGGGAAGCATTTTGGGGTCCTGGGATGTGTGTGTGACAGGAGTAGAGTGGCCTTGGTTTCTTCCTCCAAAGGCTTCCCAAGTCAGTGGGGACCAGGACAGAGAAGGGAGAGTAGGTAAGCAGGCATAGGGCATTTTCTGCCCAGAATTATCCAGCAGTATCCAATTTTCATGACAGCTTAGAAATAGTTTCTGACCTGCCTGCTTCCCTCTTCCTTTTCTCCCTTTTCTTTACCCCAAGGCCAGGTTTCTAAGCATCAGTAGTGTCCAAAATAGGAAGGGAAGAGGATTGGGGGAAGCAGTTTCCTAAATGTCGGGTGAGAGAAACATTTTTGTCCTTTGAAGCCCAGGGCAATGGCCCCGTCGAATCCTGTGGAGCATGCTTTTGCTCTGGAGTCCCCGGCGTCGAGCCCAGACTGCAATTACCAGGAATATGTTTTTTTAAAAAAAAAAAAAGGCTGTTTCCTTGCAGATGGTAAAAAGCAGGGATTTTTTTTTTTTGCCTCAGTACCCTGCCTAGGGCGCCTACCCTAGCCTGGCATTCTTTCCCTTCCATGTCTGAAGGCGGCTACCCTAAGACAGGTTCTTCTTTCCCTGTGCAGCCACCTAGGAAGGGGACATGGGACAAGCCACACTAACGTGGTGGTCTCTCATTGCTCTTGACGCTGAGGGTATATGATAACTGTGAAAGCCAGGGACCCTCACTTTCCCCAGGTTCCACAGGAGACACTGGGGAGCTGAGGGTTCCCCAGGCTGTTCAGCTGTGGGATCCAATTGGCCTGGGCTGTACCCAAGAAAGTCACAGGGTACCCTTAATGTCCGTGTTCTGGATCCTTTTGAGGCAGTTTCTGGTTAGGGGGTTCCAAATCTCTACAGGTGACCTCAAACAGACACTGGAAGGATAGACCACTTTGTACTCACCCTTATCATCCCTTACTGCAGTTTCTGTTTACATGTCTGTCTGCCCCTCCGGGCTGATCACCGTCAGGAGAGAATCTAACTTACTCATCTTTGTATCTCTTGTAGCAGTGCCTGCCACATAGTGGGCAGTCAGGGAATGCTTCATGAAGCAAAGAGAATATAAAGCGATTGTATCTCTTCATGTGCCTGGGTGCAATTAAATTGATCATATCATCTTTATATTTAGAGTCTACCTGTGCCTCACTAACAGCAGACCTGACTTTTTCTGCATTTGTGTATCAGTTTCAAGTGTCTAGTATGCCCTCATCTTTGAACAGCAAGGATATCAACACCGATGGGTGTGCAGTAGAGTAATCCCCACTCCACTCCCTTTTTCCATGCTCAGACAAGGCAACTTGGAGAAGGTACAGAATCAATCTTTATTTATGCACAGCCATAGCGACCTCTAATTATTCCCGTTGATAAAGATGCCAGCAGTCCGCTGCACACTTAAAACACGCACATACCTGACGTAGGATTCCCACACCCTGGCCGCCGCGGGGTACCTGCCCCAGACTCCTCCAAATTGTGAAATGCCAAACCTGATTTTGTCCCAGTCTGTGCGTGCCCGAAAGCGCACCTGAGGCTCGAGACGCTTACCTTATACTCCCCTCTCCTTTCCAAATCAGCCACCATGGGTCACGACTACACTACACTTTATTTCTAAGCAAATCTCGGGGAAATCTTGAAGTATATTTTAAGCAAGGGGACACAGGCCGCGCGCAACACAATCTCTGCTCAGTCCCAGAGGCAGCCACGTGCCCTTGCGCGCTCCCGCGCCACCCAACGCACACGCGGCCGCACGGCGACGATCTCTCTTCAGCCTTCCGGGCGCTTCCGCCTTCATCCTAGCAACGCCCGCAGTGACGCGGCAGGCCCCGCCCCTCCCGCGCGCCTCCCGGAAGTTGCCGGCCCGGAGCTGGGCGCAGGGCTCCGCGCGGTGCCGCTGTCTGGGGAGTAGTCTCCCGGCGAGAGGACTAGGCGGGGAGAGAGCATCCGGGCCGCGGCCGCACATTCACGTGCGCGGCGCCGAGCGAGACCTGGTGACCATGGCGGGGCCGCAGGCCCTGGCGCTGCAGCTGGAACAGTTGTTGAACCCGCGACCGCGCGAGGCGGATCCTGAGGCCGACCCGGAGGAGGGTGAGGCCTGACTGGGGCAAGGCCACGTGCGGACCCCGGCGGGATGTGACGGGCCGGCAGCTGGGCCGCGCAGCCTGGCCTACTCCTCACCCTTGCGCGGAGGAAGACTGCCTCCCGGGAGGGCCGCCCCCGGGCTCGGGAGGAGGGCTTCGGCGTCTTTCTGACACGCACTCTAGAGTTGGTGCTCGGGTGGGCGGAGCATCCCGAGGATTCTGGCAAGGAGCTCGTCCTCGGGGTAGCTGTTGGTCCAGGGCCCTTGCAGGCAGCCGGTCTGGTAGCAGGCTGGAAGTTATCTTTTAGGATGCCCTTATGGTATTGCGTTAGACACGAGGAGGAAGTCTCATCCGTTTTTAAACTCTGCCTGCCCCTAAGAGTTTACTTGGAGAATGAGGGAAGAAGTAGGCTTCCGTGGTGCTGTTGAAGCCTCTTTAGGCCTCAAGATACTTGCTCAGGGGCTGACGAATGAGACTGCTGTTCTGTAAGCTGATGTTCAAGGTCTAGTTGGGAGTAATCCTGCTTTAGACTTGAGTCAGGAAGTGTGAGGAAGGGAGAATAGGAGGGATAAACGTGAGTTGTGGACCGTGTCTTAGGAATATCAGTTGAAGGAACTAGGGCTATTTAGCTAGGATAAGCGAAGAAAACTCCCTGAGGGGTGGGATAGAGTGAGGATAGAATAGGATGATGGCTGACTAACAGTATTTGAGCGACTGTCACACATGGAAGAGGACTTAGCCTAGTTTTATACGATCCAAGGCATAGAAATATAGCCTACTAGTAGTCGCAGAGAGTCAGCTTTCTCTTCAGGAACAGCAGCAAGGTAGTACGTGGTCTCCCTTGGGAGGTAATGAGTTCCCTGTTGCTGGAAGTTGTTGGGGATTTTGCCGAGGACGTTCATGTGTGAGTTGAAAGGATTTAACAGGGTTGTCATTAAAGTTTCTTCTAACCTAGAGATTCTGATTACTTTCCCCCCTTCCCCACAGCCACTGCTGCCAGAGTGATTGACAGGTTTGATGAAGGGGAAGATGGAGAAGGTGATTTCCTGGCAGTGGGTAGCATTAGAAAACTGGCATCAGCCTCCCTCTTCAACACAGACAAAAGGTATTCTGGCAAGACCACCTCTAGAAAAGCTTGGAAGGAAGACCACTGGGAGCACAATCTGCCGGGTTCGTCTGGTGAGTAGGCGTGTTTGCATGGTCCTCTTTCTTCCCTAATTTTTTAGGGCTAAAATCCTTTTTTTCTGATGATCTCTGCAGAACTAGTCTGTGTGTCCCCACCTCTTATCTTCGGAGAGACCATTGATTTGGCATTAGAAAGGGCTTTAGAGGTACTTAATTTTGCTTCATAAGGAATCTAAAGCCCAGAGAGATTAAGTTGCTATGCTCCTTATGTTAGATGGTTCACCCTAAAATGGAGTCAGAGAAAAGGCAGTGGATATCAGATACTGGAGAAGCCTATGTGTTGAAAAAGCACTGTGTCTGATGAACATGCTACTCATAGATTTTGACTCTTTTCCTTCAGTTTTCCAAGTCTTGCATTGAGTTACTGTGTAATATTAATTTGCGAAACTAATTTTTTGCCATTATAAATGTGACATAATCCTTCCCTCTTCCCTGCAAGAGAGTTAGGAGGATGTGAGCTTATAGTTTTAAAGCATTATAAGTTTCTCAGAGTGGAAGAAGGAGCTGGATATGGTGATTATTGAGTGGATGCCATCTGTTTTCCTTTAGAGAGGTTAGAGGTGCTGTGTTGAGAATCCACAGATGATATAAAAGAAACTATCATTCAGATTATGATCTCCATGATTTAGTCCTTAATATAGTGCTGGGGGCTTCTGATAAGCTCATTTCATATTCTTTGCCTAGCGACTGATAGAGACCAATCATGAGACAAATATTATGATATTTATTGAACTCTCACCATGTGTCAGGCACTGTGATAAGGTCTTTAAATTAAATTCTAAGAGCCTGGGACACAGTAAGTCATCAAAAAATGTTATCACCATTATCATTAGGTGTATCATCTCATTTAATCCTCCCAATAGCCCTATGAGGTTGGTACCGTTTATTCCCATTTTACAGTTAAGGAAATTGAGGGGCAGATTGGTTAAGTAATTTGCTCAAGGTCATACAACTAGTAAGTGGGAAGAGCCAGGACTCAAATAAGGCAGTCTGACTCTAAGATCTGTACTCTTAACTACTACTCTGTATGAATGTTTCTTAATATGAGAAATGGCATACTTTTAAAGAACTTAAAGGGTTATTTTATGTTTACTGTTTTTGCACTTCATTTTTGTGTTTATGTTTTTGACAGCCTTCTGTCTTGAGTTTATGTATAGTTCTCTAAAAAAATACTGAAGACCTATGACATTTTCATAATATCTTTTATCGAAGAAAATTATTGGTAATTGATCCCTGTATCTAATAATTGTGCTTGCTGTACATGAGACCTTTATATTCTGCCATGGAACAGATTGAATAATCAGTAAAAACCTGTAAGTATCAGGTGATACCCTAAGCATAAGTAAAACCAGGAGGCTAACCAACTAACATTCCATTTACTTTAGGATCAAATTCAAACTTCTTCCTGATTTGGTCCTTGAGCACTTCTCTAGGCTCATTTCCCACCATTCTGCGCTCCAGTGCACTTTTCTGGTGCTGGACCTTTGCATATGCTGTTTTCTCTTTTCCTTCCCCCTTCTCTGTCTGATCAGCTATTACTTATGCTTAATAAGTAAAATTATAATGTCTCCTACTCGTGAAACCATCCCTCACCCTTCTAGGTGAGTTAGATGGTTCCTTCCCTATACGTGGTGTACTGATGACAGTGTAACATAATCATTGGTATGCATATCTCCCATTCCCATCAGACTATGAAGCCTTCCCCACAGGTATTACATTCTATTTGTCATTCCTAAACTTTTATCTATGCTTGGCTCATAATAGGTGCTTAATGAGTATTTAATAAATATGGCACACTGGTGTGATAGAGATTGTGCGTTTGGGATAGTTAATGATAAACTATATTTTTTCAGATGCAGGTTTGAGAAAACTAGTAATTCCCTCACACCAGTTGAAATCTTACTGTTCTTCAAGGTCCAGACCAAAAGTTGCCTCTTCCTTATAGTCTTGCATAAATTCACTTGCCCTACAGTAAAAATTTCTCCCTCCTCTGGGTTATCAAAACTTTGTCAAGGCACTTTTAATTCTTCTCTATGTTATAGTTTTTATGGTTCTGTCTTTCCCGCTAGCAGCTTATGTTAGGATAGGACCTATGTTTTATTCATCTTTATTTCTCTTTTAGCATTTTAGATATAGTAGATGTGTGATAAATATTTGTTGACTGGAATTGAGTACAACAGTATATATATATATTTTTTGATAGATGCCAAAGTCTTTTAGTTGAAATGAAAGATATGGCCCGGTATTTTTCTCAAAGTAACATTCAGTTTTTCCTTCTTCCTTTTGTTTAGATAAGGAAATATCTGATGAGGAAGAGTCTGGAGATGGAGATTCAGAGGGGCTGGGTCTGGAGGAATCTGATGAGGATGCCGTGAGTGCTGCTGAGGAACAGGAGTGTGGTGATGATGGGGACAGTAGTCTGGCCTGGAGGAAGAACAGAAGCTGCTCTGGGAAAATGCCAGGCTTCAGTGTCCAGAGCATCAGTGACTTTGAAAAATTTACTGAGGGAATGGATGACCTTGGGAGCAGTGAGGAGGAGGAAGATGAAGAGGAGAGTGGCATGGAAGAAGGGGATGGTGAGGAAGACTTTGAGGGTGAGAGTGAGGAAGACAGGGCTGAAGACAGGAACAGTGAAGATGATGGCGTGATGACCTTCTCCAGTGTCAAAGTTTCTGAGGAAGTGGAGAAAGGCAGAGCTGTGAAGAACCAGATAGGTTTGTACATGGTTCACTGTTTGCTTCTTTTTTTGGAGTGTCTGCGTTTGATCTCCTTTTTGTTTGTTTGTTTTTGGCTGTTTGCTCTCTCCTGTGTCCTTCCAATTAGTTTGTGACATGCCCCACTTACCTAGAGGCCTAAAGCCCCAACCCTCTATGCATAGCCAGCCATTTCTACACTGAGCTGCTTAGTTCTGCTCTAGTACTTCTGGAAGATTGAAGAGTGTCTTCTCCTCTCATTGGGCTTTAGCATTCTCTCTCTCATGTAGCAAATATTTGCTTCCAAGATACTGAATTTATTTTCTATAATAGAGAGTGTTTCCATAGCATGAAACTGTGATAAAGCTGTGCTGCTTAGAGACTGGTATGATTTCTTGTCCCTCCCCCACTCCCCACCCCAGAAAGGTTTTATAACTGAGAAATGGAATTCTCCTTTTTTCTTTCTCAGCGCTGTGGGACCAGCTCTTGGAAGGAAGGATCAAACTACAAAAAGCTTTGTTAACCACCAATCAGCTTCCTCAACCAGATGTTTTCCCTATTTTCAAGGACAAAGGTGGCCCAGAATTTGCCAGTGCCCTAAAAAACAGTAAGAATACTTATGCCATATTGGGATACTTAGAGCCACTGGGGTACGTTCGAATACACTGGGATTGTATTTGCAGCACCACTGAGTTGAAGGAGAGAAGATTTGGTTTTAGTTGATAATATGGTATAAAATAGTGGGGGGTTTTTTTTGTGAGGAAGATCGGCCCTGAGCTAACATCTGCCAATCCTCCTCTTTTTTTGCTGAGGAAGACTGGCCCTGGGCTAACATCCATGCCCATCTTCCTCCACGTTACGTGGGACGCCACCACAGCATAGCTTGACAAGCGGTGCCTCGATGCGCGCCCCGGATCCGAACCAGCGAACCCCAGGCTGCTGCAGCAGAGCGCATGCACTTAACTGCTTGCACCACTGGGCCGGCCCCAAAATAGTGGTTTTTAACTTTAAAAAAAAATAGCAATATAACTCTTTTATCAAATGAAGACAACTTTGATTGAAATGGGTTGGGTGCTTGAGTCGTGTCTATTCCACTTTTTTCTCACCTGCCCTCATTACTTCTCCCTCTCCCCTTTATGTTTCTTTATGAAAAAAGAAAGTTATTTCTTTAATGCTCAGAGAACACTATTGGAAAACCCACTGGTATCAAACAAAAGAGAAAGAATGAATGACTAAACTCAGTTCATTTAAGTTGGTTGTATCACATGCTTAAAAGGTGCCTGTCTTTGTTGGGAGGTTTCTAGCATGACATGCTAAGATGATCTTGATCATATCTTCCTTTTGGTTGCATATAGTGAGAAAAGATGGTGACTGCAGAGGGAGAGCAAGTTTTGGAAGAGAATTTTAGAAGAGAAAAGGACTTTAGAAATTATTTGGTTCCCAATCCCCTCATTTTACAGATGAGAGAAGCGAGGTCCAGAGAGAATGAGTTGCCCAAAGTCACAGAGACGTTGGCATACATTTCAGAGACCAAACTCTAGCTTTTCTGCCTTACAATCCAGGAGTCTTCTCTGCACCATGCTACTTCCTGTGTGCTGTGTCCCTGTGTGCCCAGTGGCGCCAAAGGACTGGGGCAGAGGGAGATTTGGGGTGAGTGCACTATGGTTGGAATCGTTATTCCTTATTTGCATGCTGAGACTTAGTGTTTCCGTTTGCTCTTTAAAACTTATTTTTATAAGTTTTTTTTTATGAGTTGGAAGGGACCCAAGGAGGACATCTGATTTGGTGTCTGCCTCTGGGTAGAATCACTTTAAACCATTCAAGATAAATGTGTAGATTTCTAGGGTAGGGAATTCAGTGAACCTTTCTTGTAGAAGAATACCTGGTTTAATGAGGAATTATTTCCCAGGGGCCAGTCTTTAGAAGTTTGTCCTACCATGCTTGAAGTCTGTTTCTGATGTGAAATGCCTGGACAATCCTTCAGAAAACCTGCAGATACTGGGAGGATGGGTCTTTTATATCTGCTCCCCCAGTTTTTCCCCTTCCTCCCTTAAATAAATGATAGATAGGCAGTTTTCAACATTTTTGAGATTTTTGGAGCACTTTGCTATTTTTAATGCCCTAGTGCCCTAATTCCTGGTATGGCTTTGGAATGAGACCTAGACTGCTCTAGATTAAATGTCTGAAATGTTTCAGGATGATACAGCCTTTTTTATTTTGTTACTCATTACTCTTCTTGCTTGAGCCTTTCCATTGTTCTTTTTTTGTTTTTTTTGATTCATCTTAAAATATTGACATTTTAAGGTTTAGTCAGTGTCAAGTATAGTGGACACATTCTTATTCTTTGATACAATTTAGTGTCTTTAGCTATTTTAATGTTACTTAAGTTTTATTTTGCCACAGTTCTGATTTTTTTAATCTGTCTTTTTCATACTTAATCAGTTGCTTCTTTGCCTCATTGGTGAATTCCAGTTAATCTGACAGATGTCTATTAATCTGAGAGGGTGGGATGCTGTGGAGGAGGGAGAAGAAAGGAACGTTTATTTGTTATCACATATTCTAAGATGGGAAGGTGGAGAGTTTTCTAGTAACTAGAATCTCTGCATATCTGAAAGGTAGCTAATTTTTGTTTCCAACCTTCTTATGACAATATGATATAATATGTTATATATCTCCCTGTCTTGGTAAACAGAATTTAAGGAAAATTTCTTGGCTACATTAGTCTGGATGAACAGTTTATACTGTACTATGTAGTTGGTGTGGAGTATAGGCTGAATTTGTACTGACGCCAGAACAAACTCTGGAACTTACTGTCTTTAATTAAATCTCTGTTCAGTTTGCTTGGTCTTACAGTAGTAGTTAGACTGCCTGAGTTTAGGTTCCATCTCAGCAGTGGATTCAATGTGTCACCTTGGGCAAGTTACTTAACTTCACAGTAAATGGGGATGATATGGTTGTGAGGATTAAAGGACGTAATTGATATAAAGCATTAGCACAGTGTCTGACACACAGCACACCACAAATGTTAGGGACGGGTATTATCTTTTTCTGCTGAAAGAGGCACTTGGCAATGTTCAGCCATGTGAGTGATGGTCATCAGTATAACTAACCATCATCCCCACTGTCTTCAGTGTGTTTTGACTTTTTATTAGTATTCACATTCCCTATATGATTAGGTTAATTGTTTGTTCTGGAGAGTGGGTAGTGGTATAGTCACTATAATACTTATAATTCAGCTTCTGCCTCTTATAACTATGGAAAGGTGACCGGAGATTTCCTTATTGCCCAACTCAGCTACTGCCTCCCTGAAGTATTCAACCTTTCCTTGAAATATTTCCCTTTGGCTTTGATGACACTGCATCTACTGTTTGGGTTCTCCTGCCTTTCAGATTCTTCTCATCTTAGACTCTTCTTTTATCCTCTCAATGTCAGTTTCATTGCATTTAGGATCCTGTTCTCAGGTTGTGTTTTCTTGATATGTTCTCTCCTTGGCACTGTCATTTACTCTCATAGTCCTAACAATAGCCTCTAAAACAGCTGATTTCAGCTATATTCCAGTGACGGTAAACTCCTGAGCAGCATGCCTTTGTACCTTCAGTACCCTAAACTCTACTTTTCAGAAACTAAACAAATATCTCCTTCCTTCACCAACACACACATGCACTTAGTCCCCAGTCACCTTGGTGTTACATGTTGGGAATGGTAACTCTTAAACTGTGAAGTAATTTCAATGACTTTTTTTTATGTTTTAGTAGCTGCATAAGTGGTAAGTCGTGAAGTAACCTTAGGAAAATTAAGGGATTTTCTATGCACAAAACCATTTCTTTAAAAAGGTTAGCTTTTTCTCTCTGATTTTCTTTTAAAAAGTTCTACAGTTTTAGGAGGCAGGTCTTTTATATTGATGGCAACGCTATATAAGGAAGAAGGCAAGTTACTTAAGGAAACCCCAGCATGAGTTATTTAAAACTTTTTCTTATGGAATGTATCAAACCTATATAAAAGTAAAGAGAATTGTATAATGAACCCATATACCAATACCAGCTAAGCAATTATCAACTCATGGCCAATCTTATTTCATCTATACTTATACTAACTCTCACCCTACTTCTGGATTATTTTGAAGCAAATACAAGACATCCTGTCATTTTATCAGTAAATAGCATGTATCTCTAGAAGAAAAGAATTTAAAAAATCACAATACCGTTATCCCACGTAAGAATATTAACAATGATTTCTTAATAAGCATAACTGATTTGAATGGATGGGAGAATTGAGAGAGCATTTCTGTAACAGGCACTCTCTATTGTCTTTTTCAGTTTGCTCTATAGCTTTAAATGAAGTGATTAAAGGAAAGCCAAACTTCAGCCATAATAAGTTGACCTTTTAGTGAAATGCATGTTATTAAATGTATTTAATGAGATGCACTACAAACTGCAGTGAGCACCATGTTTCATTACAGATCTAAAATGCAATATCATTAAAGACCTTCAATAGAAACAATGGTTGACATTTTGATATTTCCCATAAGCAAAAAAATCCAAGAACACAGTATAATGTAATACAAGTATAGAGGAAATGTTGAAATTTTTTACTTGCCTAAGAGTATAAGAACAAATTCCACTATTAATAAATTACATTTTGTTTGCTCCTCCTCATGTTGCCACATGTAGTTCATATTCATCCTTTTATCTCTCTGTGGCCCTTCTCCCGGCCCCTCAACTGTTTTGGCTTGAATAGACTAAAATTTTAATTTCACCTCAGCACTAATAGACACCTTAAAGAATAACTTTTTAAATTTTGGGTAAGTCATGGGCACTCATGGAGTCTTGATACTTTATGTTTCTGTTTTGTTTTTTAAATTTTATTTATTTTTAAGTAGACAGTACATTCACATGGCTCAAAATCGAAAGATACTAACGACTATATGGAGAAAATCCTCCTTCCCACCCATGTACCCCTACCACCCGGTTCCCTATCCCATAGGCAACCATTATTATCAGTGAAATCCCCCCCTTTTTAATTACTTAGTTGCCTTAGGTGACAAATCCGTGAACATCTATTTCAGTGTTCTCTCAATTAACACTTTATGGGTTCATGGCAGAGTCCTCACAAATGATCTGTAGAACCCTGAAATATTCTTAATTACTAGGGATAGGTTTAAGTATTGCTTGGGACGAAGGCACTTGCAAGCTTCTCCAAGTGCAGCATTGTGTAGGACTGAGGACCCATATTACTGTGGACTCCACCTAGCCAAGACTATGTGAGTAAGATTGATCTTTCTGTTTCAGCCAATGGCTATCATTTTTTAAAATAGCTTTGCTGTTCTAATTATAAAATTATGTCATGCTTACTTGAAAAATTCAGAAAATACATAAAAGCATAAAGAAGAAAATAAGGATTACCTGTAATCCTACTGCCCAGAGGTAACCACAGTTGTCATTTTGATGAATATCCTTTCAGACTTTTTCTGTGCCTATACACACATGCGTGCACACACACACACACCCTTTTAAAACAGAAATGGAATCTTATAAATATGTACTATTTTGTAAGCTTATTTTTTTTACTTAATATATCATTTTATGTCAGTATATTTAGATGTACATCAGCATTTTCAGTGGCTACAGAATATTCAATTTTATAGATTTACTGCAATTTATTTAACCAATCTGTAATGATGGATGCTTAGGTTTATTCTAGTTTTTCACTTTTATAAAGCATGCTTTGATAAACATCCTTGTACATAGATATTTGTGCAGTTTGTCTAAAAGTAGCACTGTCCAATAGAAATATAATGCAAGCTACATATGTAATTTTAAATTTTCTAGTAACCACATTTTTTAAAAAGTAAAAAGAAACAGGTAAAGTTAATTTTTGTAATATATTGTTTAACCCACTATATCTAAAATATTATAATTTAACATGTAGTCTATATACAAATATTAATGAGATATTTTATGAATATTTTTTATGTTAAGTTTTTGAAGTCCAGAATGTGTTACAGCTCACCTCAGTTTGGACTAACCAGATTTCAAGTGCTCAGTAGCTACATGTGACTAGTGGATACTGTATTGGACAGCACAGATCTACATTTTCCTGGAAATACAATTACTGGGACAAAGGGATTGTACTTTTCTTTTTTTTTTTTAAGGCTTTTGGAATATATTGCCAAATTGGCCCTTAGAAGAATTGTAACAATTGAAATTCTCATCTGTAACAGTTGTTTTCCTACACTCCTGCCACCACAGAGTATTATTGAGCTCTTATTTTTCTTAAACTGTAGGTGGGAAATGAAGGCAATCATTTCTTGATAACTTTCTGTTTGATATTTACATAATACCTGTTGACTTAGCATTGAAATATATGCTATGTTTTGTGTTTTTATTAGAGAATGAGTTCTGTGTAGGGAGACTTTCGGTCCCTGTTGAACTACTACCTAACTTGTCCAACCTGGTTGGTTAGGCATTTATTTTATGTATAGGGTAAAGTTGGGTCACAGAGCAAGTGCTTTTCCAACGTAACCAAATGGTGGAACCAGGAGAGTGTCAGATTCTTGTGCAGTGATTCTACCTGTCCTGAAAAGATGGAGCCCTAGATGGGTCATGAGCTGTGGAAGCTTGAAAACTGCTGAAACCAATTTAGTCAGAAAATTTGTTTCATTGTGTTGCGTTTCTTAGGAATTAGGGTTGTCTTCAGCCTCAGAAACAATCTTTAGTAGTGATGAATTAGATAAGGAAGCAACTCTGACTTGTAATAGCTAGTGGCAGTAGTAGTTCCATAGTAGGGTCACTCTGTCCACTGTATTCACAGGGAACTTGTACACATCGTTGTATGTTGGAACCTCTTTACTGTATATGGACATCTAATTACCTCACCTTTAACTATATGTGCCTGGCCAAAAGAAGAAAAGGGAGAGAGAAACAGTTTCAGTAGTGCCAGTAATTCTTCCTGCCATATCATTCAGTGAGAGCACCCTGGAGGAAGCAGAGATGGCAGGCAGAATCTGCGGTTGCCTCAGGTCCTGTTTGTTCCCGGGGACCTCTCCAGTGAGCATCTCGTCAGACAGACTTGAGTCTCATGTTCAGAGTTACACCATACAGTCTGTACATCGTGGTCCCTAAATGTAATCATCTGTGTTTAATCAGCAAAGTAGTGTTTGAGGGGAGAAACTGGCTGCGTTGACCTTGCAGAGAGACAGCATGGTGCTGTACTTTATGGGCAGCTTTAGGGATTTTTAAAGTAGTTTTCTCAGAACTTGATTTTTGCTTTATGCTCAGACTTTAGAACCTAACCACTGTGTAAGATGCTTCTCTACTTTGTTGTTGTTATTTATATCTTAAAACCTATTCTTAGGGGCCGGCGCAGTGGCAGTAGCAGTTAAGCGTGTGCACTCCGCTTTAACGGCCCGGGGTTAGCAGGTTCGGATCTCGGGTGCGGCGCAATGCACCACTTGTCAAGCCATGCTGTGGCGGCATCCCATATAAAGTAGAGGAAGATGGGCACGGATGTTAGCCCAGGGTCAATCTTCCTCAGCAAAAAACAAAACAAAACAAAACTATTCTTAAATCGTTTTATTGAAATCATACATGAATATGATAAGTAGTACAGAAGGATTCAGGAAGACAACAGTCTCTTGCCTTATATTTAGTCTCATTCTATTTCTGTTTTACTTCTATAATTTTAGTTAACTTGTTTATATCTCTATTTCTTGATTTATTTATTCTCTGATATGAAAGATGAGAATGCTACTGACAGGTTAAGTAAGATGAGGATTGAGAATTGACCGTTTAATTTAGCCACATGGTGGTCATCTGTGACCTTGATGAGCAGTTTTGGTGGAGTGGGAAGGATACAGGCTTGATTGGAATGGGCTCGTGAGAGAATGGGAAAAGGGATTTGAGATAGTGAGCATCCTCAACTCTTTCTAGGGATGTTGCTTTAAATGAGAGCAGAGAAGTGGGACTTTAGATGGAGATGGATGTGGAGTCCAGAGAGGTGTTTTGTTTGTTTGTTTTTGAGATGGGAGAAATAACAGCATGTTTGTATTGGTAAGAATGATCCAGCAGGGAGGGGAAATTGATGATGCAGGAGAGGGGAGGAATCTGCTGTAGCAATGTCCTTGAGTAGGAGATGGGACTAGTGCACAAGAAGGGTGGCCTTCAGTGGCAGCGTGGACAGTTTAACCATAATGACAGATGGGAAGAGAGTATATAAACAGACATAGATAGGTAGGAGTCTATGAAAATTCTCTTTTGATTGTTCGATTTTCTTTGAAATAGAAACCGAGGTCATATTGCAAATGAGGAATGGGGGAGGAGGTAGAAATTTTGAGGAGAAGGTATCAAATAGTCATTCCGTCTTCTTTCCACTATAGTTTGACATTCTGCCCTGCAGCTACAACCAGGATTTCAGTGCTTTGTCCATATGTTGACCTAGAAGTTGAAAACCAATAAACTGCATTTACAGTATTATTACCATGTAAATAAGGCATAATACCAAGGCAGGGAAGAATTGGAAAATTACATTTTCTTTGCTGTGTCTTCAGATTCATGGCTCCTAGGCCACTCACTGGAGAATGTTCCCAGTTTAATTCAAGTTACTAGTTCAAGTAGCTCTTGTATTATCCTCCATCAGTTGCTTAAAATCATGGTGTATTTTAGTTTGCTTCACATTTGGACTATTAATTTATTGTACTGTATTGATTTTTCCTAAGGTCTCTAATTTCCTTTTTTTTTCCTCCCCTGTTGTAGCTTGGTTTATCATTTCAGTTTTTTCCCCAAACTTTAGATCATGCCATCTCTTCTATTGTATTTTTCCAGTTTGACCTGGTTGTTCTCGGGCCTAGTGCCTGGTTGTACTCCTGGGACTTCCTTTCATTGCTCTTCTAGGATGGAGCTACTGTTCTGGGGCTCTGTTGTCTTCCTTTATCTCAGTTCACTTTGTCAATTTGTTGCCAAACGTGTGGAGATTAAATTATCTGAGTTCCTGTAGATTTAAAAATACCCTGCCCCTCTTTCTTCAGTGATATATTCTTAATTGGTTGGGTATAAATTTCTAGGTTGAAAACTGCTTTCGCTCAGAATTTGAAAGTACAGCCCTGTATTAGTGTCCTGTTGCTACTGCACAATTACCACAAGCTTGCTACACCAACAGCACAAATTTATTATCTTACAGTTCTGGAGGTTAGAAGTCCTAAAACCAAGGTGTCAGTAGGGCTATACTCCTTCCGGAGGCTCTAAGGCTTCTGTTTCCTTGCCTTTTCCGGCTTCTAGAGGCTTCCTACATTCCTTGGCTCATGGCTCTCTTCCATCTTCAAAACCAGCAATCCCATCACTCCAACCTCTCCTTTGCTGACTCTGATCCTACTGCCTCTCTCTTATGAGGACCTCGTGATTACATTGGGCCCACCTGGCTAATTCAGGCTACTCTTCCCGTCTCAGATCCTTAACTTCATCACACCTGCGAAGCCCTTTTTGCCATGTAAGGTAACATATTCACAGGTTCTGGGGTAGGATGTGGACATCTTTGGGGGACCATTATTCAGCCTGCCACATGCCCTGTTGTCTTCTGTCATCGTAGTGTTGTCAACGAGAAGGTAGCTGCTGGTTTGAGTCTCATTCCTTTGTAAGTGACATGATTTTGCTCTCTGGAAATATTTGGGATCCTCTATTTTTGGTTTTTTGAAATTGCCTGAAGAGATCTAGGTATGGATCTTTTTTCATTCATTGTACTGAGTACTTACACTGCCCTTTAGTCTGAAGACTGGGATCCTTCAATTTTGGGAAAATTTTCTTCTAATATTTCTTAGATAATTTCCTTCCCTCCATTTTGTCTACTCTCTTTTAGGTATTAAACCTGGATTAGTGTTGTATCTCTTATGTGTTTGTTCTCTAACATTTTCCATCTTTTTGTGATTTTCCATGTCTGTGTTCTGAAAGATTTTAAGTTTGATTTCCAGGTTTTCTTTTTTTTGGCAATCATATTTTTAATCTCTAAGAGGTCTTTTGTTTTCTGAATGTTCCTTTTCTATATAGTTAATATACTTAGAAAATATTATGTGCATTTAAAGTTTTTTTGTTTTTATATTCACTTAGTTCTATATTCACTTTAGTTCCTTGAATTGTTCCTGTCTCCACCAGCTTTTCTGTTTATCTTTGACTGTTTTCTTCTCTTTTTTATTTTTATCCAAGTTATACATGTATATAATTTAAAAAGTCAAATAATTGTACCATGCTTGTTATGAAAACCAGTATCTGCTGCCTGTGCACACCACCGCCTTGCCATAATCCACTCTTGCAAAGCAACAATTATATTTTAAATTGTTGTATTTTTTTGGAATCCATGGATTTATTGCCACATCTCCTAATTAATATGTTTTGTTTCTACTTGACTTTTCGGTTTTAGGCATTATCTGTTGACTCCTCATTATGAAAATGAGGATTTAGCTCTTGTTCCTACTACACTCATACACACTTTCTGTCCCTTCATAGTTGTATTGTAATTTGGTTAGATCAATAGTCAGTGTTTACGTTGTTATGTCTCTGTAAACACTGTTCATAGCTGAGCTATGTAATATACATGCTAGGATTATTTTTCCTTTCCCACACATCATTTTGTTTCTAGAGTTAATAATTCTTACATTTTCGTTTATTTTGTTTTCTATGCAGTAATTCAAGCCCAGCTTTTCTCTGGTTGCCGAAATCTCCCCTCCAGATATTCAGTTGCATCAGATATTATGCCGGTTTATCTTCCTGAAGAAGTCTCTCCCAGAGCCTTTTGACCTGCTCTAATCTGGACTGTCCACCTTCTCTGGTGCCCAGATCTCCCTTCACCATCATCCTGGGGATTACCTTAGCTTCTCGCTTCTGTGGATCTCCTTCTCCAGGATCTTTCTTGGCTTGTTCACTTATTTTGGTGAAGCACATTCTTTAGTAGCTTGCTGAGAAATGGTGCATGAGAGGTAAACTTTTTTTTAGACCTTGATTGTCTGAAAATATCTTCATTCTATCATCACAGTTGATTGGCTGTTTGTGTATAGAATTCTATAGAATATTCCATTGCCTTCCACCTTCCAAAGTTGCTATTGATAAGTCAGAAGCCATTTTGATTTCTGATCTTACTGTTTCTTCCTCTTTTTTTTGGGAGCTGGGGACTTCTCTCTGTCCACAGAATTCTGAAATTCCATGAATTCTGAATTCCATTCCTGCTCCTTGGTGTAGAGCTGTTTTCATCTGCTGTGCAGAGAATTGTAGGGCCTTTTCAATCTGGAACATATCTTTCCGTCCTGGAAATTTTCTCGAAATTATTTTGTTAGTGATTTAACCCCCCCTGTTTTCTCTCTTTCTGGAAGGCTTATCGTTTGGTGTTAGACTGTTCCTCTGGTTCTCTTCTTTTTTCCAGTTCTCTTTCTCTCTTTTCTTTTTGGGTTCTACTTTCTAAGGCATTTCCTCAGTTTTATTTTCAAATCCTTCTATTGAGTATTTTTATTTCTTCTGTCATTTTAATTTTATTTCTCTGAGGATATACATGATATATATTTTCTTAAGTGTTCTTCCTGCATAGACGATTTCCTCCAAGCTGCTTTCTTTTCTTTTGTTTTAACCTCGTATGATGTGTTAGATGTTTTCCTTAGGTATTTAGTCATCCTTTGCTCTCTGTTGACTATTAAGAGTAGGGCACCAAAAAGTTGGTTAGAAGTTCTGTGTGTTTAGGTAGAGCTCTTTGCGTATGGTTTCCATTGTAAAATGATCTATGTGGTCCATATTTCAGGAGACCCTAATGTCAGTGTCTTTAGATTTTTGCTCTTTAGGAGATCATAGTTGCTAGAGGACTTCCAGTCTCCTGCCTGGCTGCCGACATTCTAGGAGGTGAGTAGGCTGGAGATCTCAGCATTCAATCAGTAACTTCAACTTATTCCCTCTGTTTTTAATCTTATACCTTTGCGCTCAGCTGTTTGTGGTGTCCCCTGTCCAGAGACCCTACGTTTAACTCTATAAGGGTAAACCTCTCAACTTCTGCCTAAGGGACAGGATCTGGGATGTTGACTGGTTTTAGCCTTGCCTCCCTCTCCTCTTCTAGAGGTGCCTAGCGCTGCCAATTCCTCGATCTTCTGGGTTCTGTTTATGGACTGTAAGTGGATTGCTTCTCGTTTTTCTTCACTGCTAATGCTAGAGTCAGCCTGCTCAGGTTTGCTAAGTCAGTTATTAATTTGTCAATCTGCTTTTTAAAAAAACTGGTTTATTGAGGTGTAATTGACATACAGTAGACTGTCTATAGGTCTCATTTCTCTGTTCCCCTTTAAAGCAACATCCCTGGAAAGAGTTGTGTATACTCACTATCTCAAATCCCTTTTCCCATTCTCTCGTAAACCCATTCCAGTCAAGCCCGTATCCCTCCCACTCCACCAAAACTGCTCATTAAAGGTCACAGTTGACCACCATATGGCTAAATTAAATGGTCACTTCTCAATCCTCATCATACTTAACCTGTTAGCAGCATTTGTACAATTTAACATCTGTATCCATGAAACCATCACCACAATCAAGAAAATGAACATATTCCTCGTCCCCACAAGTTTCATCAGCCTCTTTGTAATCTCTCCTTCCTGCCCCTCCCTGTCCCTAAGCAACCACTAAACTGCGTTCTGTCACTGTAGATTAATTTGCATTTTCTAGAATTTTATATAAATGGCATCATACAGTTTGAACTCTTTTTTTTGTCTCTCACTCAGTGTACTTATTTTGAAATTCAACCATGTTTTTGCATATGTCAATAGTTCACTGCCTTGTATTGCTGAGTATTATTCCATTACATGGATATAGCACAATATGTTTTGTTTCTGGTTTTTGGTTGTTACAGATAAAGCTACCACAAACATTTGTGTACGTGTTTTTGTATGGACATACACTTTTACTTCTCCTGGATAACTGAGAATGGCATGGCTGGGTCACATGGTAAGCATATGTTTAACTTTTAAAGAAACTGCCAAGCTGTTTTCCAAAGCAGTTATACCATTTTACAGCCCCACTAACAGTGTGTGAGTTCCAGTTGCTTCACATCCTCATAAACACTTACTATGGTCAGTCTTTTTAATTTTAAGCATTCTGATAACTGTGTAGTCCATTGGTTTTTTAGCTCACAAAACTGAGTTGCTGTTGTCTCTCTCATACTTTGTCCTTCTCTTGTGGGTTTATTCCTTTTAAAAGTTACTTTAACCAGTGGAATAGAGCAGAGAGTTCAGAAATAGATTCACACAAATATGGGCAATTGACTTTTTATGAAGGTGCATAGTCAGTTTAGTGGAGAAAGTATAGTCTTTTCAACAAATGGTGCTAGAACAGCAGTACATTCATTTGCAGAAACATAAACTTCAACCTATAGCTCACACTTTATACAAAAATTAACACAAAAATAGATCATCAACTTAAATGTAAAACATAAAACTATAAAGTGTTTTGAAGAACACATGGGAGAAAAATCTTCATGACCTTGGGTTAGGCAAAGAATTCTTAGATACGAATCAAAAGCATAATCCATAAAAGAACAAATTGATGATTGGGGTAAATCAGAATTAAAATCTTTTGGTCTGTGAAAGACTTGTTAACAGAACAAAAAGACAAGCTACCGACCGAGAGAAAATATTTGCAAATCACACAGCTGACAAAGGACTTGTGTCCAGAATATATAAAGAACTCTCAAAACCCAACATTAATAAATACCCGTAGAAAAAAGGGCAAAAGATTTGAACAGAAACTTCACCAAGGAAGATATATGATGGCAAATAAGTGCATGAAAAGATGTTTAATTTTATCATTAGTGTTGAGGGAAATGCAAATTAAAACCACAATGAGATGCCACTACCTAACTATTAGAATGGCTAAAAACAAACACACATCTGACAAACAAGTGGCACCAAGTGCCAGCAAGGATGCAGAGCAACTGGAACTTGCATACCTTGCTGGTGGGAATGCAAAATAGTATAGCCACTTTGGAAAACAGTTCAACAGTTTTTTATAAAGTTAAACATATATTTATGAGTTCCAGCAGTCCTACTCTTAGATATTTACTCTAGAGAAGTGAAAACATATGTCCACACAAAGACTGGTACATGCATGTTTATAGCAGCTTTATTCATAATCACCAAAACCTGGAAACAGCCCAAATATCCTTCAGTAGGCCAATGGATAAACTAATTGTAGGACATTACTCAGCAATAAAAAGGAACAAACTTGATAAAGGCAAAAACGTGAGTGAATCTCAAAGGTATAAGTGCAAGATGCCAGTCTCAAGAGTTTATATACTTTAAAATTCCATTCATATAACATTCTGTAAAACTAAAGGGACGGAGAGCAGATCAGTGGCTGGTAGAGGTTGGGGGTGGGGGAAGGGTTTGACTACAAAGGGGCAGCCCTGCTTTCTTCTTTGTTTCCTGTAAGTTTCTATTTTCCTCTTCAGTAGCCTCATTTCCTTGGAGTGTTTCCCACCTGTTTTTCCACAGTGGCTCACTGCTGAACCCTTCAGCTTGGCTCAATTACGAACATTTTGCTTGGATTGGGAGGGTGGTATATAAATAGTTGTGTGCTTATTCCCAGATAAGTCTGGGAATATTTCTTATGGTAATGGATACATGATACAGTACTTCTAGGAATGGAAGAATGGGCTGCATCAACCTATGGTGTCATTTTTGCTTGAAAAATATATCTTTGGTACTAAAACCTTACCCAGAAGAGAATAATAGATTGCACAGTGCTTCTAGATTTTGATGTGGGTTAGAACTGAAAAATGAGATGTCTTTAAACTCTTTTTCCTTCTCTCTTTGATAAGTGATATAATGTGGTTTGGACACTCAGAGATTCCTGAGATTCCAGGTTCTGGTTGATGATTTACTGCAAAATTGCTTATAAATTGAAGTAGAAAATGTTTTGCAGACCTGGCAGCTTTCTGGCTTCACACCCATTTGTCACCCAGCATTTCCCTTTGTGTATAGAACAAGAATTAATTAGGCTGCGCTGCAGGAAAAGTTTATGGCTATAATTTATATGGGATGAATTTCTTTTTAAAGAGACAGCATTGTTTTGTTATACCTATATACATATAAGTGTGTATATATAGAAAGTGTTTTTTTCCCTTAAAGCAGTGTCTGTGAGCTTCTGGAGTAAACACTCATTTTTCTGCCTAATGCAAGATGTTGGTGGAATAGATGCTTTTTATAGTGATTGCTTTCTGATCAAACTGGTGATTTTTTGTTTCTTGTTTTTAAATTCACTGTATACTAGTGAGCAGCCCTCCGTTTCAGGTTTTCATTTTAGACATTGGTCAGACTTGTCTGGTTTCCAGAGCTTTGTATTCTTTTGGTCTCTTTGAAGACTTAGGATTCTGCCTTTTTTAGGGTCTTGCTCATTCAATTAATGTTTTCATAATCAATGCAAGTCAGAACTTGCAGTTTGTTCCTGATTTGCACATTAAAGAGCTCCATTAATTAAGAATCCTGGTGTTTGGCATGTTCCCGCAGGATCTGTGCATTATTTACATGGTAAAAGTGCAAGATGCAAGTTTCTCAGTTGTAGTGGCAATTGCAAGTAATCCTGCTTTTTCTTTCTTTCTTCTTTTTTTTTCCTTTTTGCCTGTGAATAACAATTAACTCACAACTCATTGAAACTCCTTAGGGATACATTGTACCAAAATAGGAACAAGTGATCCAAATGAGGAGGCCACAGTGGAAGAGTAGAAAGTAAATCCTTTGTTTAAAAGGGAAAATTCCCCTGGAAGACATAGAGAATTTATGTGTTTGGTTTTTGTTGGTTGTTTCACTTGGCTAAATGTAGGAAGTGTAGTAGTGTTGAGTTGTAATTTTGTTTACTCTGAATTTGCATATTTTTTTCTCTCCATAATAGTAGTTGTACTGATAAATGAAGTTGCCTTTCATAACCCAAATAATCCCAGAAATTTAGACAAACATATTCCTATGCTTATGTCAAGTAAGCTGTTTCCTGTTTTGAGTAGCTTTTTCATGAAATCACTTTCCAGAGTGTGTGGATTCTGTTACCATTTCTTTTGGAAGCCTCGTCTAAGCCATCTTGACGTGTAAGCAGGTGTAAAAGCAGTTGGACACATGAAATCAGATCACGGGTTCAGCAGGTCCCTCCTCTCCAGTGTTAACCATGGCTAATGCTTACCTACTCATAATGTGTTTTCCTAATAGTACCTAGTGTCTTTATTTTATTTTATTTTTTTGGTGAGGAAGATTAGCCCTGAGCTAACACCTGTCAGTCCTCCTCCTTTTGCAGAGGAAGATTGGCCCTGGGCTAACATCCATGCCCATCTTCCTCTGCTTTATATGTGGGACACCTGCCACAGCATGGCTTGACAAGTGGTGCCTCGGTGCACGCCCAGGAGCCGAACCCGAGAACCCCGGGCCACCGAAGCAGAGTGCACACACTTAACCACTATGCCACTGGGCTGACCCCCCTAGTGTCTTTAGTAGTATCTTTAAAAATACTGTGTGAAGCTGCAAAGCATTTTTCAAAAGAGTAGAGACATTTTTCCCTGATATTTATGAAACTTGCTAGGGATTTTATGGGTCGTAGTTTAATTTGTCCTTACGCTCTTCCATTGTGATACATATATATATAAAAACTTCACTGTAAAAAATGTATGAACAGTATAGATGTATGTAAAAGAAAAAGTAAAAGTTCTCCCACTGTCCGAAATCCCCATACCTCCTCGAGAAAACCATGTGGGGTGTATTCTTCCAGGCATTTTAATTTGTATATATTTTCTTCCACTATATATATTTTTCCATTAAGTTTTAATGGAAGTTTGACAAGGAGAGGAGGTAGGGGATGGTGTGAGGAAAAAAAATAGGCTATAATGTTACTTGTGAATTATCTTAGAGAAAGTCTATGCCGTGACAACTTTAAGATATAATTCTCTCTTGGTTATTATAATTATTGTATTTATAACTTGATCCCAAATAAGTGTGCCTGTATGATTTGCTTTGAAAGTTTGTTATCCTTCACTTTAGCTTGAGTTCTTTGGTAATTTTTAATTACCTTTCATATAATATTGATTGTTTTGCTTGGTGTTTAGTCTCAAATCTATTGGATTGTATTTTTCTTGGGGCAGTTGAGTAAATTTGCCTCTGGATAAATCCAAAATGCTACTATTTTGAGAAGAGTTCTTACTAGCTATTTATGCTATTTCATGCAAGGAAAATTTTTATAGGTGGAGAAGCTGTTCAGAGAGTCTTAGAGTAGGGGCCGGCCCCATGGTGTAGTGGTTAAGAGCGCGTGCTCTGCTGCTGGTGGCCCAGCTTCGGATCCCGGGCGTGCACCGACAAACCGCGTGTCAGGCCATGCTGTGGCGGCATCCCACATAAAGTGGAAGAGGATTGGCAGATGTTAGCTCAGGGCCAGTCTTCCTCAGCAAAAGGAGGAGGATTGGCAGGTGTTAGTTCAGGGCCGATCTTCCTCACAAAAAAAATAATAAAATAAATTCATTAAAAAAAAAAAAAAAGACAGTCTTAGAGAGTCTTGCATCCTAAAGATGGTACATAATCTCTGCTACATAAATGTCAGCAGTGGTGAGGGCTGGGGGGAAGAGCCGCGGCAAACGTTCCAACTCAAGTAATTAGAAAGCATTTCCGGTATCCTCAGTAAGATTCATAAGATATTAAGAACGTGAGTGAAAAGAAATCAAATGTGACATTTTGAGAATCAGGATGATCAGTTTGCTTCTATCTTGGTATTTTTATTGTGCAAGTACAGTGCTAGATGCCAGTATAATAAAAGTAGCTCCCAGTTGTTAATTGTGCACCACTCCCCATACACTGTATTAAGTTATTTACAAATGTCTCATTTGGTTCTCACAGCGGCCTGTGAAATAGGTGCTAACAACTATGTTGTCCATATGAGGAAATCCAGCCTTGGAGAGGTTGAGGATTGAGGAACTTGCTTCAGGTCACACAGTTAGTTGGAGGCAAAGTCAGTGCGGAAACCGACTTCTGATCCCTTCGCAACCTCTGCTCTTGGCCATAACGCCCAGTCTCTGTGCATGTAGTTTAACTCTTTTATCTGGGTTTTTTTTTTTTTCTTCTTAAAGAAAAGTATGAGGGAATGAAGAAATGGAATAAATGCCAAAGCTTAAAGGAATGAAGGTGGGAGAGATATGGAGATGAATTGGTTGTAAAACAGAAGGCTTAGAGTGCAAGTAGTAAATGTATCCTTCCATTTGTCTGAAGATTATCCTACATACTGTTTTTTCAGTAAGAGATCTAGAGGGGCACCAGGAGATCAGCTGATCTAGTCCCTCCCCTGTAGGCAGGTAAGACCTTTTTTAAGTGATAAAGAAATAGATAAGTAGATTTTGTGTGTGTGTGTGAGGAAGATCAGCCCTGAGCTAACATCTAATGCCAATCCTCCTCTTTTTTTTGCTGAGGAAGACTGGCCCTGGGCTAACATCCGTGTCCATCTTCCTCCACTTTATATGGGACACCGCCACAGCATGGCCTGACAAGCAGTGCCTCGGTATGCGCCTGGGATCCGAACCAGGGCCACCAGCAGCAGAGCACGCACACTTACCCGCCACGCCACGGGGCCGGCCCTGATAAGTAGATTTTTTTTATTATAAATGTACATATTCATTTTATAAAATTTAGAAAATGGCGATGTGAAAGTAAGGAAATAATCTTCCCTAATTCCAGCAGCTAGAGTTAAGTACTTTTAATATTTTGGTATATGGTGTATGTATCTTTTCTGTATGTTTTTTTTTTCCCCTTTGGGTGCATACTTAGAACAAAAATGGAACCATATTCTATATTCTGTTTTTTCCTACTTAGAGATCATGAATATTTTTCCATGTCATTAAATATTGTTCTACAGCATTATTTTTAATGGCAGCATAGACTTTCCATCATATGGATAGTTTAACCAGCTCTTTATTGTTGGACATTTAGATTGTTTTGTTTTTCATTTTTATAAATAATTCAATAAACATCATTGTTACTAAATCTTGATTCACATCCATGATTACTTTGTTGTGTAAAAGAGATTTCTAGATGTGGAATTAGTATGTTTTCTAAGAACATACAAAATTTTAAGGCTTTTGATCTGTATCACGAAGTTGCCCTTCAGAAATGTATCAGTTTACATTCTCACCTTCTTTATATGAATGTTAGTTTCTCTTATCCTTGTCAACACTGGAGATCATAATTTTGTTTCATCTTTATCACTTTGATAGAAAATGATTTCTGCTTATTTTAATTTACTTTTGTTTTAATTTACATTTCCCAGTGTTTAATAAGGGTAAACATTTTTTCCCTTACGTTTATCGGTCCTTGGTATTTCTTTGGTGAATCATACAGGGAAAATTTTAAACTAGTTCTAGGGATAGATGCTCTCCTTGTCAATCAACCTTATGGCCACCTCTAATTTCTCCTGCTCTTATTTTAATCTATTTCTTGTTTGATTTCTGTTGACGGGGAGAATTACGTCTGCCTCAGAAGACCGCTTTGTATTCTTGAATATATTTATTTATTTTTTTTTTTTAATTTTTATTTATTTATTTTTCCCCCAAAGCCCCAGTAGATAGTTGTATGTCTTAGCTGCACATCCTTCTAGTTGCTGTATGTGGGACGCAGCCATGAGGCCGGAGAAGCGGTGTGTCGGTGTGCGCCCGGGATCTGAACCCGGGCCGCCGGCAGCGGAGCGCACGCACTTAACCGCTAAGCCACAGGGCCGGCCCTTGAATATATTTATTTAATCTTGATTACCTTTTTAAAAATAATCATAAAAGTAAAAATTGTACTAAAAATATTTTTTTCCAAACAGTACTGACCCCTCCCCCCAAACAGTACTGACACATGTAACCTGGATAGTGAAAGTGCTCTTTTTCCCTGCTCATAATAGTGCTCTTCACAGATTACCATTTTTAACAATTTGGTGTATATCCTTTCAGATACTTTATGTCAATACAGACTTTTTTTAAACTATAAATGAGATCATGCTTTGCATCTTCCCATGTTATTGAACATAAATCTACCTTTCCTTTCTTTAAAAAAATATTTTGCTACCTTTGTTTTCTTTTTCCTGAGGTAATTTAAAGTGAATTGCAATCATCATGCCATTTTGCCTCTAAATACTTCTGTAAATGGCTCTAAAAAATAAGGATGTTTCTTAAATAACACTATCATCTCACTTAACCAAAATAATACTTCCTAATAATCATCTAATTTGTCCACTCTATATTCAGATTATTTCAGTTATCCCAAAAAAGTATTTTATGATTTAGTTTATTCAAACCAAGTTCCTTTTATACTTATCCTTTTCAACAGCTGCACAGAAAGTTATCTGACTAAACTAGTTTAACCAGTCCCCTATAAATGAGCACTTAAGATGTTTACAGTTTTTACCTATTATAAACAATGCTAAAAATAATGTTTTTGTACCTGTCTCTTTGCCTTCTTAGCTGATTATTTCGTTGGGATTACTTTCTAGAAGTGGAATAGTAGGGTCAAGAGGTATGCATGTGTAAAACTTTGATACATTTTGCCAGATTCCTTTCTGGATATGTTGTGCTAATTAAAGTTTTATCGGTTGTATATGGAGAGTGCACCTTTCCTCATATTCTTGCCAGCCCCAGGCATTATCAGAAAAACATCACATTGTTTTGTTTTGTTTTGTTTTTTTAGTGAGGCTAAGCATCTGTTCTGATTTATTTGGCCATTTGAATTTTGGAGACCATTAATCCATTTCTTAACATTCTCTTTTTCCAATTAAGCAAACATTCCTTTATTTTGTCTTACTGGACCTGCCTTCCCTCTACCTGATTTGGGCTTCCTTTAGTTTCTCCACTTTGTTTTTTCAAGCATGGGAACCAGATTTGGACATGACATTTTACCAGAGCCTCACTAGCGTGTGTTACCATGTAGTGGTATTGGGGAGGGCAGTTTTGTCATTTTTTAGTAATTAAAAATTGAAAATTTCATTACACTTTGTTTTCCAGATAGTTTTGATATGTAACGCATAAGGATACATTGATCTAGAAAATGAAAAATGCGCAGTGGTTTTTAAGCTTGTAGTAGTGTTTCATTTTCTTCATCTGTATAATGGTGATATAATTACAGTACCTACCTCAAAGGATTGTTATAAGGATTTAAATGAGTTAGTGCATATAAAGTGCTTAGGCTAGTGCCTGGTAGTTAGTAGGTCCTCAATAAGTGCTAACTGTTCATCTTTTTAATTTTTATTTATTTATTTATTTTTTCCCCCAAAGCCCCAGTAGATAGTTGTATGTCATAGTTGCACATCCTTCTAGTTGCTGTATGTGGGACGCAGCCTCAGCATGGCTGGAGAAGCGGTGCGTCGGTGCGCGCCCAGGATCCGAACCCGGGCCGCCAGCAGCAGAGCACGAGCACTTAACCGCTAAGCCATGGGGCCAGCCCCTAACTGTTCATCTTAATCGTGGGAGTACAGTCTTTTCTTAGGCTATAGCTTTATGGCCACAGTATTTTTTCCCTCTTCTTGAAAGGGTTATGTAAATAAATACTAGAACTGTCCTGACAGTTAGTTTGAAGACTTGAAATGCACATATAAAAAGTACATGCCAAGAAAATATTAGGATGTCATTTTTTATTCAGTTATTCATTCAACAGCTAGAGTCTACCATTTGCCACGACCAAGCACACCAAGGTGAATAGTTCTCAGTCCCTGCCTCAGGGAGCTCCTAGTAAGGTGTGGAGATAGGTACACCACCTTTAAAGCATAAAGCATTGTTTAAGTGTTTTTACATGAAAGCAACCTCTCAAAGTGTTTCATTTTGGGTTGGCAAATAAACAGTGCTAGTCTTACTAATATTCAGAGAAACACAAAGCAATCTTTTATTTCCTGAGCCTCAATTTTTCCATCTAATTGGTGATAATTACTAAACCTTCACGAGAATGCATTGTAACATTTGTAAGTTCTTACATCTGGTAAAATGGTTTCGAGACTCTTAGGCGTTGCCTGTACATCTTATAGTTGGTGTGTTGTGATAAGGAAAAGTTTGGTTACTTTGCTTGTGTTAACAAAGGTCAGTTTGTTGAGGATACGTAGTTATTGAAGTTAGCACATACGTACTCCACATTTTGTTTGCTTGTCAGCATTTAGATTTGGAAATTGTGTTGTAATTAGATGTTCTGCCATGTGACTTAGGAATCATTTCTCTGGGACTAAAATATATGTAGAATACTTTTTATAGCCCAGGTGATGTGTTGGATGCTAGAGCAACAGGACAAGGTCTCTGCTCTCAAGCAGCTTACAGTGTAGTGAAACCAGACTCCCAGTTCAGTATGACAAGTGTTGTAGCAGTGATATGAGTGATACTGAGAGAGGAGTGATTAATTCTTCGCGGGAATCTCTGTTTTCAAAGGAGTTGTTTCCAGACCCATACTAAAATAGAGCATTGGGGCATTTGGTTAGGGACAGTTTCACTACCTAAGAGGCTGTTTATTTAGAGGCTTTTTAATATGAAAGGATCAGACTATTTTATATGAAATAAAGAGGGTTACTTGGATTGTGGTTCTAATTTTATTTTAAATGTTTCCTTACTTCAAAGTTTACTTTAAATTTTAATAGTATTTTAAATTATAAAAGTAATATATGCTTATAAAATATTCACACAGTTCAAAAGTGTATCGGATAAAAATGAATGGATCTCCACTCTCCCTGGGTAACTCCTGTTAGTTTAAACAATTACTTGTAAATAAACTTGGATTTTAAGTACTTCATATTCTAAGCATTTACTCTGTTTAAAGGGGAAAAATAAATTTCCCTTTTTAGGGAAGTACTCCAGAGCAGTGGAGGTTGTCTAGGAACTGTGAAGTGGAAGGTAACTGTCGTGGGTTTCAGGAAGTACATTGATCAGTTAGATTGCTGTGTCCTATAGGGCTTTTTAAGGATTTATTGACACACTTCATCAAGGTATTTGAGAGAGTATTCAGGGAAACCTAAGAAATTCTGCAGTTCTTTTCCCTTCCTTATAAATTCATGCCTGGTCAGAAATTACAGCTTGAGTGGGATGTCCCTTCACAGAACTCAAATGCACACCATCTATCATGTTACTTAGTGTGGCAGTAATGTAAAATGTTAAGGATTTTTTTCTTTTTGTTTCTTTCTGTGAGGGGACTCACCCAACGTATTTTATCATATGTCTCTTCATCTCTCCCTTATTTCAGCTTCCACTTACTCTCCCAATTCCCCACATCATTCTCTTAAGAGAAAAAAATAAGTTTTGTCCACCGAGTCCTCTTTCTTATTTGATTTAATATGTCTTGGGTTGAATGTTTCTCACAAAAACACTTTGCATTCAGAATTAGCCTATCAAACCGTTTCCTCCACAGACCCCTCCATAGATTGCACGCCTTCTACTGTGGTGCACTCGGAGGTGTGAAAACCCAAGTCTGCTTTTGGCTTAGCCATCATGATTTTAGAATATAAGTCCCCATGCTCTGCTTTGAAAAGTCATCCTGGTGGTTATTTTGTACCATTAAAAAAAATTCTACTTTAGGTCCACAGAACCAACCAACACACTGGGATAGAGCTCCTTACACTGTTCCATTTAAAACCGCAGTCCTCAGAATAGCACATCCATTTATCTAAATCTGGGAATGCATAAATGCACACATCTGTATATATGCATACATACATGGATATATAACAGTCCTAGTTGGACACACACTGGAAATGATAGCAACTCATCCATATGGTTGGTGTTAAGGAATTTGTAACCTGCAGTCCTCTTTCTTACGGGTAACGCCATTCTGCTTGGGGAATATAGAACAAGCCCAAACAGTAATACTGACAGAATTCGGAATTATGATACAGTGGAGCCTTCACGTAATTCTTTGTTGAAGAAGTTAGGGCCTAAATGTTAAGGCTTATTGTTATTCTGAGTTGATAATCTCTGCCTTGCTTTAATAATTTTTCCTCATGCCTGGGTAGCCTGCGAGTTGCACAATAATCACTCACACAGCTTTGTAATCAATGCCCAAAGTAATAGGATTCCTCTGGCCACCGGCAATTAATAAATTTGTGTCTTTTTTAAAACACTAGCAAGTCGGGCCTGAAATACGACTGACTGGCTCTCCTCATTTGCATATTTATTGCAGTGGAAAAATTCTTACCAGATGATTGATGCTGAGCCTGCCTCTTGAATTCCAAGCAGCACATTATTATGAAATGAAAAATGCCGGCCATACAGTTGATTAAAGTTGAAGACAGTGGAATCGGTGTTTTTTAAGATTGTGGGAGAATTAAAGGCATATTTTAATAGATGTTGACAAGAAGTGAACTAACAAAAGCAAAGCAAAGGATTTGCTTGAAAAGATTTAATCAAACGTCTTTCTTGGGGGATTAATTGCCGGGGATGACTAGTGCAAGTGGCAGGCTTGTGTGGATTTGAATGAAAAGTATTGTTCTCAGGCCAATATATTGTGTGTCATTTTGACCTATAGTTTAGCTCTAGTTCTAGAGTTACTTTTGAAGGAGAAAAAAAATGCTCTTGTATCCTGTACATTCTAGTTCAATATATTTATCTGGGGTAATAGGAATGTGGGAGTTTATGTATCCATGTGCATAAATAATTGTATGTTTGCATATTTATTTTAGAAATAACTGTATAGATATTTAAAAACTGATAAGGTAAGCTTTATTTTACATTGTGCATTTACTCTTCCATTCTCCCTCCATCCCTTGCCAGAAGTTTTACTTATTGGTTTATAATCTAATTAATGAACTGCGTGCCCATTCCAAACTTATTCTCTGCCTACAATTTTGTTTATGTGGAACAACCTAGATGAATCAGGGAAAAAAATAAAGCTGTTAGGTGAAAATGGTTTTTAGATTGGTGACATTTTATATATAGAATGCTTGCATATGGGTAGCATGTAAATGAATACTTAATACAGGAATCTGTGAATAACTAGTTCAATCCTAGCTCTGTAGATGAGTACAAGCAGAGTTTAAGACTTAGAACATGTGAAAGATGATTTTTTGCTATTTCTGTAGCATTTTTAAATTTGCAAAATACCTTAATATATAAAAACATTTATTATTTTTCACCTTAATTCTGTGAGATAAACAAGCAAAGGATTATCTACATTTTATAGATGAGGAAATTGAGACCCAAAGAGATTAAATTGGTCCACTCAGTATAAAATGCCTGGTTAGTGATAGTGTCAGTTAGAATGCAGGCTCCTGACCCTTAGTAAAGTACTCTTTTCCCTTTATTCTCTACTTGGAAAATTTTCCTAAAGCTGGTGCCCAGATGCTTAGGATGAAGCTTGGTACTATGGTGAGGCATATGTCCTTTTTAATCTCCTCTTAAGAGAAAGGCCTCTGGAAATGGACCATGTAGGACAAAATAAACATATATACCTTGGCAGTCTCTCCATTTGTTTTGTGGCCACGTGCCAACAGGGAGACACAAGAAAGTATGTGCATCTCTGCTGCTTTTAACTCTGACAGTAATTGGGAGAAAAATTGGAGGTGAATTATAAACTGTTGATTCCATTCTCTTTATTATTCAGAGCGTTGGACAAATAGAATTCAGCCCTGTGTGAATGATAAAGAGGGATTTTTTTTTTTTTTTTTTTTTTTTTTGGTGAGGAAGATCAGCCCTGAGCTAACATCCATGCTAATCCTCCTCTGTTTGCTGAGGAAGACCGGCTCTGAGCTAACATCTATTGCCAATCCTCCTCCTTTTTTTTTTTCTCCCCCAAAGCCCCAGTAGATAGTTGTATGTCATAGTTGCACATCCTTCTAGTTGCTGCATGTGGGATGCGGCCTCAGCGTGGCTGGAGAAGCGCTGCGTCAGTGCGCGCCCGGGATCCGAACCTGGGCTGCCAGTAGCAGAGCACGCGCACTTAACCGCTAAGCCACAGGGCCGGCCCAAGAGGGATTTTTTTATTTTGTTTTGTTTTTCGGCTGAGAAGAATTCACTATTGGATTTGAGCCCCAGGGAGGGAGCCTTTCCTCACTCTTGTCAGCTGTGGCTTTGAGGAGGCCTACCACATCCAGCAAAGGACTGCCCATTGTCTCTTCAGGCTGCACATAAAATCTTACTAGAAGGCCCTAATATTGCAAAGAAATAGGAAGTGGGTTCTGTCTTCTAAATCTCTTTATGGAAAGTTGTCCATGTATTGGCCACTAGTGACTTTACTTTGATAAACATTTTTTTTTTTTGGTGGTTAGAAGCACAGAATTACAGATTTCATCTCTGGTGGGTCTCCTGACACTTTGATGCATGGTGGTGCTATCCCTGAATGGAGCTTAAATACTTCAGGGCTACTTTCTGACTGGGTGAAGGGGTGTATAAAATGAGAACATATGAGAGAGTATTAACAGAAAGGCGCACTTTGATTTACTGATATTGGCTCTCTGCTTTCTTGTTGGATTGATATGCTGTCTAATATATCTGCAATGGATTTTTTAAAACTGACTTGAACAAAATAAAAGGGCTTATATAGCTACTTGAAAGGGCCCTTAAAAGTAGTAGTCATCTCGTTGGATGTTTTCACAATTCTTGGTTATGCTACATGTTAGAGTCAAATTATGACTTGCTTGTTGGGGGCAAGAAGCTATAAAATTTATGGACTGCTTTGCAGCTTCTTCCCTGTGTGGTTCTTGATTTCATATTTTAGATCATGGACACATGATACCTAGAGGGAGTACAGGACAGACACTCGTTTTTCCTGTTCCTTTTAATTTTTTACTGTGGTAAAAAACACATAACATAAATTTCCCATCCTAACCATTTCTAAGTGTATAGTTCAAAAGCGTCAAGTATATTCACATTGTTGTGCAACCAATCTCCAGAACTTTTTCATCTTGCAAAACTGAAACTCTATGCCCATTAAACAGCAACTCTCTTTTTCTTCCTCCCCCAACCCCTGGCAACCACCATTCTACTTTGTATCTCTATGAATTTGACTACTGTAGGTACCTCGTATAAGTGGAATGATACAGTATTTGTCTTTTTGTGACTGGCTTATTTCACTTAGCATAATGTCCTCAAGGGGCATCCATGTTGTAGCATGTGTCAGAATTTCCTCCCTTTTTGAGGCTAAACAATATTCCATTTGTTTTTGTTGTTGTTGTTCTTTTTGACTAGAGTCCAGATTGAAGGATTATAGGTGATTTCTTCTATATAGAGATGACTGGGATGGTAGAATTATTTATTATACTCTGGTCTTAGGATTTTTTTAAGTATTTTTTTTAATTGTGGTAAAATAGACATGACATAAATTTTACCACTTGAACCATTTTTTAGTGTACTGATCTCAGTATCATTAAGATACTGATATTTTTAAGATACTGATCTCAGTATCATTAAGTACATTCACATTATTATGCAACCATCACCAGTGTCCCTCTCCAGAACTTTTTCATCATTCAAACTGAAACTCTATATCCATTAAACAGTAAGACCCCATTCTCCCCTCTCCCCAACCCCTGGTAACCAGTATTCTATTTTCTGTTTCTGTGAATTTGACTATTTTAGGTACCTTATATCAGTGTAATTATACAATATTTGTCCTTTTGCAACTGGCTGGCTTATTTCACTTAGCCTTATATTTTCAAGGTTTGGTCTTAATAAGTTTGAAGATTACTTTGCTAATGCAAAATTGATTTGTGGTTTCACTTTGGAAAACATGGGCTCTGTCTCTTAAGATGTAGCCATTTCTAGAAAGGGAGGTAAAAACAATGGTTAAGACTTACGTAGAATTTGGATGAGATGAGATTTCTGCATTTTCATGGGCTTCCTTCCAGGTATTAGTATCTTTTCTATTTTCTTAAGGTTCTTGCTACAACATATACTTTCAGAACCTTGGCTATTGTGGGATACCTGTTTGCAATCCTCAGCTCTTTTCACAGATGATCATTTGTGGTAACCTAAAATTTGTAGGTGTCATTTGTATTTTTTGCTGTCCTCATTTCTTTAAAAATTTTCCATACATTTACATAATTTTGCATTGTTCTACACTTAGCATATTTCGACTGAATAGTTCTTGCCTTTAAAATTGTTATATCTTTATTCTTTTTTTCTTCTTGCCTGCTTTTCATCTTGTTTATATTTAATCCATTTCCCAAAAGCTGACAGACAGAATAATAATTCTGTATTACTTTTTTCTTCTTCATGAGAAGTAACTTTTCATCTCCATATTTGGTGTAAAGTTTTTTTGTTTTTGTTTAAGATTCAGAGCAACAAGTTGAGAATCTTGATTTGGAGCACAAGGCATTTTGGATTTTTTAGGTAATATTTACGTATTGCAGATCCTCCCAAGTGGTATGGATATGTACTGATTATGAAAGGATTGGAGTTTAGAATTTAGGAAAGATGTGATCAAGGGTCTTATATTATTTTAAACAAGGAAGTTGTATTTATATCGCTTATATGCAGATTGTTGAAGAAATGCAAAGTAGTTATTGGGTCATTGAGTTCCTTCTGACCAATCTGAGACGGCTTTCTCAGGTAGGTTAGCTCTTAGCCTTATGTTGAGGTATAATCCTCTAGTACAATATACATAGAGAGCTTGTCCGACTCATGTATTGGTGTCCCATTGATGAAACAGGTTGGGATGTAAAATAGTGAGGAGGCCACTTATGTTGCGCAGATACAAGCAGAAAAGATAGAATAAGACTCATAAAACACAGACTTCAGACTTAAACTGAAGTCTGTGTGGGCTGAAGTTAGTGTGGAATATAAAATAAAAATGAAGGTAGGGATAGCTGAATGAAAGTAGGGATGGATGCTTGTGTGAAGATTACAGTGACTTAAGATAGAGAGGGAAGGAGTGATAGAAGCATGGCCACAGATAAATGGACAACTGTTAGTAATAATAAGAATGGAAAATACAAGATTTAGCAACTAATTAAATATATAGAATAAGGGCACCAGAATGTCAGTGATCTCCTATGGAAACATTAAACAGAGAAGAGAAAGACAAGGGAGAAATGTTAGGGAGAAAGAAAAGAGTTCCGTTTCTGACGTGGTATGTTTGAAGGAGTGGTGGAGCATCCATGTGAAGATTTTCTTGCAATTGCTGAAAATGTAAAAGTTTGATTATAGGAGAGATGTCTAAGTGCTGTCAACACATTACTAGTGATTATCAGTGTCTGGTTAGCCCCTTTCATAGGATTATGCTGATAAAGAAGGTAAGAGTTCAGTTCTCAGAGGGCCAGTGTTTATTCTGAAAGTTCTTAGCCATAGACTGTAAACTTAATCCTGACCACTTTATTACAAGTACATCCTGTTGGCTATGAGGAGAACCAGGTGAGACCATATTCTTGACATGCAAATTTTTAATACACAGTTCAGCACTGCAAACAGTAAGTCAGTAACTTGGGTTTTCATACGTGAATAGGAACTTTCCATAAGGATATTTATTGAAAGATTGAATGAATGAGATGGCAGCTCAAACCAGAGGAAAATGAGATCTCCTGGGAGATCTTAGGACTAAGTTGTGCTCTTTAGAAGAGAAGGAATTGCTTAAGGAGTTGATTGATAGAGGGATAAATCCAAGAAGTTGGTGGGTTACCTGTAAAGAAAATACCTGAGAAACTAACACCAAAGAAAAAAATGATTGGTTATGACAGGCAGGGAAGGATTTTGTCAATTTTATTAAATTTAAGAACTCAGAATTTATTGCAGACAGTTTTCTAAGCACCTTACACATGTGACCTTGCTCGTCCCTCACAGCAACCGTATGAAGTAGTCACTGTTAGTATTTCCTTTCAGGAATTCTGTATTTCGGAGAGTTCTTAGTCCCTGTGTACCCTGTGCCTGCCCCTCCAGCCAGAACTGCTCAGGATTCAGGAGTGAAAGGTATTGCCTACTTTGGAGAATTGTAGATAGTTAATTCTTCCTTCTGTGCTTTATTTCCCAGGTCACAAGGCACTTAAAGCATTGTTGAGGTCGTTGGTAGATCTTCAGGAAGAGTTGCTTTTCCAGTACCCAGACACTAGATATCTAGTAGATGGGACAAAGCCCAAAGTGGAAAGGTAAGGAAGGAATGGAACTATGGACTCCCTAATTTTCTTTCTTTCTTTTTTTTTTTTTTTGTGAGGAAGATTAGCCCTGAGCTAACATCCGATGCCAAGCCTCCTCTTTTTGCTGAGGAAGATTGGCCCCTGGGCTAACATCCATGCCCACCTTCCTCTGCTTTATATGGGACGCTGCCACAGCATGGCTTGACAAGCGGTGCCTTGGCGCTCGCCCGGGATCTGAAACCGCGGACCCCGGGCCGCTGAAGTGGAGTGCGTGCACTTAACCACTGTGCCACTGGGCTGGCCCCCCCGATTGTCTTTTCATTTGAATAGTTTCCCATCATTTATGAAAGAGAAAGCCAAGTCCTTTCCAGGGAGGTATCAGACTTAATGTTAGTCTGATAGAAATGGAAAGAGTAAATAGTAAAATAGAAAGAGCCTCTTACGTTTAATTGGTGGCGAGGATGGCACATAAATTGGGAATTAGGTTTTGGATTTTTATACTTATGCCTAGTTCTCTTTCTGGGCTTCAGCAAAAGACTTGCCTTCTCTTTAGATCTGTTGAAATTAGTAGATTAAAGTATATTTTTAGTATTAATGCTTAATTAATGTTTATGAAGTGCTTTGTGCCCATACCCTGGAATCACTGGTCACAACCATCTCCTTTTCAGTGAGGGAAGAAGCAGTTACTTTGAAGGGTGGAAAGATTTCATAAAACATCAGAGTAAACCTTTTTCTTTACTGAAATTATCACCTTTGATGAAGAATTCCCCACCCCCACCCCTTTGTTTGAGCCTGCTGTATATGATTACTTGCTATTTTCCCTTGGGCTTATCCTTTGCTCCCTTCTTTTCTACTGAATCAGTTGGAGGGATAAAAAGTAAGCTGACATTTATTGAGGACCTACTGTGTGATGGAGTCAGTAGTCCAGTGAGTGCAGTTGGTTGTATAGCTGGAAGCTGTATTACTTTCTCATGTCAGTTGCATATGTTGCAGTTTAACGCAGATTCTGTTGCTTACCCCTTTGAGTCTTCTTCCTACTCAGCTTCTCTTCATTTGGTTTGACTAATATTATTCAGCTTTCCTGAACAATTGGTTACAAGGAGACATATCTCCCTTATTGATTTGGGGATTAATGTCATAAAAGTATGATTATGTGTTTAATTTTTAAAGACCCTCTTGTAACAGTACAGGCCTGGTTCATATGCATTTCTAATAATGTTTTTACAACCTCATTTATTTTTATGGTTTGCTTACCTTTTAAAAAATATTTTGAAACCAGTTATTTTTATATTTATTTGAAAAGTTACATAAGTTTTTGATTGACCTCGTGAACATTCTTTTCAAACCAAAAAAGCCATCCTCACGTCTGTGGTATTATTTAAAATGTAGACAGAATAAGAAATGCCTAAATACTCTCAACTTCATGTGAGCCTCGCTTTTTATTTAGCTAATGTTTATTTACATTGGACTTAATGTTCTTATTGGTTTTCTAGTGAGGAGGAGATTTCCAGTGAAGATGAAGAGCTAGTAGAAGAGAAGAAGAAGCAGAGAAGGGCCCCACCAAAGAGGAAGCTGGAGATGGATGACTATCCCAGCTTCATGGCAAAGCGCTTTGCTGACTTCACAGTCTATAGAAACCGCACACTTCAGAAGTGGCACGATAAAACTAAGCTGGCTTCTGGAAAACTGGGGAAGGCAAGTGTGTGTGTGTGTGTTTGTGTGTGTATGTGTAAGATATAGATTGTGGCAACCTGAAGCAGTTATAAGAAATTGAAACTGTAGCTTGTTTATATGGATGATGTCATGATATAATGGTAATCAGTCATTTCTGTAGACAAATTTACTGAACTCCTCCCATTGGGGTTTATACCATTCAGACTTAGGATTTTAACTATGTTAGAAAGAATATTTTATTCTGGAAATTGTGGCCTTGTAAGTATTCAAGTGTTGGAAATAACAAATTACTTTAAAGAAATGGATCTTAAAACAATTATTATTAAAGGAGCAGAAGTTAATCTCTGGGTATAGGAAAGTAATATGACCTGCTTAAAACTAATTTTTTTTTTTCTGAGAACAATTACAGCCATTCACAAATGCAGTCTTTAACAGAAAGTCCCTCCTGAAAGGAGAATTGTCTTTTTCTCTGCTGACACAGAAAGATAGAGAAACCAATGTAGCTGCCTTCAGTACAGACTTTCTGGATTATTTGACACTGGTTAATGTTGTTGCAGGGTTTTGGTGCCTTTGAACGCTCAATCTTGACTCAGATCGATCATATTCTGATGGACAAAGAAAGATTACTTCGAAGGACACAGACCAAGCGCTCTGTCTACCGAGTTCTCGGCAAACCTGAACCGACAGCGCAGCCTGTCCCAGAGAATTTGCCAGGACAACCGGTAAGAACTCTGTGTTGTAGGGTGATTATGGGGAGCAGTTTCTATGAGGCTAATTAACTGAAGAAGCAGATCACCTACTTGTGGGTATTACTCTTGGTATAAGGAGTTAGTGAAAGAAAGGAAAAAAATACTACGTACTTTACTAGATTGTGGAGAAACTGGGAGTATGTAGGAGGAGAAAGTTTATAAAGAATGGAGCTATTATTAACTTGTGTGTAGTCTTCTCTAATTTTGAGTTTGATATGAGTCTGGTGATGGAAGCATTCATAATCCAATTTTTTAAATTCAGTTTTAAAGCTGCTTCTTTAGAAATGTCAGTATTGAAGCAAGTATGTACTTTAGGCTTTATGTTGGATGTTTAAATACTCCAGAAAGGGATCCAAAATTGGAATAGTCAAATTTTTTTGTTTAAAGGAAACTCTTTTATTTATAGAAGAAATATGTACTTAATAATTTTTTTAAGTTCAGAAGAATTTAAAATGAAAAGTAAAATTCGCCTTAGTCTGAAAATTCCACTCCTCACATTCAACCAATCTTCATAGTTGTAACAAGCTTTCAGGTATTTTCTATTCTTATAACTATATAGATATAGATATAGATATAGATATATTTGCATATAACACATATAAAAATATGGTTGTCTCTTTTTTTTTTGACTAAATGGGATGGATAAGTATGTGTATGTATAACTATATAAAATATTGTAAACTACTTTTATATATATATATAAACTATATATAAAATCTTGCAACTTACTTTTTAAATTTAATATATCCTAGACACCTTTCCATATCATTACATAGAGATCTGCCTCATTTTTCCTATTGGCTACAGAGTATTTCATTGTATGGATGTGTACTATAATTTATTCAAACAATGGATATTTATGTTGTCTCCAGTTTTAGAAACAGTGCTACAGGAAGTATTCCTGAGCATTTATATTTGTGTATTTGTGTGAACATATGGATAGATTTCTTGAAGTGGAAATGTTAAATCAAAGAGAAGACACATTTTAAATCCTGATAGATGTTGCCAAACTGCCTCCAAAAAGGCTGCATTAATTTCCTGTCCCACCAGCTGTGTTTTCCAATACTGAGTGTTGCCAATATTAGAGGTGAAAAATGATGTCTTCTAATTTTAATTTGCATGTATTTAATTAGAATGAGGTTAAACGTATTTTCATATGATTACTGACTGTTTGTGGTTCTTTTTCTGTCAAGTGCCTGTTAATGTTTTTGCCCATTTTTTGATTGGACTATTTTTGTTCTTTGATTTTGAGAGCTCTTTATGTCTTAAGGAAAACAGTGCTTTGACTGTTATACACATTATTTATAGTAGCTACATTACTTTGATAACCCCATTGGGTTCACTCTTTCCTTTCTTCTCCCTTGATATAGGAGATCCTTCCTGAAGCCCCTGCCAATGCCCACCTGAAGGACTTGGATGAAGAAATCTTTGATGATGATGACTTTTACCACCAGGTGTGATTTTTACACTCTTTTGTTACGAATCAGGCTTTAGCATTTTAAAACAGCTAATAGAATTCTCTGACCAGAAGGTAGCTTAATTTGGAAGGAGGATAGAGTCAGACAGGGAGTTAGAACTCCTGTGTTCACAATTGCCTTACTGTGTAGTTCTGCATCTGTTGCTTTTCTTCTATCTTATATTTTTCCTTTTGAAATGAAAACAGCCCGTGGCTACTTTGTTAGTTGCTACAGAGTGTAAATTATCTGTGAAACAGTTTCGACTTCTTTGTGTCAGGTGGTTTATTCTTTCTCAGCCATTTTTGATGATGTTAATGGAGGACTTTTTGTTAGTTATTTGGTTTCTTGTCCTATTACTATAAGATTGGGATATGGAGCTCAAGGACTGGGATCCCAGAGTTCTTGAATTGCACTTCTAGTTCTATTACCTATTAAGTCTCTTGTCTTTAATGTTTTTTTGTGCCTGTTCAAATCAGTTAAGTATGTCTGATTGTCTGCTACTGTTGATTATAATAATAGTGTAGTGCTTTGAAGACAGAAAGAATTGGTAGAAGTTGAAATATGGCCCAGTTCTCAATATCTCTTCACAAAACGTCCCCCACTTCTTTCCCTGACATTATTATCTGCTGGCATGCTGCTCTTTTTAATGATTCAGGTGACTGTTAAGGTAGACTAAACATTTGGGCTATTCTAAAGAACTAAAATAATTTCCTGTAATCCTGGGTCTCCTGATAAGTCATACTTAATGAAATGTACTTTAGGATGTACCCTTTCTAGCTCTGGAGAATCGAGGGTGCTGTTCAGCAGTGATATACCAGTTTTTGTTGAGCCATTATTTATCAAGATAATTTTTTATCTCTGCTGAATTTTTAGTGTGTTAACTTTTGGTAAAGAATTTGCGACTGCTTGTGAAGGTTTAGCCATGACAGCTGTATTATGTATATGGAATATGAAGGAAGGAACTTAGGAAAATTACACTGTGAAGCCAGGAGTACAAGTGATTCTATATAGGGGATACCTCTATAGGCTTTGCCCTAAAAAAAGAAAGAGACTTTCTATTAATTAATATTTCTATTCACTCTGTAACGTTCAATAAAATTATTGCCGTAAGTCTTAAAAGTAACAATGAGAGGGTATAGGAAAGAGGATTGGTGTGGCCTCAGGTATTCCTAGTCAGAGGTCCTGATTCTTTTTTCCTTTTCTTCTCTTATTATATCCATTTGTCAGAAGAGTTGGGAACTCTATTTTGTTCTAGAGTGTCTAAGGAAGTACCTGATATGGGATATTAATGTTATATAATTGTGTGAGATCATGGGAGACAATCAAAAATGTTTCAGTCTTTATTAATTGAAATGTACATTGTTCGATGGAAAGTGCATCATAAATTAAATAGCCTTAATAAAATAAACTGAAATTACTGGGGAGAAGTTGCTTCCACTGGCAATCCTTAGTCTAAAAGATTATTATTTTTTTTTTTTTGGCCTGGAGGTCTGTTTAAAAAGAAATAGCATTGCTTGATTGGCCCTTCATCCCAATTAATAATTTTAACTTCGATAAATTCTGATTTCAGAGTTATGGCTAGTCACATCTTAGCTTTTCCCCTTGCTGGTTAATTGGGGTGCTGGGGTTAATCTAAATTAAAACTTAAACTAATAGAGGTCAGCAAGGCAGCTGAAACACCTGAGTGAAACAAATGGGGCTGCCAGGCGCAACTTTATCTTGGCTGTTTCCCAAGAGGGAAGTGGCAGCAAATTGGAGTTGTTTCAGCCTTCTGTAAAGGTGAATGATGGGTGACACTTGTTAATGTACAGCATCTCCGGAAGCATTCCAGATTGCTTTGCTGCTGTACCAACTGCTGCCATCCATGCACAGTCAGTAGGAACTGGACCAGTTGCCAACATCTGGCAGCACAGCAAGGAATGGGTGCGAGTCTTGAAACCCCGCAGATTCTAAATATGGTGCTTAGAATTGTGGAGGCTTTAATCACTTACCAGTCTTTGGCAGCAGGCTACGACAGCTTATCCTCGCCTCGTACATCACATCCCGACATCTGCTGAGCTGCAAGGCAGCTGCACATTCATTTTCTTTTCTTGCCTTTTCTCTTTGCCTCCTATTCCTCGTCTTCTTCCCACTTTCCCCTGCCTCCCTTCAGTTTTCCTCTTGGTCCTCAGTATGCTTCTTGGGAGAGATGATCTGTAAAGATTACTGCTTCATTGTGTGCAGTAATTGTGGCGATGCCAGGCCCTTGACAGATACAACGTAGCACCTGTTCTGCTGACCTGGTTAATTTCTTCTGTTGAGTGGGATTTGCCCGAGATTGGAGCTGAAGCCAATTCAATGATAAGGCTAAAGAAAATGGCTGTGTTTTTTGTCACCTCCCAATTAAATTGGCTTCATAAAGTGCTTTCCTTTATTTGTCAGGGTAGTAAGCCTGAGCTAAGTGTTTCATTCAGAAGTGGTACAGTGTATTACAATGGGCCCGTGAGTTTTTGTTTGTTTTTTTAATGTGGTCATATGGAAGAGCTGGGTGGTGAATATAATACATTTCACCTTTTTTTTTTTAAACCATACTTAAAGCCATACTCTTTGGGTCTGTGTTTTGTAAGGAGGAGATTATAGCCACACTGAATTTTAATGTTTCATTGTAAGGGTTTAAAGGCTTACTTGGTTAATTCAGGTGTCACAAGGCTATGAAAATGTCCTGACTACTGAGAATGATGTTCAGGGTCAGAGCAACCAACACACACACACTCTCTTTGTTTCATAATGGGCCTTAAGTTACTACAACTTTAAAAATGTCTCTATTATTTAATAAAGGATGTATATGTATATATGTATGTATGTGTGTGTATATATACATATACATACAGAGAGAGAGGCACTGAAGAATATCAGACACCATAAGTAATCATATCGTTTTTAGGCTGAAAAAAACCTTACAAGAAACAATCCCTGAGAAGTTAAGTAACTTCCTGAGAGTCATATAGTAAATGGCAACACTAGTGCTTGATCTCAAGACTTCTTAGACAAAGTCCTGTTCTTTCCATACCTTTATTTCTTAAATATTTCATTCTTGAGCCATACAAAGACTTCACTATAGTATTACAATTTTCAGTTTGTAAATAAATAAGCCTCATTTTCTTAGGACCAGAAGAAATATAATGTATGTTAGAAAATAATTTTTTTTCCTTAGAAGGCAAATGATTTATTGAACTCCTGTTTCTTAACAGTTCTAATGAAAAAATTAGCTTTATAGTTATGTTACTGGTTTGTTTGGAAACTGGAATTGCTGAAAGCTTGAAGTATACCCAGTGGTGAAGATTTTATGAGGGAAACTGTTCACCTGCTATAAGTATTGCAGAGTTTTATTCCCAAATAGAATTAGTTTGCATTTGGCCAATTTCTTGTCAAACCTCATCCCTAAAGACAATTTCACAAAACATGAAGGTTGTAAATGACCGTGAAGGATGAGCCATTCAGAAATGTTTTCAGTATCTATTTTTCATTTTCATAATCCTATTTGCTACTTTTTAACATTAAGTTCTTTTAAGATGTGTTGTCTATATCACCATTTAAGGTTTTTCTTTTGTTTTGTTTTGCTTTTTTTAAACCATCAGTTGATCTTTGACTTGATAAGCCTGAGTTCTTAAAGAATTGAGGAAGGACTAACATTTACTGAACTGAACGCTAGTTATGTGCCAGCCCTGGGGCTAAGTAGATAGGTACTAGACATACATCTTTATTTAATTCTCACAAGATCTCCATATTGAGATATGACTACACTTAGCAATGAGCTATATAAAGTGACTGGTTTTATTCTTTTCATATCCCAGACCTCAAACTAGTTTCTTGTCACCTCATGAGGTATTTTGTTCTGAAAGGACTAATTGAGCTTAGATATTGACAGATCGATACCTGGATTTCTAAGGGTTCATTAGGATTTTGTATGTTGCTTCTAGCTCTGTTTAGTTTTGATCTGGTTTGTCCTGTCACTTTGAATTTAACCAGGAGTGTCTAGAGAAGGGCATAATAGGTTTTGCTCTTTGGGTGACACTTTGATGGGTTAAGTTTCTCCTTTCATTTGCCATCAGGACGTGTCTATAACTGACCTTGCCACATGCTGGACTTTTGTATCCAAGACATTTGATAATGCCATAAACAAGTAATTACTAATGTGATGAACTATTAAAAGTCAATAATGTTAAGAAATAGAGAAGAGGCAAGCTTTCTGACAAGATGGTTTACCTTAATTAAATTGATGAGTGATTAATACGGACAGTTATGTGGTGGCTTTACTTGCATGCATTTATTTTTTTATTTTTTATTTTTTTTTTAATTTTTATTTATTTATTTTTTTCCCCCAAAGCCCCAGTAGATAATTGTATGTCATAGTTGCACATCCTTCTAGTTGCTGTATGTGGGACGCGGCCTCAGCATGGCCGGAGAAGCGGTGTGTCGGTGCGCGCCGGGGATCCAAACCCGGGCCGCCAGCAGCAGAGCGCTGCGCACTTAACCGCTAAGCCACGGGGCCGGCCCTACTTGCATGCATTTAGATCTTAGTGTAGATAAGAGATATCTGAAGCCATTGCTATGCTTAATGGCAATACAATACAATGGCAATACAATATTCTTACTGTTGGCATGTATCTTTCCAGTGGTTCAGTTGATGGTTAATAATATGTTTTAAATATGTTTTGATTTGAACCTGCTCCTTTTAATTAGTTGTTGGAAAACACATACCTACTGTTCAGAGCAGTATTTTGTTTTATTTTTGCTTTAAAATGTTGCTGTTATTTGAGATGTGGATAGTGTTTCTTAAAAGTTGGGTAAAACTTATTTCATTCGCATAGACCTGTATGGTGATTTTAGAGAGGACATATATATGAAGTATGTAAATTTGAAAATTGAAATTATGGTTAAAGAAAAGTAGAGAATCATATTTCTTGAGGCATAGTAAAGGTGTTTAAAAAAAAAAACAAACCCCAAACTAAATACCAATGTTCAGTTAAACCCCAGTTTAAATCATTACGAGATTATTGTATGTACCATGTGTAAGAATTGTATTTGAGATACATTCTAGTTTCTGTGCTGCCATTGTCTATCTGTCAATGTTTAGACCCAAATATGGCATCAATATTGGCATTTGATCGCTAGTGTGGGCTCACTATTGTGGATGCTGCACAGAACAGGGGGCCAAAAGCCACATTTTAAATGCAAGGTCCAGAAATTTCATCAAACAGCAGCATCAAGGAAAGGTACCCACCACTGGCTCTTGTTTCTTTCAGTTTCCTTGCTTTAAAAAACATCAGAGCATGACTTCAGTACTACTACTTCCTTTAAACAAAGGTAAAACCTCACAACAAAGCCTAAAACAGTAAATTTTATGGAGCCAGCTAAGAAAGAGGTAGGAATTGGCTTAGAACTATTGAAGAAACTTTTTCAAACACAAGTAGTACCTTGGGAGTTTACTAGGCAAATATGTGGCCAAAATTGCCTTTTCTGTGCTAATAAGCACAATGTCAGCTGGCTGAGTGTAAATTAAACACAGGACTCCAGCAGTATTTTAGTAGCCCCTAGTGAAGAATTTGGCACTCCTCAAGAAATGGAGAACAATACCAGTTCACTAAAGTAGGCATGATGTCTTCTTATTAAATCATATTCAATGTATAGTTTCTGTAAAGTAAATTATGGGGACAGTGAGTTAGCACAGAAATGAGAAGTTAATAAGCATCTTTAAAAATGTATGTGTATTGTGGATCTAGAATAGAACATAATTGCTTTAAAGTTAGATAGCATCTTTGAAGATTGTTAAGTCCAAACTGTCTTTTTGCAAACTGGAGCCTAGAGGAAGTAAATGACTAGTATAGAATCACCTCACTTAGTGAGTTAGGACATTGAAACCCAAGTGTTCTTGCTCCCAGTTTGATTTTCTTTCCAGCATATTATAATGCATTTTGATCTGACATGTTTAAAAATCCATTTGAGAGTTTCCTTTTCAGATTTATATCTGTTCAGGAAATTGGAGATCCACTGTATTTCTTTGCACTCTGACAATTCACATGTATCACTTTTGTGCAGTTGTGAACTTCGTTCAATTAACATGTATTATACCAGATGCTAGGTTTATAAAGTCTGTTAAGACAAAACCCCTGCCCAAGAAATTTGTCGTCTAACAAGAGTAAGGTTCTCAATTTCGTATAGTCACATAGCTCCTCTTAAAGAATATGACTTTATTAAAATTTAAGTAGAGAAAATAAATGGTGAAAGAGAGCAATGAGGTCCTTGATATAAAAACATAGGTGTAGTTCTCTACTGTTGCCTTATCATAGATATGCCTCAAGCATTCGTTAGCATACTGGTTTTTCCTTCAACATACACCTGGTCTAATTCCTAAAGTCATTTCTCTATAACCTATAAAAGGCCCTAAGAGATGCTGGGAGAAAAACTCTGGATAGTATAAATTCCCTATTTTCCAAGAATAGAGTCATTGTTAGAAGCCAGATTGAGGTGCCAGTATCCACTGAAACTTATCTCAAGTTAGAAGAGCCTTCAGGTTGGTGATGATTATTTGAGGGTTCATTTTGCTATCGCCTACTTCTGTGTATTTCTGAAATTTTCTATAATAAAAAGTTAAGGAGAAGAAAAGCCTTCAGATTTCTTTCATCCTTCCATTCATTCATTCAGCAAATATTTGAGTACCTACTACTGTCACGTGCTGCATAATATGATTTTGGTTAACAATGGACCACATATACGACAGTGGTCCCATAAGATTAGTACCGTATAGCCTAGGTGTGTAGTAGGCTATACCATCTAGGTTTGTGTAATACATTCTATGATGTTTGCACAATGACGAAATCACCTAACAACGCATTTCCCAGAATGTATTTCTGTCATTAAGCAACTCATGACTGTATTTATTGAGTAACTGCTGTTCTGCGCTGTGCTAATGCAGTAGACACTATCCACATGTAACTATTTAAATTTTAATTTTAATTGATTAAAAATAAAGTTAAAAATTCAGTTTCTCAGTCATACTAGCCACATTTCAAATACTAAGTAGCCACATGTGCCAGTGGCTACTGTATTGGACGGTGGAAATATAGAACATTTCTGTCATCACAGAAAGTTCTGTTGGAGCTCTGTTAGGGGCTAGAACAAAGCAAAGTTCTACCCTCATGAGCATTCATTCTAGCTGAGAGGTAGGATGAAGTGGGGAAGTATATTGTGACCCTGCAATAGAAAATGATAAAACTGGGTATGGGTGAAGGACATACTAGGGTAGGGATGGAATGGTTACTATTTTTATATGGCACATTCGGGGATAAGGTGATATTTGAGCAGAGACTTGAAGGAAGAGAACAACAGAGCCATGCAGGTATCTGGGGGAAGAGTGTTGGGGACAAAGGGAATGGCAAGTACAAAGTCTCTGAGGCACAGCAGAGGCTAGTCTGTTCTAGGAAAATCAAGGAGGCCAGTGTCACGGAGGTGGAGTAGGCAAGAAAGAGTATGATAGGAGAGAGGCAGAGAGGTCATAGGAGGCCAGGTCCTGGAGGACCTTGTAGGCCACTGTAAGACTGGCATTTACTATGACTGAGATGGGAAACTACTAGAGGGTTTTGAACAGAGGAGTAACATGATTGGACTCACATTTTAAAAGAATCACTTTGATGGCTTCATTAGAATAAACTATAGGGAAGCAAGGTGGCAAACAGGAAACCAGTTAGGAGACTCTAGTGATAATCCAGGCAAGAGATGGTGGTAGCTGAGACTAGGGTTGTTTGGAGGGAGTGCTGAGAAGTGGTTGGATTGTGAATCTTGAAAGTTGAACTGACAGGATTTGCTGATGGATTGCATGTGGGGTATGGAAAGAGAGGAGTCCAAGACGACTTGAAGGTTTTTAGTCTGAGCATTTGGAAGGATGAGTTGCTATTTACTGAGATGGGGAAAAAGAGTGAGGGAAGCTGGTTTGGAGGAGAAATCTGGAACTTGATTTTGTTTACATTAAGCTTTTTTTTTGCCCCATGGACCTGTGTTGGCTTTAATTATTTTGATTCCAAATCGGTTATAGTAAGTTTAAGATACCTTTAGAACGTTCATATGGAGTTGTTGAAGAAGTAGTTGTATATAATTTTGGAGTTCGTGGGAAGGTCTGGGCTGAAGGTATGACTCTGAGAGCCATCAGCACGTGGATTGTCTTCAATACTGTCAGACTGGATGAGATCACGTAGGGAATGAGGGTAGAGAGAAAAAGAGAAGAGATTGAAAGTCCTAGGACATTCAAACATTTAGAGGTTGGGGAGATGAGGAGGAATTAGCAGAGATGATTGAAAAGGAGCAACCAGTGAGGTAAGAGAGAGTAAAGGAAGATTGATTTCCCAGGTCCCGTGTAAAAGTCTTTCAAGAAGGAGGAATCCAGTATCATCCTGATACCAAAACCAGGCAGAAACATCACAAGGAAAGAAAATTACAGACCAATATCTCTTATGACTATTGATGCAAAAGTCAACAAACTACAAGCAAACTCAATCCAGCAACATGTAAAAAAAATTATACACTATGACCAGTGGTAAGATTTAGCCCAGGAACACGAGGTTGGTTTTAACAACAAAAATCAGTTAATGTAACACACTATATTGATAGAATAAGGAAAAAAACCACATGATCATCTCAGTAGAAGCAGAAAAAACATTTGATACCCTTTCATGATAAAAACACTCAGGATAAAGAACATTTATGCAAACCCACAAGTAACATCCTAGTCAATGGTGAGAGACTGAATGCTTTCCCTTAAGATTAGGAACAAGGTGGGCCGGCCCCGTGGCTTAGCAGTTAAGTGCGTGCGCTCCGCTGCTGGCGGCCCGGGTTCAGATCCCGGGCGCGCACCCATGCACCGCTTCTCCGGCCATGCTGAGGCCGTGTCCCACATACAGCAACTAGAAGGATGTGCAACTATGACGTACAACTATCTACTGGGGCTTTGGGGAAAAATAAATAAATAAATAAAAATTATTAAAAAAAAAAAAAAAGATTAGGAACAAGGCCAGGATGTCTGCTCTTGCCATTAACATTCAACATTGTACTGGAGAGTCTAGAAAGGGCAGGTAGACAAGATAAAGAAAATAAAAGGCATCCAAATTGGGAAGGAAGAAGTAAAACTATCTCTTATTTGCAGATGGCATGATCCTGTGTATAGAAAATCCCAAAGAAGCCACCGAAAATATTAGATCTAGATTACTAGATCTAATAAACTAATTCAGCAGACTTGCAGGATACAAGATGAATACACAAAAATCAGTTGTGTTTCTATACACCAACAGTGAGCAATCTGAGAAGGAAATTAAGAAAACTATTCCATTTACAGTAGCATCCAAAAGAATAAAATACCTGAGAATAAATTTAAACAAGAAGGTGAGAGACTTGTATGCTGAAAACTATAAACATTGCTGGAAGAAATTTAAAAAGACCCAAATAAATGGAAAGCCATCCCATGTTCATAGATTAGAAGACTTAATATTGTTAAGATGACAGTACTCCCCAAATTGATCTACAAATTCAGCACAATCTCTATCAGAATCCTGGCTGCCTTTTTATAGAAATTGACAAGCTGATCCCAAAATTCATGTGGAAATGCAAGGGACCCAGAATAGCCAAGACAATCTTGAAAAAGAACAAAGTAGGAGGACTCATACTTCCTAATTTCAAAACTTAGTACAAAACTACACTAATCAAGATATTGTACTATTGGTATAAGGTTAGGCAAATAGATCAATGGAATACAGTTGAGAGTCCAGAAATAAACCCTAACATTTATAGTCAATTGATTTTCGACAGGGGGGCCAAGACAATTCAATGGGAAGAGAACAGTCTTTTCAACAAATAGTGCTACGACAGCTGGATGTCCAAATGCAAAAGAGTGAAGTTAGAGCCCTCCCTTACGCCTACACAAAAATTAACTCAAAATAGATCATATACCTAAATATAAGAGCTAAAACTATACAACTTTTAGAAGAAAACATAGGAGTAAATTTTCATGACCTTTGGTTAGGAAATAGTTTCTTAGATATGACAACAAAAGTACAAGTGACAAAAGAAAAAACACATAAATTGGACTTTATTGAAATAAAAAACTTTTGTGCTGCAAAAGGTACCATCAGGGCCGGCCCCGTGGCTTAGCGGTTAAGTGTGCGCACTCCACTGCTGGCGGCCCGGGTTCAGATCCCGGGCACGCACCGACGTACCGCTTCTCCAGCCATGCTGAGGCCGCGTCCCACATACAGCAACTAGAAGGATGTGTAACTACGACATACAACTATCTACTGGGGCTTTGGGGAAAAACAAATAAATAAATAAAATTAGAAATGCTCAACTGCCTTAAAAAAAAAAAAAGGTACCATCAGGAAAGTGAAAAGACCCACAAAATGGGAGAAAATATTTGCAATCATGTATCTGATAAGGGACTGGTACCTAGAGTATATAAAGACAACTCAATACAACTTAGTAATAAAAGACAAATAACCCAATAAAAAAAAGGCAACGCATCTAAATAAACGTTTCCCCAAAGAAGATATTTAAATGACCAGTAAGCACAGGAAAAGATGTTCATTTCAACATCATTAGTCTTTAGGGAAACGCAAATCTAAATCACAGTGAGATACCACTTTATACCACTAGGATGGTTATAATCAAAAAGACAGATGATAACAAGTGTTGGGGAGGATATGGAGAATTCATAACCCTCATACATTGCTGCTAGGGGTCTAAATTGGTGCAGCCTCTGTGGAAAACAGTTTGGCAGTTCCTCAGAATATCAAACACAGAGTTACCATATGACCTAGCAATGCTACTCTTAGGTGTATAGCCAAGATAAATGAAAGCATATGTCCACACAAAAACTTGTACATGGATATTCACAGCATTATTCATAATATCCACAAAGGAAGCAACCCTAATGTCCCTCAACTGATAAATGGATAAACAAGATGTGGTATATCCGTATAATAGAATATTATTCAGCTGTAAAGAGGAATGAAGTACTGATAACTTGCTACAACATGGATAAACCTTGAAAACATGCCAAGTGAAAGAAGCTGTTCACAAAAGACCGCATATTATGTGATTCCTTTGATATGAAATGTCCAGAATAGGCACAGGTATAGAGACAGAAAGTAGATTGGTTGCCTGGGGCTAGGGGTGTTGGAGGTGAAATGGGGAGTAACAGCTGATGAGTAATGGGTTTCTTTTGGGGGATGATGAAAATATTCTAATATTGATTGTGGTGATGGTTGCACAGCTCTGTGAATATACAAAACCAGAGTAGTACCATTTAAATTGGTGAATTGAATGGTATGTGAATTATATCTGAATAAAGTTTTTTTTTTTTAAAGAAGAGAGTGATCTACTAGTTAAATGTTACAGATGGATCAAGTAAGATAAGGACTGAGAGTTGACCATTTGTTTTAGCAACATGGAAGTCACTGGTGACCTTGACAAAAACTGTTTTGGTAGAGTGGTGGAGTGGATTCAAGAGAGAATGGAAGGGGGCCAGCCCCATGGCGTAGCAGTTAAGTGCGCTGGCTCCGCTGCTGGCGGCCCGGGTTCGGATCCCGGGCATGCACTAACGCACTGCTTGTCAGGCCATGCTATGGCGGCATCCCACATAAAGTGGAGGAAGATGGGCACAGATGTTAGCCCAGAGCCAATCTTCCTCAGCAAAAAGAGGATGATTGGCAGATGTTAGCTCAGGACTGATCGTCCTCACAAAAAAAAAAGAGAGAGAATGGAAGGAGAAAAATTAGAGACAGTAGAGTATAGACAGTTCTCGAAGAGGTTTGCTGTAAAGAGAGTAGAGAAACGGGGCAGGAGCTGGAAGAAGTGGAGGATCGGAAGAGAGTTTTTTGTTTTAAGATAGGAGATGTACTATGTATCCTGGTGGAAATGATACAGGAGAGAGGGGAAAATGGATATTTCAGGGAGGAGGAGAGAATTGCTGGTGAGTGTACAAGTAGAGAGGGGTTGGTCTGATGGACAGTTCACCCATAGATATTGGAGGGAAGGCAGAGTGTATGGGTACAGTTGCAGGTAGATGTGGGTAGGGGCTTGTGGAAATTCTCATGTGAGTGCTTTTATTTTATGAAATAAGCTGAGAGTGAGAAAATGTGGCAGGGGCTGGAGGTTTGAGAAAAGAGAAGGTGTGGCAGAGTCACCTAAGAGAGTGTCGGGGGGTGAGTGGATGAGGAAGCTGTAGTGGAATTGTCAGGTAGAACTAAAGACTCACATAAGGTTAGTGGTAATGAGTTTGAAGTGAGTGAGACCAGTTCACTCTATCTTGTCTTTTTATCTAGTCAGTTCAGCCGCATGGATGCAGGTACTGAGATTTGATACAGTTTGGGGTTTTCCCAAGGAAGTACAGGTACATAATCCCTTATCTGCAATTCTGAAATTAACAAAGTTCTGAGAACTCATAGTTTTGTTTTGTTTTTTGCTGAGGAAGATTCGCCTTGAGCTAACATTTGTTGCCAATCCTCCTCTTTTTGCTTGAGGAAGATTTGCCCTGAGCCAGCATCTGTGCCAGTCTTCCTCTATTTTGTATGTGGGTTGCCACCACAGCATGGCAGCCGACGTGTGGTCTAGGTCCGTGCCTGGGAACTGAACCCAGGCTGCAGAAGCAGAGCATGCTGAACTTAACCACTAGGCCATGGGGCCGGCCCCTGAAAACTCATAGTTTTTTGTTTGTTTGTTTTGGTAAGTTTGGCAAACCACTATAGTGGCAACATTTGATCTGAATGGTCATGAAGCTATGTAAACCTATAAGGCTTTATTTATCCCACTTAGTGGGAATATTCATGTATTTTGTTGCAGAAATATCAATGTGTTTGACTTTGGGGTGCTGCCCCCTGACTCTGCTAGGGCATTTATGGTATATATACTGTATTGCCTTCCTAAAATCCTAAAAATTCTGAATACCAAGATACATCAATCCCCAAGTGATTGTGGATCTTTATGACACAGGGACAGCATGCAGGGGAGTTGAGGATGTCTACCAGGAGTGATTATCCTGATGAACTGTGGAATCGCATCCACCTGAGTAAGGAGGGAAGTGAGCATGTGAGGAGAGGAGGAAAGGTGCTGAAAAGGTGGCAGGATCAATGGAGTATTGATCCCGGTGGGGCTGAAGAATTACTGGAGTCTGAATGCTAGAGGGACAATGCTGGAAAGACAGGTTGAGGTTTATTTCAGCTGGGCATTTAATCCTTAGGGGACACAATTACAGAATTCAAGTTAGTGCTACCCTTCCGGTTTCTTTCTTGTGAATCCTTTTTAGTAAAATCTTCTCTAGTTCTGAATGACTTCCTCTTTATTCTTTCAATACAAATGATATGTTGTTTGGTGCCATTAAAAGAAACATTGCCAAAGAATGCCCAGAAATAGTCAGTGACTGAGCTGGTGTCTCAAAGGATATATAACCTCTCTCCCTACCTTTATTATAGATAGGAAAAAAAAAAGAAGATACACACCAAGATATCTGTCTGGTGACCAAAGGGCAGAATACTGGAAATGGGGACTGTTGGAAATTCTAAACAATAGCACTGTCTGTATATTGTTACCTTTGATATGGGTTAGGAAGAATGTCTTAATTCAGTCACTTAGTCCTTGTAAAATTCTTTTTATTTGATGGAAAAAGAAAGGAAAAGCAATATGGGAAAAAGAAGTTCTTTAGCATTCGAATTGCCTAATTCTTACTCTGTCTTCACACATCAAGGCCTAATACTGATAGATTTACTTACACTTCTAGTTAATCATTAGACATTGGGAGACACTATATATCATGCCTAATGGAATATATGGGGTCTGATGAGAAAGTTTTCTGTTTTGACTAATAAATTTTAACCCAAATGGCCAAACCTAGTGAAATACTATGGCCTTTGAAATATTTTAGAACTTGTGCTGAGAAACCAGTGTTTTTTTATTCAGTGAGTGAATTTATCATCCCTTCCAAATCACAGGCCTTAGCTCTAGCTCTGGAGTGGAGGCAAGGTACAATGCTGAATCAGAAAGTGGAAAAACTAATCAAATCCTTAAAGACCAAAGGCAGTGAAGCAGAGTTTAGGCTGACTTTTTCATTGGTAGCCTCTAGCTATACATTTTCTTATTTTAGTAACCAAAGGTGGGTTATTTATAACTTCAGTATTAAGATGCGCTTGGATTTTATTCACATATCCTGATTTCCCTCCTTTCTTCCCTCTATTGTTATTGTCAGTATTGTACCTGCCATTGCAGAAGTTGGATGCTTTTCATCTTTGATCACAAGATCTAGAAGACTGCTTGCTACTTAACTCTTTCATTTTAGAAATATTATTGAATAATCACTGTGTGCAAGGCAGTGTGCAGAGTTCTGTGGGAGGTGAGAATTTGAGTCAGACTATACCCTGTCCCCAAGAAACTTACAGCCAAGCAAAGGAGATGACATAAACATAAACAACTAGAATGCTTGGTGAGAGGGTATTAAAGAATTCAGAACAGGGAGAAATTAATAACAGTTTGGGGCAATTAGAAAAGGCTGCAGGGAGGTGGAGATGGCCTTTGCTCTAGGCTTTCGATGAAGGATAGATAGGATTTTAGATAGGATGAGACTAGGGGAGGGCTTCCAGCTAGGGGAGATTGTGAGATCAGAGGATGGTCGGGGTAGTTGCAGGTCATGCAAAGGGAATAGCAGTTAGTTGTTCAAATAGAATAAATGGTAAAGGAAAGGATCACTTTTGCTCCAATTTATTGTGATCTAGTTTGGAAAAGTCCTGCAAATAATAGCATACTTTTCAAGTATTGACTTACCATTTTTGTGAATTTTCTATGCTTTTTACATTTTCTTCCTTCCATTCTGCTTTTCCTTCATTCCATATCTTATTTGTTATCTACTGTTGAAAATCAGTAGAAAGAAAAATTGAATTATTGCACTTATTCATTGTTAGCAGCTGTGGGGATTTAGCTATGGAAGGTGTTGAATTTTTTGTCCCAAATGGGGTTTTGGGATTATCTATGAGTATTATTATCTAATGTTGACAATATTTCTATTTATTGAATACTTACATTTTGCCAAGTGCTTTACTTTTATCATTTTTTTTTTCCTGAGGAAGATTCGCCCTGAACTAACATCTGTGCCAGTCTTCCTCTATTTTTTTTGGTATGTGGGTCGCTGCCACAACATGGCCGCCAGGAACTGACCCCGGGCAGCCGAAGCAGAGTGTGCTGAACTTAACCCCTAGGCCATGGGGCTGGCCCCTACTTTTATCATCTTTTAAAATCCCAAATCAACTTTATGAGGTATAATTATTACCACTTTATAGATGAGGAGATTGAATCAGAGAGGTTGAATAACTTGTCCCAAATTACGTAGCTAGTAAGGGGCATTGCTGGAATTCAAAACTCAGATATGTCAGACTCCGAAGTCATGGTGTTATACTGACTCGTTGGCAGATATTTACAGTTATACCGAAGCATGCAGCACACGCATTCATGTAATTGAAGCTCATATCTAGAAGCATTAGATCTTAGAAAATGGGAGATGGAAACCTGCGACTGGGATTGGACAAACCTATTTCATAGATAAAAGATATTTAAATAGAAATCACTATATTGAAATTAATTCAGATCTTTATTACAAAGATGTCAGGACACTTTTCTTGCAGTAAAAGGACCAACTCAAAGATACTACAGAAAGGGTCAGGGTATGCAGGGTTAGAGGAAGCACAGAAGATCTCTTCTCTCTCTTTTCCTGAGAAGAACCAACTTTTTTCCTTTGGGAAATGAGACCCAAGAGAAAGGATAGATATACATCATTTTAACGGTAAAAGAACGAGAAGTGTTGTAAGATCTTTTCATTCATTTGGATTAAATAATTTTTTGTTTTTGTTTTTTTAATTCAGGTACTCGAGATGGTAAAAAAAAAAGGGGGTGGGTTCATCCACTTAAAACAAACCACCCAGTTCTCTAGGCCCTCTGTAAGATGTGTGAGAAGGAGAATATTGTTTAGGGAGGAGGAATTGCTGATAATGGTAATGACAAAAACAAGTAGGTTCCTCAATTGCTTACGTAGATAGTGGTAGCCTAGATTAGAGTCAGGGTATTATATAGTATGATTCCTTCTGTTTAAAAACAATGAAGAGGAGTGCGTGTATGATAAAATAAACAAAAATTTGGTATTTACTCCCAGAAACAATTTTTTTCCCTCTGTGAATATATTTATTGAGCTCCTTCACTGGGCCAGTGCAAGGGATAGAATGGTGAGCACAGTCAGATACACTCTCTGCTCTCTGTGAAACATACAGTCAGCTAGTGGAGGAAATAGACATTAATCAAGTAATCCACTAATAAAATGTAAATTAAGCACAACAAAGACATAGTGTGTATGTGTGTGGAGGGGTGCAGCTAAGAAAGGTTTCCCTGAGAAAGAGATAATTAAGCTGAGATTTAACAAATGAGTAGAGAAGGAGGTGGGATGTTAGCAGGTAAATGGTTAGGGAAGCATGTTCCAGGCAGTGCATGTGCAAAAAAGGGCTCCCTGATGGGAGTGAGCCTGGGAGCATTTCAGGTACAGAAAGAACGCTGGTGGGACTGGCGCACGGAGGTAGAAGGTTAGGCTGGAGAGGGAGATAAGGGGCCAGACTGTATTGGGCCTTTAGGCTGCAATAAGAATTTTATCCTCTGGCATATTTGCATTTTGAAAATATTACTCTGACTATAATGAGGAGGGCAAAGTGGAGGAGGGGAAGAGTAACTGTAAGGAAATCATTATACTAACTCACATGAGACCAGGTGTGTTTTATTCTTCATTGTTTTCCCAGTGTACTCAATGTTTATGGAATGAATGAAGATGATAATAGCCTATGCTAGGGTATAAGCAGTGTAGATAGGAAAAAATGGACAGATTCATGAATTAGTGGATCACATATATAAGACTTGGAGATAGATTAGATATTGCATGTAGGGAAAAAGGAATTCCAGGGATAACTCTTAGGTTATTGAAGCCTTGAGAATAGAATGAAACTCTTGGGGAAAGCATATGGAGTGAGAAGAAAAGAACACTTGAAACTGAGTCTTGAGGAATGTTAGCATTTAATGTTTAGGTAGAGGAGCTGGCAGAATATGGAGTAAAACCAGGAAGGTGCCTCAAAGATGCCAAGAAAAGAATGTTTTAGGAAGGTGAGAAGGTCCAGTGTCACTTGCTGCTTCAAGATATATAGTAGGATGAGTCATGACAGACATCCAGTAGACGTGGAGGTCTTGAGACCTTTGCATGAGTTATTTCAGTAGAATAATGGAGGCAGAAATATTAGGTGGTATAGAGTTAGTTGAGGAGTAAGTGGGCCGGGTGGGAAGGAAACAGAGAAAAAATAGTTACCTATGGGGAATGGGTCATTTTATGGCAATTTTATACTATCAGCATGTACAGTAATTCCTTCCCAGCTATTTGAAATTATAATATATGTGGATTTATTTTTTGTATACTTTAAATATAGTATATAAAAATTGCAAGTGACTCCTTTGGGGAATAATTTAAAAGACTGGAGAGCTGAGAACAAAATAGATGGTAAAGCAAGAGGCAGAGCAGAAATAGATATATTTTCACTAAGAATTCTTGTGGGAGCTAGAGAGGAAGCTGAAGGAAGAGTAAACCTAAGCCTGTGTGTCTGCTTTTTGTCTCAATGAGAGAGGGACTGAAACATCTGTAAGAGGAGTTGACTGCACTTGTTTCACATGCTTTCTATGTGTTGGGGTGGGAGTTTGAAAAATCCTGACTCGGCTAGGCTAAGTAAGTTAACTCTCTAAATAGAGAGTTGCCCCAAGCTTTTTTCCATCTCAAGCATCTGTGGCTATGAATCATGGAAGCCTGAGAAGTAGGAATCAACAACTGTGGGTCACAAATTCAGAAAGCCAAGGAATACATGGCCATAAAACCAAATGCTTTAAAAATTACTTGGCTTTTTGACAAGGGTACCAAAACAATTCAGTGGCGAAAGGAATAGTCTTTCTGCAAATCGTGTAATTGGATATCCACAGGCAAAAGAATGAAGTTGGACCCCTATCTCACACCATACACAAAAGTTAACTCAAAATGGATCATAGATCTAAATATAAGAGCTAAAACTATAAAACTCTTATAAGAAAACATTGGAGTAAATCTTCATGACCTTGGGTTAGGCAGTGGTTTCTTAGATACAACACCAAAAGCACAAATGACAAAAGAAAAAAGTGGACTACATCGAAATTAAAAACTTTTCTACTGCAAATAATACTATCAAGAAAGTGAAAAGACAACCCACAGAATGGGAGTTAATAAGGGACTGGCATGTAGAATATATAAAGAACTCTTCCAAATCAGTAATAAAAAGACAACCTAATTAAAGAATGGGCAAAGCATCTGAATAGACGTTTCTCCAAAGAAGATATACAAATGGCCAGTAAGCACAGGAAGATGCTCAACCTCATGAGCCGTCAGGGAAGTGCAAATCAAAACCACAAGGTACTACTTTATACCCACTAAGATGGCTATAATTAAAAAGTCAGATGATAACAAGTGCTGAAAAGAATGTAGAAAAATTGGACCTCTCAAACACTGCTGGTGGACATGTACAGCGGTGCAGCTACCTTTGGAAAACAGTCTGGCAGTTCCTCAGGATGTTAAATGTAGCGTTGCTACATGACCTGGTAATTCTACTCCCAGGTATATACCCAAGAGAAATGAAAGCATGTGTCCATACAAAAACTTGTAGTGAATGTCCACAGCAGCATTATTCATAATATTCACAAAGTAGAAACAACTCAGATGTCCCTGAACGGATGAATGGATAAACAAAATATAGTATTTCTGTACGATGGAATATTATTCAGCCATAAAAAGGAATAAAGTAATGGCACATGCTATAACAGATAATCTTGAAAACATGTTGAGTGGAAGAAGCTAGTCATAAAAGACCATATATTGTGTGATCCCATTTATGTAAAAAGTCCAGAAGGAGCATATCATAAAGACAGACCTGTGGTTGCTTAGGGCTGTGGGGGATGTGGCTGGCGTGTGCTGGGGATGACAGCTAATAGGTATGGGGTTTCTTTTAGGTGAGATGAAAACGCTCTAAAATTAAATGTGGTGATGATTGCACAACTCTGTGAATTAACTAAAATACACTGAATTATATACATTTTGAATGGGTGAATTGTATGGTAAGTGAATTACACTGTCAGTAAAGCTGCTAACAGTTACTTGGCATTATCCGCAACAAATCAAAATAAATGTCATTGGTATTATTTTCTAGTGTGTTGCTGTGTTTTATTTTAGGAAACAGAAAAATATTCCTAAGGGCTTTAATCAGTAGATCCTTGATCCGCCTGCCCTTTTTTTCCCTATAGGGATTGTAAAATTTCTCAGTGTGAATTTGCAGACTGGGAAGATTTTTCAGAAACATCTGTACTCTGTCCTTGGGACATTGCCAAATAAATACTGATGTTCTTGGGTTCTCTATTACCTAAGAAATGTTAAAGTACTATGGTGCTGAGAACTTCTGGAGGGTAAAAACTGCTAATATTTTTAGTTTTTTTTCTAATTACTTGCATATTTGGATGTTTATATGTTTATACTACTGTTGATTTGTCAATTTTAGTCATTTATCAAATCATCTTTTCACTTCCCATTATGGTAGTGAGGCCCTAGCGCTCCTATACCCCCTACCCCCACACTTCAGTTCTCTATTCTCCTGATGTACTTACTGTCACAGTTTTGTGAAAACAAGTCAGCGTTTACAATATTATGACTAAATAAATATTGTTCACAAGTAATGTACTATGCTTACATTTCCTTACAAATTTGTTTTTTGCTTGAGCTAATGCCTGTTTTTAAAAGATTTGCAAAAACCCACCAACTGGGAGAAAGTATTTGCAAATCATATATCCAGTAAGGGGTTAATATTCAAAGTATATAAAGAACTCATACTCAGCAACAAAAAACAAACAACCTGATCAAAAAATTGACAGAGGCATAAAAAAAGACAAAATTGTCCCATTTGCAACAACATGGATGGACCTGGAGGGTATTATGTTAAGTGAAATAAGCCAGAAAGAGAAAGACAGGCAGTGCATGATTTCACTCATATGTGGAAGATAAACCAACACATGGACAGATAGAACTGTTTGGTGGTTACCAGGGGCTAGAGGGGTGGGGGGTCAGCACAAGGGGTGGAGGGATGCACTTATATGGTGACTGATAAACAATAATGTACAACAAAAATTTCACAATAAAAAAAAAATTGGCATGGGCCGGCCCCGTGACTTAGCGGTTAAGTGCGCGCGCTCCACTGCTGGCAGCCCAGGTTCGCATCCCAGGCACGCACCTATGCACCGCTTCTCCGGCCATGCTGAGGCCACATCCCACATACAGCAACTAGAAGGATGTGCAGCTATGACATGCAGCTATTTCCTGGGGCTTTGAGGGGAAAAAAATAAATAAATAAAATTATTAAAAAAAAAAATTGGCAGAGGATATGAACAAACATTTTTCCAAAGAAGATCTACAGATGGCCAACAGGCACATGAAAAGATGTTCAACATCACTAATTATCAGGGAAACGCAAATCAAAACTACAATGAGATATCACCTCACATCCATCAGAATAGCTGTTATTAAAAAGACAAGAAATAACAAGTGTTGGAGAGAATGTGGAGAAAAGGGAACCCTCATCCACTGCTGGTGGGAGTGCAAACTGGTGCAGCCACTATGGAAAACAGTATGGAGATTTCTCAAAAAATTAAAAATAGAAATACCATATGATCCAGCTATTCCACTTCTGGGTATTCATCCAAAGAACAGGAAAATGCTAATTTGAAAAGATATATGCACTCCTGTGTTCATCGCAGCCTTATTCACAATAGCCAAGACTTGGAAGCAACCTAAGTGCCCGTCAACAAATGAATGGATAAAGATGTGGTATAGATATATAAGATGTGGTATAGATATATACAATGGGATACTACTTAGCCATAAAAAAGATGAAATCTTGCCATTTGCAACAACATGGATGGACCTTGAGGGTATTATACTAAGGGAAATATGTCAGAGAGAGAAAGACAGTTACCGTATGATTTCACTCATATGTGGAAGATAAATAGATGTGGAGAACAGATTGGTGGTTACCAGAGGGTAAGGGGTAAAGGGGCACATTTGTACGGTGACTAGACTAGATGGAAACTAGACTTTCGGTGGTGAACATGATGCAGTCTGTACAGAAGTTTAAATATAATGATGTACACCTGAAATTTATAAAGTTACAAACCAGTGTGACCTCAATAAAAAAATTAAGATTTGCTTAGTTTTCTGTGTATCTTTTGCTAATGTTTCCCCACATACACCAAATGCCTTGAATATATAAAATTAACCTATCATTTTCCTCCTCCCTCTGCCTTTTTACCCAGGGACCTCGCTCCTGGAGCTCCCTGGACTCAGTTCTTTTCTGGAACGCCTGCTGTCTGGGCCTCTGCCGTCAGTCTTGGGACTTGCCTTTGCTTCTTTCCTGAGTTAGACCTGTTTTCTGACATCTCATGTCTTTCTCTTTCTTGCGATATGCTCTCGTTTTACTGAAGCACATCTTCCTGTGAAAGAGTGTGTGGAAAGTAAATTGTGGAGTCCTTGCATGTGTGAAAATGTCTTTATGTAAGTCTCATACTTGGTTAATACTTCGGCTGTGTATAGAATTTGAGGTTGAAAATCATTTTCCTCAGAATTTTGAAGGCATTACCCTGCTATCCTCTGGTATCTGCTATTGCTGTTGAGATGTCTAATCCCATTTACATTTTCATTCCTTAATACGTAGGGTGACTATATAATTTACTGTCAAAACTAGGACCCTTGAGGTGCTAGCCTGAAAGAATACTAGGACAGCGGGGGTAAACCAGGACTCTGGGGTAAACTGGGATATGCGGTCACCCTCTTTATATGTGACCTATTTTTTCTCTAACCATTTAGGATCTTCTCTTTACTTCTAGTGTTCCACATTTCATGATGATGTGTCTTGAAAGGTCTTTTTTCATTCGTTGTGCTAGATCTTTGTAGGCTCATTCCTGTCCTTCCAATTTGGGAACATTTTTGTTATTATTTCTTTGATCAAGTTCTCCCAGCCTTTGTTAGTCAAATGTTTGACATTCTGGATTGTCCTCTAAATTTTTTCATTCTCTCACAAATAAGCAAAGATTTGCCATCTTTTTGCCTTTTTGTTTTATATCTGAAAGATTTTCGTATATTTATCTTCTGGTTCTTCTATTGAAATTTAAATTTTTTTCTGTTTTGTGTTTAATTTCTTGTTTTACTCTTTTCTCATAACATCCTGTTCTTATGGAAGTATATCGTCTTTCACTTCTCTAAGGGTGTCCATTCTAAGTTCTTTTCTTTTCTTTCTCTGCATTGCTTTCTTGAGTCCTCTTTTTTCTGTTTGTTTTGGTCTGTGACTGAGGCTTTCCTCAGATGCTGGTGATCCTTAACTGTCTCTTCATATTTAAGAGTACGGCATTCAAAAGTAGCTCTGAAACCTGAGCAGAGCTTTTTGGCTCCTTTAACTGTAATTATGCTGTGAACTAACCTCTTGGTTGGGAATACTCTGAAATGTCAGAACTTGGAAATCTTATTTTTTCGAGAGAGGGAGGATTGACCATGCTGTTTCCCCAGAAAAGACTCCTCTGCTCTCCTGCCTAGGAAATTTTGTATCTGGGTGCTAGCGTTCTGTATGCAGTAGTCCCCTGTTACCGGCGGTTTCGTTTTCCATGGTTTCAGTTACCTGCAGTCATCCACAGCCCAGAAGCAGATGATCCTCCTTCTGAGGTATCATCAGAAGATCAGTAGTAGCCTAACACTACGTGACAATGCCTATGTCATTCACCTCACTTCATCTCATCCCATAGACATTTTATCATCTCACATCATCACAAGAAAAGAAGAATGAGTACAGCACAATAAGATACTTAGGGAGAGGGAGACCACATTCACATAACTTTTATTATAGTATATTGTTATAATTGTTCTATTTTGTTATTAGTTATTGTTGTTAATCTCTTCCTGTACCTAGTTTATAAATTAAACTCTGTCCTAGGTATGTATGTATAGGAAAAAACATAGTATACATAGGGTTCAGTACTATCTGCAGTTTCAGGCATCCACTGGGGGTCCTGGAATGTATCCCCCGTGGATAAGGAGGGACTACTGGATAGGGTGGTGGAGAAGGCAGAAGGCCCCAGAGATGAGCATAGCGCCTTTCCCTTGTACCCCATCCAGCCTCTGCCTCATATCCCTCAGTCTGGAGCGTCTGTGGCTCAATTGTTCCAGAGAATAAAACTTGTTCTGCTGTGAGAGGAGGTGGTAGAGGGGGTTAGTCACTTGGCTGTGGGGTAATGGAGAAGGCCCAGTGGTTCTGCTCCCTCCCCCTTCTCCGCTTGTTGTGGTAACTGCCACTCTGAGAGCTCGTCCTCACAGGGTTTTGTGGGTCTAATTAGCTCCACCCTCACCTTATTCCCCCTGGGCGCTTGGGTGATAACTTCCTTTTACTCCTCCGTCTCCTGTCTTTGAAAAATTTATGAAAATCTGCTCTCATTAGCTCTCCCTTTCTCCTCTTTCTTGTGGGTTAATACATTTATTTTATTCCTCTACTGTCTTATAGAGGGGTTGAGAAAGGAGAAGAGATAAACTAATGTGTTCAAGCTGCCATTTTTAACTTATTCTGGCACGCATTTTTCTAGACAATGTATTATAAATGCTGATTAGATGCTGAATAGAGCTATCAGTGCTATTCCTCACATATGTTGTTATGGGTTAAATAGGTTTTTGTGGGCTGACCTGGAAACCTAACTACATCTATCTATGATTTTCCCCTAGAACTAGAGAAACAATCAAGCCTTTCTGAATTAACTCTCTCCCTGGAGGAATTATAACAGACTGGAACAAAAATATTTCATACATCTCTCCATTTTCCGAGTCCCATAGAAAATTAAACGTATTGTGTCATCATTGTCGAAATAAAAAACTCTAATAACTAACAGAAACCTGAATTTTAATGGAAAAGTTTGTTCGTAAAGTTAAGCTATAAAAATTGAACTGAGAAGAGAAATTAAATTCTTGAGCAGTATCCCTAAAGCTTCATTTTTCAGCAAATTTTTTGAAAGTTTTCCTAATTAAATTTGACCCCAGTGATAGTGATAGCTGTAGGAAATAGCGGTCACCATGGGACTAGTTTGTTTATTTGTATTTTCTTGCTACTTTTTTATTCTTATCTTGTACACAACAGGATCTTCTGAAACATTGGACTGAATAAACTAGACTTGGCCAGATAGACTAATAAAACCATTGTCCTAATCATGAGTGACTAAGAATAGCTGTGCAAGGCACTTGGGCAGTGGAAATGCAACCCAGAATATGTCAAGTACACAGAGCACTTGCAAGTCAGTGCCACATCAACTTGGTGTTTGAATGCAGAGGCCACTGCAAGTGGAAGAGATGGGCTGCCGGTGTGCGGCTCCGGCTTCCAGCCTTTGGGAAGGGCGTATGGGGCTTTCTTCAGAGGATCACCCTCTTGTGCTGGGGCAGCCTTCCATGAGCACTTGCTCCCCGTGGCCATGACGGTCCCAGTCTCCAGGGATCAGAGACGATTGGGAAAACAGGAACAGTTGTTGTAAAAAATCTCTTATGGGGCTGGAACAATGTAAGGGCACCGAGATGCAGCCATTCCATTATTTTCCTTCCTTTTTATTATTTTCTTTCTCTTCTTTTTCTTTGTTTTTTTTTTTTTTTTTTTCTTTTCTTATTAACCTCTCCCACTTCTCCCTCCCAACCTTGCTTTTGACAGAACATTGACTAGGAACCAGAAGCCCATTTTTGCTTAGCCTTAAGGGCAGGTGTTCACAGAGTAGCAGTGTTACACAGGTTTACTGTGTCGTATGTCTGTGTAACACTGGATTTGGATCTTGTATTTAGCTGCCAGAAGTGACTGTGATGAAGTAGGAGAGATAAACTGATAGATTGGCTGCCAGAAAGATGTTGGGAATCAATCAGATAAACAGGGTAGAGAAATAGCTTGCTGTTTTCTAGTGATAATAAACCAGTGGCCTCTGGTCCCCACATTTTTAAACGTAATTGCTGTAGTAATGTCCAAAATAAGCAAATGAAAAAACATCACAGGAGATTTCTTAATTGTAACTGAGATATCCTTTTCCATTTTGCAATAAAGATTCATCTTATATGGAAATGAATATTTTTATACATTTGTTTTACTTCTTCTAGTGCCTACTTACATAAACAAATGAAAATTAGAGAGTGATCTACTTTCATAGGAATTTATTCCCTCTTCTCTATCCTCCCACAGACTTCAGCTGTTTAACGTGGTGAGATAATTATATTGCTATCATGCCTTACCCACAAAATAATTACTTATTTTTGTGAAGAAACAAGTTTAGAGTCAAACCTGTGTTATTGACAGATGATTAGCAGGAACTAGTTTTAGTGTCTTCCCTTAGATTTCTCTCAGAAGATTTTTGGAATTTTAATCTCTGCTGCCATTTCCCTGCATATACCACTTGTACAGGAGAGATGACATCTAGTTTTATTATTGTAATTTAAAATTCTCCTCCTTTAATGTTTAACTTTTAAATCCATTGCTTCTGTTCACCTGGGACTTTAAGATCCAATGCAAATTTTTAAGTCTCTGTGAAAGATATAGATTTAGACTTCGATTGCGTGCAGTGGACTACCCAGGATTAAGAGGAGAGCAGGAGAGTAATTTAGAGTTCTCATGGAGTTAATTATATAGGATGAGAGACTGGTCCTCTGTGTTGTGTTTGCAGTACGCACATACAACTTTCTTTAAGTTCCGTCTCAAAATTGTTGTGGCTGTGAATGTGTTGGTGTCATATATGGTTAAAGCACTTAATAGTAAGCATGGTAGAGTACCAGCTATGGAAAGCAAGAGGATGAAGTCCACACTTTTAATTATATATAATAAAGGCTTTTGCCTGGGGAAGACCTTGCTGACTGCTAGAGGTTATAGGTCAGAAGTTAACCATGTACCATTATCCTGTTGGTGAGAAGCTGATGCATTTTTCTTTTTGCCACACAGCCCTTCCCACCTGACCTTTTAAAGATTCTCCATTGATATCGATGAGGTGGACAAAACTAATCATAAAAACAATGAAGGGAATGTTGCACACTCATTGATCCATTTGAAATGAACTGCAGTACAATAAGTCTTCCAAATGGACTTCTGTGCTCAGCTATTGCCATAGCCACCTTTTTAAAGATATATAAATATGAAAGGGTTAATGGGAATTCAGTCATGCTCTTGCCACCGGCTTGTCCCTTATTGATTGTAGTTTTAGAGCTGTCACTATGCCATTCAGATTTTCTACTGTGCCCTTTTAAAGTCGGTTGGTGCTGGGAGATGATAAATAAATCAGTGGCTTTCCTTTTTCCTCTAGCTCCTTCGAGAACTCATAGAACGGAAGACCAGCTCCTTGGATCCCAATGATCAGGTGGCCATGGGAAGGTAATTTAGATATGGCTTTCTGTTCATGCAAGCAGCCTATGTAATAGTTTCTCCCTTTGAGTCTCGTTAATTCTGTCTCCAAGGCAGAGATTGGCTCTATAATTATAACAGTTAAGCAAGATAATAAAAACTAGAAAGACAAAGTGATGGAAATCCTTATTGTTTACCCTACATTGCCTTAAGTGCAGTTTGAATAAGAGATTATAAAACACCTGTATGTGTTTGTTTTAGAAAGTCCTTCTTATGCCCTTTGCTCTCTGGTTTCGGTTGTGATTGTATCTGTATCAATCTCTGACCAGTGGATAAAAAGCAACCATCCAAATGTGTGCTCTCAGCTGTCAGAATGTGGCACTGTGCACAACAAGTTCCTTGCTCACAGTCGAATCTGCTTTGTTAGAGTCTGCCCTAATTTAGACCTCCACTCCTTCAGTAAAAGCTTCAGCACAATTAGAAATGGAACATGGCAGCATTACCCAGATGTGAGGGTAGAATGTAAAGTAGTGAAGGAAGGCTCTTGTGTGTATGCTTCATCCTGTGGTTGGAAAATAAAAAGGGCATTTAGCGTGCTACCTAATGAATAGTGTACATTTAAATAGCCATGAGCCATAATTTGCAAAAGCATGAAAGGAAACAAAAGCTGCACGCGCCAGAATGGGATTCTGGGCAGAGCAGCATTTTGAGAATGCAGTGAAAAATTTGTGTTGATGAAATAATTTTGAGTAAAACATTATTTGAATTTTAGGATAGGATGTTGTTGATATTTTGTATGTCTCTGGAATGCTATAGAGAGCTGTTCACTATAAATTTAATGTGATAGAGCAAATTGCATTTAAGTGGTGATTATATTGTACATTTATCTGACTTTACAATAAAATAGATTATGGTAATTAAGATTATATTAAGATTACAGTAATTGGATTTCCCTAGATTTTTCTTTTCTGATGTTGAGTTTTCGTTGTATAAATCAGGTAAGATGACTAGCTGCTGCTGTTTCCTCTTCTTTTTTCACATTTGTTCATATGAGCAATTTATGATGATTTTCTTAGCCCAGTATCCTTTATTTGAAAAATTAATTCCATTTAACCTAAAATGACTGCAGAATATATGAATCTTGTTTGGATCCTGATTCAAACAAACCAACTGTAAAATTAGGACAATGCAGGAAATGTGAAAACTGACTGAATATTTGATAGTAAAGAATTATTGTAAACTTTTTTTTAGATGTGGCAGTGGTATTGAGATTATATTGGGGGGAAAGAGCCCTTACCTTTTAGCAACACATTCTGAAATATAGACGAAATGAAAATTAAATAAATAAAATGACTGTAAAACTAGTATCAGTAGTGGATAATTATTAAAACTTAGCAAAACTTGGAAAGCACAAGAAAAAGCAGATATTAACAAAGGGAAAATTAGATTTGAAGGATTCACTTGTTCAAACCATGCAGCAGTTGCAATATTAGTAAAAGAACATGCTGCATAGCTAAAACATTAAAAGCAAACCCAAGCAGCTATACTCAATTTGATGGGTTTTCCGGCAGACTGGTAGATTTAGTGCTTGTCACAGCAACTCCAAATCTAAGGAGCATTGTTAACCAAATTTGCTGTAGAATTTCCCAGCTGCCATTTGTTTTTTTTTACCATTGCACAAATCCTCTTCAATTGATTAGTCGCTTTGGCCCCAGACTACTATCTTGAGGAACTTGATATAGGTTGATGATTTCTTTCTGCAAGGTTGTTAGTGAGAAAAATTCCAATTTGTCAATACGTATAACTATTTCTGTTAGTGATGATGCATAACATTGCTTGTGAATTTCCCAGGCAATGGCTTGCAATCCAGAAGTTACGAAGCAAAATCCACAAGAAAGTAGATAGGAAAGCCAGCAAAGGAAGGAAACTTCGGTGAGTTACTTTTTAGAAAAAATGTTAACATGATATGTTACATCTCTTCTCTTACATTTTGGCTATTATGTCATTTTTCTGTTTCTTCTGATGATTCTATTTTTAAGGGTCAGAAAAATAACTAAAACAATATTTGAGGCTTTTTTGAGACTCAGTTTTTCTTACTCTAAAATGGAAATAGAGTTTCAGTTACTTTTTCTTCTCCTGTTGTGAATGGATAGGTTAAATAATATTTGCATTTCCCTGAAAGAGAAATAATAAGAAAATAAGATGAGAGTTGAAATTGTCTTAGTTTTAAAAAGTGATTTTTGTAAAACAATATAAAAATTTTATTTTGGAGTCTTATTTATAATAGGATTATGTTGGTCTGTTTTCATAATGCCATACATATACACAGTATGCTGAAAAGATATAAATGAGGGATTACAGAGAAGGTTAACAATGTGCTTAAATGAGACAAGAAATACAATTTTTGTGAGAAAAAAGAGAAATTTTTGATTGTAGGAAACCCCTCAACCCTGTGAGCTCTTTAAGGAGTCTTACAGGTATGCAGACGAAAAAGGAGCAAGAGTAGGAAGCGACATTGTGATGCTTTTAGACTTAGATTCCTTGTGACTATATATATATTACATGGTGTCAAAGCCTCAGTGTCAAAGAAACTACTTGAAATTCAGGTGCATGTTAAAAAAAATCTTACTCATTGTGTTAGGACGGTTTTAGGCAGATAGCTAATCCCACATCCTTATTAGAGCCTGCCTGTCATTAAATTCCCTTTAGACAAATGTGGATCTATCTCATTTTTAAATATCTTCAGAGAAGCAGGTTTCACAACTATAATTAACCTGTTTTAGTATTTAACAAAACTCATCAGGAAATGCTTATTTTTCTTTAACTTTGCAGAAGTGCAAAGTAGCTTTTCATCGAATCTTTTGATTCAAAGTCACTTTTCTTAAATCTCAGCCTAAATTGTTATAATTCAACTTTTTTATATGTTGAAATTTCCAATCTTCATACATCTCCAGGTTCGTTGCAGTGTAATAGCTAAGAGCATGGACTCGAGAGCCCTGCTGCCTGAGTTTGAATCCCAGCTTTGACATTGGCTGGTAGTTACTTTGGGCAAGACCCTTAAACTCTCTGTGCTGGTTTCTTCATCTGTAAAATGGGGGTGATGATAGTACCAGACTCATAGGGTTGCTGTGAGGATTAAGTGGGTAAGTATATGTGCAGCTCTCAGAACAGTGCCAGCTACACAGTAAGCACTATAGAAGTATTTGTTGCCATTATTACCATCATTATTGTTGCTATTATTATTCCAAGACCAGGTCAGCCTCCTGGCCTAGTGTTCATTTTTTTGCTCACTCTCATACATGCCTCTTTTGTGCCTGTCTCTTCTACACCCCCACCCCTGTAAGGATTTAAAGAAGAGTGTTACTAATAGTACGTTATAATTGGTCGGGCTGAATGAGTACTTTATTCCTTAATTTTGAGATCAAAGTTTTCTCCAATACTGTACTTTTAAAATTATAGCTTTAGGGGCCGGCCCGGTGGCGCAAGCGGTTAAGTGCGCGCGCTCCGCTGCGGCGGCCCGGGGTTCGCTGGTTCGGATCCCGGGCGCGCACCGACGCACTGCTTGGTAAGCCATGCTGTGGCGGCGTCCCATATAAAGTGGAGGAAGATAGACACCGATGTTAGCCCAGGGCCGTCTTCCTCAGCAAAAAAAAAAAAAAAAAAAAAGAGGAGGATTGGCGGATGTTAGCTCAGGGCTGATCTCCTCACAAAAAAAAAAAAAAAAAAAAAATTATAGCTTTATAAGGCTATACATGTTCTCTCGAGGGAGGAGCCAGGATTTCAAATCAGGAGACTGGCCCTGTCTGGCTGTATGATTTTTGACTGTTCTTTATTCTCTTTGCCTCACTTTCTCATTTACTGAGTGGAGATAATAAGCCCTAGTGTATAGATTTGGTTTGAAGATTAAAATAACGTGTAAATGTCTGGTGCATAGTAAACATTCAGAAGTGTTAGTTTCTTTGGTTTCTCTTGTGTTTATCTGTTGGCATCTGTTGCAAATATACAGTATTCAAAAGAATTGAGAGAGGAAAAAATGCCTTTTCCACATTATTGTGTTGTTATGAATTTTGAAACTATTGGGGCAAGTAGCTATATTTGTGTGCCCCTTGAGGGCAAGAATTGTGCAGCTTTATCCTTTAAGACAGTTCCTATCTTATTATCTACTGTGGTGCCTTGTAGACATTAGTCAGCCAGAAAATTTTTTTTTTTTTTAATAATTTTATTTGTTTTTCCCCCAAAGCCCCAGTAGATAGTTGTATGTCATAGTTGCACATCCTTCTAGTCGCTGTATGTGGGACGCAGCCTCAGCATGGCCGGAGAAGCGGTGCGTCAGTGCACACCCAGGATCCGAACCCGGGCTGCCAGCAGCAGACCGCACGCACCCAACCGCCAAGCCACGGGGCCGGCCCCAGAAAATGTTTTTGGATCATATGACAGTAGAATTAACATGCCCATCAGGTGATGAGAAATGGCTGTAGCTTTAAACATAACACAGATAAAGAAATCTGGATGAGTGTTGGAGAAGTGAGTACTTTTCTAACATGGCGAGGAGAACGTGAGTCTGTTGTTTCCCAAATCAAAATAAATTTATCAGAGTTGTTATTTATCAGGTTGAAATTAAAAAGATTTTGTTTTAATAGCAACTACTTTTTTTTTTTTTCAACAAAGTCTTTTTTATTTCTTTCTCTAGAAATTACACTTTATTGATTAAATCATCAGGAATTTTCAGCACAAGGTTTAACGTCTTAATGACCACCAAGGCGTGGGCTCTGGGGCTTGCTCTGCCTCTCCCGGTCCATAACAAGGTTTAAAGGGAGAGACATCATTAGTAGAGAGCAAGTTAGGTGGTTGCAGGCCTCTTTTCCCAGCCATTGGACTGCTGGTCCTATATTAATTTATTGAACTAACCTCATTAAAAACTGTTCATTAGAGGTGTGTGTCACTGCAGTTATGTACTTCTGTTTTTGTAGCATTTTGATAGTGATTTAGATTCCCATATCCCCGTAAATCCAGAGGCATTTAAAATCTTATTCTGGCAACAGGCAAGAAGGAAACAGACATTCTATTTAAACAGGGGCTAAACAGTAAAGTATAAGAAGTGGTTTACTAAAATATAAGAAGGTTTCTTTCTGAAGTTCTGGAAACAATATTAGGTGCTGGCTAAGACCTCAAGGAGCATGTAGTCTGGAGAGGGTGGCAGACAATAAGCAGACAGTGACGCTGTGGGGGAAGTGCTGTGGTAGAGATCATCCTGGTGTCGGATTACTTGATTCGGGGAATGCAGACTGCTCTGGAAGACTTTCTATAAGATGCGACATTCATACTTTACACTGAGCAGGCTGGGAAGAAGTGAGTTAGCCTAGGGAAGGTCCAAAAAGAATAACGTTTGCAAAAATGCAGACTTGAGAGTGTGCATGGCCCTTCTGGGAACTGCAATTAGTTTGTTTTGGCAGAGACTTAGAGAGGATATTGGGGAATGGCAGGAGGGGAGGCTGTATGAATGAGTGAGTGCTAGATCATGGCCATGCTAAGAATTTGGACTTCATTTCTAGAGTGTAGTGAGTCACTGAAAAACAAGGAAGACTGAGGAGCCGTCACAGATTGGAGGAGACTAAGGAAACATCACAACACAACTGGGCGCCATGTGGGGTCCTAGATTGTATCCTGGAAAAGAAAAAGGACATTAGGGTAAAAATGGGTGAAAGTTGAATAAGGTCTATAGTTTAGTTAATAGTATTGTACCAATGTTAATTTTCTGATTTTGATAATTACACTATATTTATGTAAGTTATTAACACTAGTGGAAGCTGGGTGAGGGTATACATGAAGTCTCTGCACTGTTTTTGCAACTTTTCTATAAGTCTAAAATTATTGCAAAATAAAAAGTGAAAAGAAAGGTAATAAAAGGTCATGTGTCTTAAATTGTTTTGTAGTTGTGTCATCCGTATTCACCTGGCTCTCCTTGTGACCATGAATGTGTGGGATGTGGTCAGAATCAGAGTGATCTTTATTTATAGCAGTAGTGATAACTAACATTTATAAAACTCTCCGTCAAGCATTGCTAAGGAGTTTACATGCAGAGGTAGAAAAAGCACAGGCTCTGATGCTCAACTGTTTAGGCTTGAAATCTGACTCTTCCACTTAGTGGCCTTGAGACCTTGGGCAAGTTACTTTACATCTCTGTGCTTCAATTTCCTCATCTGTGAAAAAGTATAATAAAAAGTTACATCTCAGGATTGTTATGCAGATTGAATTAGCTAATTATTTATTTATCTATTTATTTTATGGGTGAGGAAGATTAGCCCTGAGCTGACATTTGTTGCCAATTCTCCTCTTTTTGCTGAGGAAGATTAGCCCTGGGCTATACTTGTGCCTGTTTTCCTCTATTTGTATATGGGACGCCGCCACAGCATGGCTTGATAAGCGGTGCATGGGTCTGCACCCGGGATCCAAACCTGTGAACCTCAGGCCACTGAAGCAGAGCACGCGAACTTAACCACTACACCACCGGGCTGGCCCCAAATTAGCTAATTTATATAAGGTACTTAGAGAAGATAAGTAACTCACAGTGTTAAAGAGCTACTAAGTGGCAAACTGGGATTTGAGCTAATTGGTCTGATTCCAGAGCCCATGCTTCTAACCTGTGACTGTTGAGTTGTTTCTCCGGTCAGGACCACCTGGCCTACACAGGCACCAAAATGGTATCTTGGCTGCGTTAGAATTCTGCCCTGAAGAATTAAACACATGGCCCCAGCTGCATGAGAATATTATAAATAACTTCCTTAAATTAGACCTCAGGGAGAGTTGGTAGGGTGTGCCAGCTATCGTCACTGACACCAGGTTTCACCAGTGAGCAAGTTTTGCTCTTGGTTTGTAATAGGGTTGGAGAGATAAGATTTCCAGAAATGTCACAGCAAAGATGAACGTTACCTTGTGGAAACATTAGTTTAAATGATAGCGGGTCAGTGGCATCAGCCTGATGAGACTTGCTAGTTGGATGCTAGAAAATAATTTATATAAAAAAGAAATATTTTGGTTTCTAGACATAATTATAACTATTGATTATTAGTATTTTACTCAGCATTATATATAAGTAGATCTGATCATGATTTAATCAGACTTCATAATGTAAATGAATTAAGCTCTCAGGCCTTTAATAATGAGATGTCTTACTGTGTTTTCTATTCTTCCACAACAAAATTGCATTTATCTTTTCTTAGTATGTTTGGGAAAAGGTGTTTTAATGCTAAAACATGCATCCATCCTCAGCAGCACTGAGATAGATGAAATGCAGTGCATTAAGTACACATTACTAAATTGTCTTTAATCTGATAACTTCTTAAAGCCTGTCTTTCATCATGCAGTTAATAGTTATTGAATATATTGTATTAAAGTGTAAAGGTATTCCACAGAGCAGTGCCATCCAATAAAAATATGTATTACATATGTAATTTTAAATGTTCTAGTAGCCACATTTAAAAAGTAAATAAAAACAGGTGAACTTAATTTTAATAATACGCTTCATTTAACACAATGTATAAAAATATTATTTTAACAATTGATTATTTTAAAATTTTTTCTTTTTTTTTTTTTTTTTTGTGAGGAAGATCAGCCCTGAGCTAACATCCATGCTAATCCTCCTCTTTTTTTTTACTGAGGAAGACCGGCTCTGAGTTAACATCTATTGCCAATCCTCCTCCTTTTTTTTTCCCCCAAAGCCCCAGTAGATGGTTGTCAGTAGATAGTTGTATGTCATAGTTGCACATCCTTCTAGTTGCTGTATGTGGGACATGGCCTCAGCATGGCCGGAGAAGCGGTGCGTCAGTGCGCACCCGGGATCCAAACCCGGGCCGCCAGTAGCGGAGCGCGCACACTTAACCGCTAAGCCACCGGGCCAGCCCCTTAAAAATTATTAATGATATATTTTACATTCTTTTTTTCATCCTATGTCTTCAAAATCTGGTGCACATCTCAGTTTGGCACATCTCAGTTCAGACTACCCACATTTCAAGTGCTCAGTAGCCACATGTGGCGAGTGACTACTGGATTAGACAACACAGCTGTAGAGTATAGTTCGTAGTCTTTGTCCAGAAGGTGAATTAAACCTGTCTTTGGACACAGCCAAGGATAGTACTCATTTTTTCATGTGGACAACAAAGTTTGGTGAAGTCTAAAGATGTTAAAATGGGGCCAGCCCTGTGGCCTAGTGGTTAAGTTCGGTGCATTCCACTTTGGCAGCCCGGGTTCAGGTCCTGGGAGTGGACCTACACCACTCGTCAGCAGCCATGCTGTGGTGGCAACCCACATACAACATAGAGGAAGATGGGCACAGATGTTAGCTCAGAGTGAATCTTCCTCAAGCAAAAAGAGAAAGATTGGCAACAGATGTTAGGCCAGGGCGAATCTTCCTCAGCAAAAAAATAAAATAAAATGCATTTATTAACAATACTTATGCTTTATACTTAAGTAGAAAGGTTATGTGAATACTTATATTCTTATACATTAACCTTTGGGAGGGCATTTTGGCTCAGTTTTTCAAGTTTAAATGTGTATACCTTTTGGGCCCACCCGGTGGCGCAAGTGGTTAAGTGCATGCGCTCGGCTGCGGAGGCCCGGGGTTCACCGGTTCAGATCCCGGGTGCGCAGCGGCGCACTGCTTGGCAAGCCATGCTGTGGTGGCGTCCCATATAAAGTGGAGGAAGATGGGCATGGATGTTAGCCCAAGACCAGTCTTCTTCAGCAAAAAAAAAGAGGAGTATTGGCAGATGTTAGCACAGGGCTGATCTCACAAAAAAAAAAAAAATGTGTACACCTTTTGATTTACTAGCAATTTCATATCTCAGAATTTATCCCACAGAAATATGTGAACAAATATACAATAATCTACGTATACAAATCTTCACTTTAGCACTGTTAAATATGGTTTTTAAAAGGGGGAGGCTGTATAAATGCCCATCAATAGGAGATTAAATAAATTATATTGACACAATGGAATACTCTACAACTGTGAAAAAGAATAGAATATGACATATGGTTCAGTGGAAAAGAGCATAATGCAGAATATTAAGTATATTACAATCTCATTTTTATGTGAAAAATGTCTTAAGTTTATATTTGTCTTTATACGGAAAACGCTGCAGTCAAACTTAACAGTGACTGTTTCTGGGAGATAGGACTACAGGGGACATGTTAGTTCTCTATACATTTCTGTATTTGAATTCTTTTTATAAAAATTATATATTTTTATAGTTAGGAGATAAAGACATTTATAAAAATAAATATGATGCACAGAGATTTTGTTTTTGCATCTTATAAAAAGTGAAGAATTGGAAGTAATATAAATGTTCATGGGCCCAGCCCGGTGGCGCAAGCGGTTAAGTGTGCGCGCTCCGCTGCGGCGGCCCGGGGTTCGCCAGTTCGGATCCTGGGTGCGCACCGACGCACTGCTTGTCAAGCCATGCTGTGGCGGCGTCCCATGTAAAGTGGAGGAAGATGGGCACAGATGTTAGCCCAGGGCCAGTCTTCCTCAGCAAAAAGAGGAGGATTGGCAGACGTTAGCTGAGGGCCGATCCTCCTCACAAAAAAATAAATAAATAAATAAAAAATAAAAAAATAAATGTTCAAAAATATGAAAACATATTATGGTACTTCCGCTCCTGGAATTGTGTACAGCTATTCAGATACAATGCTAAGTGAAAAAAAGAGGATACAAAATTGTGTGTGTGTGTATATAACAGGATCACTATGTAAAACAAACATAGCTAACCAAAATGTTAATAGCAATTGTCTGTAGGTGGAGGAACTTCATGCATTTTTGTGTGTGCTTAGTTGGTTTGTTTTCCAAATTTTCTATAATTAATTTATACTTTTTCTATTACTCTAGTAATGTGAAAAATGTCATCACTGTTATTCTTGTAAAATTCATTTTCTAAAAACAAGAATGAAATTTGGGAGGCTTAGTGGTGGCTGGTAGAGTAGAGAATCAAATTTGATATGTGTAAAAGTGTTTTTAAAACTGTAAAACATTATGCACATGAAAATATTTATCATGTTTTTGTTTGTGGATAGTCTTTTGCGCAAGAAGAGTTTTTTTGGTTAGAATTTTATAATATGCGTACTGTCATACAGCCTCTTCTATTATAGTGAACAGAAATGGATACCTTCTTTAAATTCTCTTTGGTATTATTGGTCTGTGCAAGGTCATATGTTTGTTCAGCCCCTTTCACCAAAGGATCTCAAAGCACTTCATACAAAAATACCTTTTTTTTCCTATTGGTAGAATATGGAGGTGATTTCCATTACACCTTGACTGTAGATCTAGGGATCAAACTTCTGCACTCATTGTGCTCCTTCATTTAAAGAGGAGGGAAATGAAAGACCCAGTGGAGCTAATGAGGAAAGATGATGTGGAATTCTGGAAGCCTTTTCTGACTCAGGGAACCAGTGCTAGTGAGTGATGGTGGTGATGAGGTTTTGCGTTTGAGTGTTATACCTCTGCCTGTGCTACTGCCGGTAGGTGGCTTTAATGAGACTAAAAAATGATTAAGATGTATGTAGAGGAGGAAAATGGAGGAGTCAGGTCCTCACTGTCTTTTGCCTAGAGTAATGTTTAAGGGTTAGTATATTGCTCACAGGCACAAGTGTATCTCCTCTTTTTGGGCGCTGTGATACAGATGATCTGTGTTGAATAACTGTCATTTACAATGTGCTGTTATCCGACTTTTCTCCTGTAGCATTAAGGGAAAAGGGGGAAATATAGTTGTGAGTGGTGCGTGCCTGTGAATTGTTCCCTGTTCCACTCTGGAGCCAAATGTTCTTGTGATCGGTTCTGGACTTTGTTAGCAGAATGTGTTTCCTTTTCTAGGTTAATAGTTACTAATGTTGCTGCCTGTTTGTTTCCTGCTTTATTTAGGTTTCATGTCCTTAGCAAGCTACTGAGCTTCATGGCACCTATTGACCATACGACAATGAATGATGATGCCAGGTGGGTAATAGATTAACTGTATGTCTCAAATGGCTTCATGACAGCCTGGTATTGACCTGTTCTATAGCCTGTCGCCCTCTCCATTTCTTATCAGTTAACCATTTGTCATTGGCATCATAGCAAGGGTCCTTGTCACATCTCTTCACTCCCATAATTACTATAAAACCAAAACAAAATTTCCATAAATCTCTGCGTGCCTCTGGTGGTTTGTTTTTGTTTTTGCTGTTTTGTTTTGTTTTTAACTTTAGCCACCTGCCTAGGACATCTCAGCTCTTCTCTGTAAACAGATGGGTCAGGACAGCACGTGCACTTGCTTTATGTGTTTGGGGGTTTTATGCATATGCTCTCCTTTTTCAAATGGCTCTAGAGATTGCTTTAGAGATGTGCATTAGGTTGTGTTTGTTCAGGTTGCTGTTGAGGATTTCTTTTTTTTTTTGAGTATTTTTATAAAAGAAGTACATGCTCATTTTATAAAGCTGAAACAAGATAGAAATGTATACAGAAACAAGTGTACTCATAATGTTACAATTCAGAGATAAGCATATTTTGAAGACTAATTCTTTCTATATTAATTAGTTGGCATTCTACTACAACATAATATTTTTATACTATTACTTGTGTAGCCATATCCCTTCGTCATTTATTTACCATTCATTTATATTGGTATAGACTCATGCTTTCCTGTTTTATTCAATTAATCATAATCTGTTACTGTCATTATTTATTTTCATTTAAAATTGTCCCAGATTAATGGAAGCCCCTTTAAGCTGGCTTGTATCCTTTTGAGATGTTGTGATCATTCTTTGGGTACTTCCTTACTTTCTGGCACAACATGGTATTCTAGGCTCATCTTATACTTTCCCTGTTCCAGCCCTGGAATCAATCAGTCTTTTTGCAAGGAGCCTTGATTCTTTTTAGTGGATTGTGGTGTTTAGAAACCAAGATCTGGGTGCTTGGGGTGCTCTCTGTTACTGGGTGTTGTTTGTAGGCCCTCTCAGGGTACAGAGCTAGGAAATGTGTGTGTGCATATACACATGCACAGGAGAGAACCACTGTCAACATCTCAGAATAGTTCCTTTCAGTCTTTATGAGTCCCCTGTCACTATGTTCTTGTTTTTCTTTTTTATATAATTAAAATTATATTCTACTGTTGTGAATTTTTTCTTTAAATATTTTGTATACTGTGAGCATTTTCATGTCATTAAAATTATTCAAAAATTTTAAATGACTGTAATTTTTTTTTTTTTTTGGTGAGGAAGGTCAGCCCTGAGCTAACATCCGTGCCAATCCTCCTCTTTTTGCTGAGGAAGACTGGCTCTGAGCTAACATCCATTGCCAATCCTCCTCCTCTTTTTTCCCCAAAGCCCCAGTAGACAGTTGTATGTCATAGTTGCACATCCTTCTAGTTGCTGTGTGTGGGACGTGGCCTCAGCATGGCCAGAGAAGCGGTGCGTCGGTGCGCGCCTGGGATCTGAACCCGGGCTGCCAGTAGCGGAGCGTGCGCACTTAACCGCTAAGCCACGGGGCTGGCCCTAAATGACTATGTAATATTTTTATAATATTACTTATTTAGCCATTCACCAATTGTTGGAAATTTAGATTGTTTTAAATTATATTTGTAAATAATGTTGTGGTAGACGTTTTTAAACATAACTCTTTACCAAGTGAAATTATTGGTCGTAAGGTAGGCATATATGGATTTTGCCAGTTTTATCCGTCAAGCTACATTTAACCTTTTTGTCTGAGAGTATTTGGTTTGCTACTAAACCCCATCAGACTCCTCTCCACCCCCAACCCTGCTTAAAAAAGGAGTAGATCTGAAAGCTTAGGTGACCACAGCGATTATTAATTTTTTGTTTGCTTTTGTTCAGTGCTTTGATTACAAAACAGCTTATGGATGGTTCTGAGTACATTTATATTCAGAACTTCGTGACCTCATATGCTCTCCTGTGCTTTGCAAGTGAATGCTTATGCCTGGCTGTTTTTTTTCATTCATTTCTGGATCTAGTCTGTTTTTAAAAATTACAGAGTAAAATGAGCACATCTTAGATTCTCTGTTAGGATGACATAAAAAAATTACTCCAGCAAGAAAGGAAAACTAGATGCTCAAAAACTAAAACAAACCCATTAAGGTAACATTTTTATCCCAGGCATAAAGTGAAACCTAGTTTAAATATTAGTAACATCTTTTGAATCAAATTATTTTGAATACTACTAGATCATTTAGAAATCAAGTTTTTGTCATTCTTAGTCAGGATTTTTCTTGAATCACCTAATACCCCAGGAGCACTTAGTTTTCCAGAATTATATTTATTCATTCATAATTTTTGAGGGTCTACATGTTAGACATAAAGATTATTTGAAAATGACTGTATTATGTAGGATTATGTTGGGCTTGGTCTGCAAGAAACATAAAACCTGACTACAGAGGCATAAGCAAATGAGTTTATTTTTCTGACAGAATAATTCTAGGGGTGGCAGGCAATTATTGGCAATGGTTTTCCCTTCTCAGTGATATTAGGGCCAGTGTCTCTTGGTCTTTCCCCTGTGGTCCCAAGACGGCTACTGTAGCTTCAGCCATCAAACATGCTTTTGAGGCAAGAAGGAGAAAGGAGAAGTGTCAGCCATACCTGTTTTCTTTTGTCAGAAAAGTAAAAGCTCCCCAGAATCCTCTCCAACAAACTTCTTCTATCTCGTTGGCCAGAACTGTGTTACATTGCCCCTTCAGATAAAGCAGGCGGGGAGAAGGGGCTGGGAGAAGTTTGTTGAGTAACAGTCCTTGTAGCATTCAGTATTTGGGGCAAAAAAGACTATCCTTTGTAAACTGATTGCTAATTATCAGCATTATTCTCCAGTTACTTTAGCCACTTAACAAGGAATTTAATAAAAGTCTGGCAGCTGGAGAACTGAGCATTTGTTTTTACCAAAGTCCACTCCATTCCCATTGTGTTTCCTGAGGGTACAGAGGTATACATCCACATTACTGCTCATGCTCCATGCTCTGAACAGGCCAGGTTAACTGTGGGTAGAGTGACTGAGTATCAGCTCTTTCTACTTCTAGTACCAAAACTTCCAGGGCCAGTAGGTATTGTTACTTTATCTTAAGAAGGAGGCAGTCATAGCTTAGCCTATTTTTTTTTCTTTAGCTAATTCCATAACTGGAAATAGTCCAGTACTGTTTTGTGGAAATAATCTGTACATTTTGTGTCCCACTTTGTACACCACAAAATATCACTGAGGAAGGGGAACTTTTCATAATTGTTAGAGTGTCAATATCAGCGCATACTGCTTTTCTTCGTGTGAATAGTTTTGGTTTTGCTAACTTACAGATATGGCATTCTTGGTGTGCATGTATGAATAGAGAATTTTTTATGATTTTGAGGTAGAGAAGGAGTTGGTAAGCACGACACCCAGGCCAGAAAGCATAAGGGAAAATATTAATAGATCTGACTACATAAAAGTCACATTGAAAAAGACAAAAAAAAAGTTATAAGTAAATGAGAAACTGGAAAGAAAAAGTTCAATATATGATGTATTACTTAACTATGTAATAATACTATGTAAAGAGTTTTTACAAATCTCTAAGAATATCCCAATGAAAATAATGTGCAAAGCATGTCAACAGACAAACTTAGAAATCATAAAAGAAAAATCTCAAATGGCCAAAAAACATAAAGTCTGTCGACCTCATTAATCAAAGAAACACAAATTGAAACAGTGAGATTTCATTGTTTCCTTATTAAATTGGAAAACATTAAAAGATTAGTAATCGGTGTGAGGAAAGACACTTTCATTTACTGTTGTTGGGAATGTAATTGGCAAAATCATTTTGGAGGGCTGTTTGGCAATGTGTTTCAGCATTTTAAATGTATGTGTATCTTTTGACCCAGAAAAATCTACTTCTAGGAATTGACCTAAAGAAATAGCATGTGGGCAAATATATTCCTATCAAGGATCTTTATTGCAATATTGTTTATAATAGGGAAAAATAAGAATTCAAATGACCATCAGTAGGGAACTAATTAAATAAATCACAAAAAATCATTCAGTGAAGTTTTAAGTAGCTGTTAAAGGAGGAAGTGGAGCTAGCTCTATGTATTAACATAATATGAAGAGGAAAAAGTAGGCTACAAACTGCTATATTACAATCCCACTTTTTGAGTAAAAACAGTTCTTATAATATGATCTATTTATGTTTTTAAAATAAAAATTAAACAGATATATACGTACACATATGTATGTATATGTTGTAGTGCTTAGGAAAATGCCTGGGAAGACCATATGTCATAATATTAAAAATAAACCTATGGGCTGGCCCCGTGGCTTAGCGGTTAAGTGTGCGTGCTCTGCTACTGGCGGCCCGGGTTCGCATCCCGAGCACGCATTGACATACCGCTTCTCTGGCCATGCTGAGGTGGCGTCCCACACACAGCAACTAGAAGGATGTGCAACTATGACATACAACTATCTACTGGGGCTTTGAGGAAAAAAAAGGAGGAGGATTGGCAATAGATGTTAGCTCAGAGCCGGTCTTGCTCAGCAAAAAAAAGAGGAGGATTAGCACGGATGTTAGCTCAGGGCTGATCTTCCTCACCAAAAAATAAATAAATAAATAAACCTACGTAGAAGGGACTGGGATGAGGAAGAGGATGAAGGGAGACTTTCAGTGTTTTATTTTTTATATTTCTATTTTGCTTTAATCTTCTGCCATGAGAATGCATGCATTTGTGTTAGTTGTCGTTAAAAAAATAAGAATCTCTGGGGGACGGCCTGGTGGTGCAGCGGTTAAGTGCGCGCGCTCCACTTCGGTGGCCTGGGGTTCGCAGGTTCAGATCCCGGTCGCGCACCAATGCACCGCTTGTCAAGCCATGCTGTGGCAGCATCCCATATAAAGTAGAAGATGGGCACGGATGTTAGCAGGGCCAGTCTTCCTCAGCAAAAAGGGGAGGATTGGCATCGGATGTTAGCTCAGGGCTGATCTTCCTCACAACATAAAAAAGAAGAAGCTCTGCAACAGTGTACACCAAACTCTTCTCTGTTTATTGCTGAGTGGGGTGGAACAGAAGACACATTTTACTTTCTAGTCTATGTATTTCTGTAGTGTTTGGATTTTTTTACAATAAGCTTGTATTGCTTTTTATCAACAGAAAAAAAGGACATTTTCATTTTGAAAATTATGTATATAGTAGAGAAGAGGTGAGAAGCTCCTAATTATTTCTCTATTGAAGTATATAAATGAAAGATCTTCTCTCCTTATGGTTTCTGCCCTACGGACCATATGGTTAAAACTGGCTTTTTAATACCTGACTAGCTTCCTTCCTCCCCATTTTTAATCATGGTAAAATAGACATAACATAAATTTTCCAGCCCTTTTGATTTCTTGTTCCCAGAGGCAGCTCTGCCTATGGTTCCTACTTTACCCAGATCTGGAGAGAGAAGCCCTTCTCTTTTCTTGCTTGGTTTCTTGGTTCCAGTTTATTGTTCCATACTACGCCTAAGTTGGATTAATACCCAGTGTTTGGTTTTTTTGGAGTGGGGGTGGAATCCGAGTGCTGTTGCTCATCCTTGAATCCCCCATATCCTTTATCCAGTTTGAGCTCAAAAAATTTGCACTTGGTCGAATACAATTGAAACTGGAGTATAGCTCTCATTAAGAGAGAGAGAAGAGATCTTTAACACAGAGTATTAAAATATCGATAGTGGAGAAAGAAGTACTATCTTTAAAAGGATCTTTAAAAAGCTAGTGGCGTCTTCATTTTGTTTTTCCTGTGGTGTGGTCTGTATAGTGTTACCTATTTAGTTAATTTCTGCTGATACATATTCTTTTCTCATGCTAGGAATTTTTCTCTTCAAGCGATCTATTTTTTAAAAAACCCTTTTTAAATGCAAAGGAGCCCAGTTTGGGTCCCTGTGTTAACAAATTCCCCTTTAGGGGCATTTCTTTCTAGATAAATTTTGGATACTGATTTAAATGCTTTTAGGTGCCTTCAGGTCTCTTTTATTGGTGAAAGTCTCTTGTAACCCCTGATACTTGATGTGTGCCTGTCTAGTAGATCTTCACTCTGTTATGAGGCAGGCAGGTGGTTTCTGTTGCAGGCCTGATGAACATTCCCAGTGTTGAGGGAAAACAAAAGAAATCCCACTTTGCCCGGATATTATGTGTCTGCATGCAAGGGAGGAGATTACCACAAGCCTAAAAATTTTAGATCACTGTTTGTTAAACCCTCAATACTCTCGGCACGTGGCAGCTCACCTCCCAGAAGAGCTACTGTTTGCCCTTCAGAGTCATCTTTGCTACTAGGGCCAAGTCCTGTGTGATACTGTAGAGACAGAGTTATCAGTGGGCTGAGGGGGAGGAGGCCTGATGTCTCGTTGGTAGAGAATCCCTCTAAGCATATTGTCACCACCAAGAACAGGTTGCTATGTTACCTGCATGATATACAGGATTGCTGTTCACTTCTCTGACTACTGAAGTTATTCTCAGCTTATCAAGGATGTTTTAGAACAGCTTTGTTACATGGTGTTTCACCCCTGGAGTGCTTTTAGACCAGAGGGAGGATGAAGTAAAAATTCAGATGATCTTATTCTAACAAAATGAAGAATTTGGAGGTTGTGGAAATAATCATCTGTTTTTTGCCTGTGTTTTTGAAAGACCCTCTGAGGCAGACTTTTAAAGAAGTTAATTCTTTCTCATTTGTTGTGTTGATGTAGGTCAGATAGTAAAATGCTAGAGTGACAAGCAGGAGAAGCAAATTCTAAGACCTGAGACAGGCTGAGATGTGCTCCTCAGAACTGGCCCTGCCTCAGCTGTGGGAGAGGGAGGCCGTGGGAACTGCTTCCGCTGTTGGCCTGGGTTTCATTGTTGGCACGGAACAGGTCAGAGTGGCAACCATCAGCTTGATGTACAGCAGGGAACTCCGTGTTTGCCTTGCGTTAACTGCTGCTCAGAGAGCAGCTATTAGATAAACCAAGTTCTGGTACTGTTCATTAAGAGAGTGGGTTATTGTATTTTCCTAAGAAGCTTTTTTCCTTATTAAAAAAATGGTAGCCATATTAATATTTTATAGGTATTCCATTCCTTTTCAAAGAACTTAAAGAAATTCTCAATAAGAACAGCAAGAATTTCCGTTTCAGCCCCCGATTCTCTGCCCCAAAATAGAAAACCACTTTTCCCTCCCCTTTTATAAAGCTGCTGGCATTAAAACAGAACAAGGAGAGGATCTTTTAATAACTACTAAGCTCCAAATACATTATTGTTTTACATCTGGAGTATTAAAAAAGAAACGTACAAATGTAACCCAGCCTTATAAAGTGCTTTGTCAACATCACTGCCGCCTTCTTGAGGTGCCTTGGTATAACAGAATTTGTACACGCAATTTATCTTCGGCTTGCCATTTTTGTGTGTGGGTCTGCACCCTAAATATGGGCACATTCTACCACTCTACTGATGATATTCTTTCCCCCTAATTGGTAACCGAGAGGTTACTTAGACCATTTTTGACTCCCCCGTGCCAACTTACCCCTTTATTTAATAGAAATATGCCCGGGGTCATGGTGAATATTCTGGTATAGTTTGCTCAGCGTTTGAGAGCACATCAGCTAATAACCCCAGAAATACCATCTCCATAGAGTGTTTTTTTGTTGGTTAAAAACTTGCAAGCAAGAATGGTTAAGATACAGATGTTTCTCTGAGGCTTCTTATCTCCTAAAAGACACAGGTGATTCTGACAGGTGAAACAAGTCCGGGCAAATATGCAGCATTGATCTGATCAGCAGGGACAGAGCCATATGTTCACCAGGGCTGCCTTTTACCAGCGTCATTAAAGGCTCCCATTACTCTTTTATTAGAGGTCCCCTCTCTTCCTTATCAGATTACAGAATGAACATAACTCATGGCAGTGATTTGATCTCTTGTTAAAGAGGATTACAGCTTTGCATTAACTCGGATTGACACAGTTTATAATTCGCTTATTGATACTCAGGCGGGCTGCACCACACATTTGAGCCCCCGGCAGTGCTGAGGGGAAAGGACCCCCATATATCATCATTAAAGATGGTGTCCAGCACAGAGATAGGAGGCGTGGGGCCTCCTCATCCAGTAACGTCAGAAAGGACAAAGGAAACATTCTCAAGTTCAAACCTGAGACTTGGGCCAATTTTAAAACTGGGTTGAAAAGAAAGCACTGCTGTTGTTTCTTCTGTTTTCTTCTGATTGGCTGCTGTTCAGTCTTATACAGTTCTAGAGAATTTGCATTCTCACATTGAAGCCTTGGTTCCAAGCAGCACGTGGAGTGATAACAGCACATCTTCTGGAAAGAGATTGTAGATGCTGAGCAGATAAATCTTTCCTCAGAATGGGGCTTCTTGACTATAGTTCTCATTTCTGCAGTCAAATTCCCATCATTTCTTCAAAGGATTGTGAATCCTTTTTTTCCCCCAAAAGGATGTTTCATGTTCTTTAAAGTCAATGTGTGTGAATGTTTTCTCTTAAAGACTTACTGTTTTTAAGTTCTTGTATTTTATTATTATTGTCTTTTAAAGTATATTGTAATATGTTACAAATATTCTATTAATCACAACTAAGTAACTTGCAGGGGGTTAGGCAATAGCTAAATATTTTTCACCTTCATTTAGATTACTCGTTCATACATATTGTTAATACATCTCCTGCGATGATCACTGAGCTGACATTAGGTTGCTAATATGTGAAGACCATTTCTGTTTCTAAGTGCATTCATCCTTTGCTCTGATTTATCCACCCTGAGTCTGCCGCCCTATTTCTGATTGGCAATGAAATGACATAGAATAATAACATCATATTCCACTTATTGAGCATTTACTATATCCCAGACATTGCACATTCAATCCTTATAAGAAACTACTGAGGTGGTTGACATTATCTGCATTTTATGATAAGAATACTGAGGCATAGAGCAATTAAGTAACTTGCCCAAGTTCAACGGGAAGTAAGTAGTGGAGCTGGTATATGCATTTAGGAGTGTGAATCCTAACCTCTGCCACTGTTTCTGGGAAATCAGCAAGCTTTTAGAAATATGTGGGAATAATGTGCTGAAGGAAAGCTGCTTTCTCCCACCTCCAGTACACATGTGAGAGCCTTTCTCTCAATTAAAAACTTGCTTGGAGGGGAACAAAAAAAACTTGTTTGGATTAAAATTTTTTCTTTTTCCTTTTCTTTCTTTTATAATGGAGATGTTTTCTATATAGGAAGTTTTTGCCTGTCAGGTCATTCACATTTTAGTGTGAATCACTGAATTTCCAGACCTGCTCTGATGGTTGTACCATTCTTCTGATTACAAACACCCTACACTTCATAATTACCTTTGAAACCTGATGCAGTATATTCATCAGTTTGCTCTTATAGTTCTGCCTCTGCCCTACTCACGGCCTCTCACCTACTGTCCTTAAAGACAATATCTTTTTCCCCTATAATAAAAACCATACATGCTTATGGAAGAAAATTTGGAAAATACAGAAAAGACAAAGAAAAATTCATCTGTTATGTGCTATTAAGAGTTGAACATTAATACTTTTATATGATTTCTTGCAGAAGTTTTTGTGTGTGTATTTTATAAAGATATATACATATTTGTTTAAATCCCTTTTTCCAGTTAACTTTATAGTATAAACATTTTAATGCCATTTTTGAAGACATATTAATAACTTCATAATATTCAATTATGAAATACTTATTGTTGGACATTAGGTTGTTTCTGATTATTTTTGTTTCTCTGTAAGTAATGCTGCAATGAACATATTTATACAAAAATCTGTATCCTAAGTTTTGCTTGTGTCTTTAGAATAGGTTCTTAGAAGGGTAATTCCTGGCTCAGTTTCTAGTGATTCTTAATGGGTTGCACTTTACATGCCCCATCCCGCCGCCCTGCCATCTGAGGCTGTGTCACTGCAGCTTTGCTAATATGAAGACTTATCTTCCAAAAATGTTTTCTGTTTTGATATGCTAACAGTTATCATTTATTTTTATTTGTAAGTTCATAACAAATAACACCTTACTGCGCACCTACAATCTGTTAGGCGCTGGGCTAAGTATCTAATAATTATTTTTTCATTTAATAGTGAACTTGGAGAATCTGTATATTTATAAATCATTTGTATTTCTTCTTTTTTTTTTTTTTTTTTGTGAGGCAGATTGGCCCTGAGTGAGCATCTGTGCCCATCTTCCTCTATTTTGTATGTGGGTTGCCACCACAGCATGGCTTGACGAGCAGTGCGTAGGTCCACGCCCAGGATTTGAACCTGTGAACCCCACGCCTCTGAAGCAGAGCACATGAACTTAACCACTATGCCACCGGGCCAGCCCCTGTATTTCTTCTTTTTATGCTTTGCCCATTTTTCTCTTTGAGTTTTAGTTTTTCTTTGCAGTTTATATGAATTCTATATATATTTTATATTTTGGTTATACACCATATTTCATTTTTTTTGTAGATTTTTCCCATTTTGCTTGCCTGTTGATTTAATGATTTTTATTGGTCACATATGTTTTACTTTTTAATGTAATCAAATATATAAAATTTTTTCCTTTTAAGTATTTTTCATAGCTTTTATGCTTGGGCAATCCCTCCTGTATCCCAGGATCAGTTATTCCCCTGTATTTTCTCTTAGTTTTGTCTGATATCTTTTTTTTCTTTTAACCTGCTTGGAACTCTATTGCAATATATTGTTCAGTGGTCTCTACTTTCCATTTCTGCTGCCTCTTTTTGAGTCCAGATCTTTTTTTATACTTCCCACGTAGACTACTGCACTAACCACCTCTTAACCACCAGCTGATCTGATCAGTTCTGTGCATCATTGCCAGATTAAACCTCCCTGAAATATCCCTTAGCGCACGCTCCTCCCCATTGCCTGTGGAGTAAATGCTCTCAAACCTGCCACTCAAGGCCTGCAGTGATTTGTCGCCCTGCTCCCTTTCTCTCCCCATCACACCGTCCAGACTGGCCCCTGCGATCCCCAGAACACACCCCATGCTCCTCCCACTTGTGTCTCTTACTGTTGCTCACTTAACCTGGAACATCTCACCCTAGCCTCCCCTCTGTCCTTTCCTGTTGAAATATTCATAGTCCTTGGCCGACACCAGCCTTTCCAGAGAGACTTTTATGATTCCCCACCCCCCACTGAGTTGGGGGGCTCGTTCTTCCTTGAACCCCTATTTTATTTGTTCTTCTCTAACAGAATTTAGTACAGTTCACAAAAGCACTTCTTAGGTTTTCTTCCTTGCTAAGAATGCTTAACTTGGAAGTCAAAGTCATATGCATATGTTTACTGTGATCTTGTATTTGGCGTTATCAAGGTTTTATGCTCATACAGTTGGAATAATATATTTTGATTCCAGTTGTATCTTGCGTTATTATATAGCATTTTTGTGGCACAAGTATTATTTGCAAAACAATTTATTTAGGGTTGTTTCCCAGTTGCTGTCCACCTCCTCTAAGACAGAGAACTGATTCAGGCTTCTTGAGCATGTGGCACGCCCTGGCGCTCATGTGCAGTGTGATCTGGAGAAGTCTTCTCTGTGTGCCTTAGTTTCTTCTTTCAAAAAATGAAAATAGTCCTTCTTGCTCATTAGATTCTTGAGAATGAAATGTTCTTTTAAATGTTTTGTTCCTGAGAAGAACTATTTTAAATGTAACCTGTACAGATAATTTTTAAATAAAATTTATGTTTTCATGTATGTATATATTATGTCATTGTCCGTTTGCCTGCAACACAGACATATCCATTTCAGGTGCAAACCTGAAAAAAGTTGGCTGTAGGTCTCCTGTCTGAAATGTCTTGAAAAACCTTCAGCTTATAAGTCTATTTACAATTTCCTGGTAAGATTATTTTTGCAAACAGTCCTATAAGATGGATGAACGGAGGTTTTAGGCCTCTTTTACTGAAATCTCTCCAAATCATCTAACTCCTCTAATGTACTTTCCCCTGCTCCCGTGGCACTCTACACTTCCATGTTATGTACAGCATTCCCTACCACGTCATGTCCTAATTGTTTGTGGGTTATGTTTCCATGCTAGAACATTGCACTGCTTGAGGGCCCGCTCCATATTTTGTTCTTAGCTCTTGGCCATGTTGGAAAAGCCCCAGAAACGAAGAGTCCAGCTTTGGGACTGCTCATTCCCAACCCTTTACTTAGAGAGTTCTTGAGATCGTTTTTACTTAGAATGAACCCTGGGAAAAGATCTGTCAAGAGCACTCTTGCATTTCCGTTCCTTCCAAGAGTGTACAGCACAAACTTTGGATTTTACCATAGGTTTTCTCCTGCCCATCTTGGCTGTGATATCTAGACTGGATTTGGTTTCTGGTGGCCCTCCTACAAATTATTAGTTACTGTGGAAACATGAGGAATACAGACAGGGCTCTGTGATGACCAATTATAGCTTTAGATCAGGTTTTTGGGCTTTCAGGATTTATTTGGTTTAAGGAGACAGTTCTGGAATGGATTCTGTATGTGCCTTAACAAGGCATAATAGCCTCTGGTTACCTTTTGTTATTTTTAGTGTTGGTATTAAGTGTCAAACCAAAAAAGGATATTTAGGTAAAGGGCATTTTGCCTCATTGTACTTTGAGTTCAAGGTGCTGGTAAGCACAGCGTTTGTAACGGGAAGCTATTACTAACTGCCCTGGAAATGAGTTCTGGAATGAGCCATAACCACACCTTGTGTTTTATCCCTCGTCTCCCTCTGGGGAGCAGAACACTTTATAAACATTAACTCTTTTACCCTCTGGGCACCTGCACTTAAAAGGTAAATAAGACTGAAGGCTCTTTCTTCTCCAATATAGATGAGGCAACATCAGCCTGGAGAGGGAAATGACTTGATCAGAGGCAGGCGAGGCACTCGTGGCCCAGGGTGTTTGGAGCCCCAGCAGTGGACCCGGCCAGCGTGGTGGCCGCTGACGCCCAGGAGACGCTGTTCTGTGCGGCTCCCCTTTCTGCTTCTCAGAGGCTGTTGGGCGTTGGGCCTTTTGTCTCGTGTGGAATGTGAAATACTGCCAAGACGAGCAATTGTTCTTCAATGCTTTGTGCTCCTTTATAAAAAAGAAGAAATCAATACACATTTTCTCCTACATGCACTTGGCAGCTCTCTGCCTCCTTCTTCACCTCCCGGTCCTGCAGGGGAGGCACAGCTGTGCAGCCAAACAGACCCACCAGCTTTCAGGGGCAGAAATGCAAACTACTCATTTTCCACTTAGCAATCAGGCTTTTTATTTATTTATTTATTTATTTATCTATTTATTTATTCTCCCCCAAAGCCCCAGTAGATAGTTGTATGTCACAGTTGCACATCCTTCTAGTTGCTGCATGTGGGACGTGGCCTCAGCATGGCCGGAGAAGCGGTGGGTCGGTGCGCACCCGGGATCCGAACCCGGGCCACCAGTAGCAGAGTGTGCGCACTTAACCACTAAGCCACAGGGCCGCCCAGCAATCAGGCTTTTTAAAGCCAGTCATATAACTGGTCAAGGTCATCAAATTGCTGACTTCAGTGACTAGTTGGTGAACCAAGTGGGGGAGAGATGGCCCCGTTGGAGACATCCAGAAGCTGAGGGGTCCTGGTCAGTACTCCTGGGAAAGGTTTACTTGGCATGTGTCTGGGACAAACCTTCCTTTTTTCCAAATTTCTCTCTGATTTACAGAGTAGAGGAGGAAATTCTCTGAAGAATACTGTTGAGAACCACAAAGATTGACAGATAAAGGACATCAATTTGCATTTTATCAATTAATATAAGTAAACTATCTAAACAAGAGCCCCTTCTCAGCGTAGATTTTATTTTTTAATCAGAAAATGTGGTATTGGTACCAGTAACTTTGTTTATAGCTTCCTGGCATTAAGCAGTTAAGTGTGGGACCTGAATAACAAAGATTTTGCTGCCATTATTAGCAGAAATGGTAGCTTAGATGACAGCACGGCCTTGCAGCATCGGGGGTGCGTGAGTCGGTGGCAGTGTCTCGGTGAGGCTGTGGGTGTCCTTCGCACAGAGGAGATTGTTAGAGCTGAGGGCAGGGATGCGAGTGCCAGGGGAGGATGTCGAGAGAAGAGAGGGGGCGGGAACAGAACCCAGGAGAAGGTCTACTCCAGGCCGGGAGGAAGATCAAGAAGACAGGAGGAGAACACAGGAGCGGGTCACTCCAGGGCAGAGGGTGTCAGGACAGCGGGCTAGTTAGCAGTTAGGAGCACGCGCTCTGAGGATCCCGTGGCTCCTTTGTGTCACTGGCCAAGCCGAGTCCATGACAAGCAGGGGTGGTGCCTTACGTTTGTTTGCTCCATAGCTGCTGCTGTTTTGATTAGATTGGTACTGGGTTTTTAAGTAAAATAAGTCCTCCAACTTATTACCAGAAGTAATAGAATGCTTTGCTGAAACTCGGTGGGTTGACCATAAATACCCTCACAAATTTCTGTGTATTTCCACCCCCTAAAAGTAAAAGTTAAACTAGAGCTGAGAGCTGCATCCTCCGCCGCCCCCGGGTGCTCAGTCGTCGGGCAGCGGTCTGGATAGGGATACAAATGTAACTCGAGTGTCAGTCTCACCTCCGTGCGGCTGAAGGAAGTGATTCACGTCCAAGCAGTGAAGCATCCCCTGGCTTTTAACAGAAGCTGTTAGCGGGGCTGCTGTTTGAACAGGAGCTTCATCTTCCTGAAGCCAGCAGTCACAAAACCGTAAACACAACACCGGCCAACTCTATTGCCAGATCGCGGTGGCTTGACGTTAATATTAAACATCTCCAGCAAGGCAGAGAGCTCTGCAGCCCAGCTACAGAGTAAAAATAAATAAAAATAAAGAGAAAACCCTGCTAAAAGCGGTGAGATGATTTGTCGTCTTTCCTTTGTGAGGCCATTTGTCTTCTCTCGCATCAAATCTGTTATAAAACAAACTGTGAAAGTGGAAATCATCCCAGGAATATGGAATATTAATGCACAGGAGAGGAGGCCACATCCCTTTTGTCTGGAGTGCTCCTGTTCCCCCCCACATACCACACTTTTTTTGCAAGTCCACCAAGGTAAATTATTTTTCTTTAAAAGAATTGGCAAGACTTGAAGCTAGTGGTAGGGATGATGGAACTTTCGAGTATTTGTCTTCCTTTGTTTGAGGGGAGTGGATCTGTAACTGACTTGGGGATGAGGAAGGCGTGCAAGAGAAGAAAAACCCTGCCCCAGTGTGGCCCTAGTTCCCTTCTCACCTCTCTACCCCTCTTCCCTCGCCCTTCTTTCCCCAGCCTTTCCATTCCTTTGTTTGGGGCCTGAACCTGCTTCTTGGAACATTTATAAATCTTGAGTCTGTCTGATCTCTAGGAGACAGGCCAGAGGCCGCACGTCACCATCTGTAATTTAAGGCTGTAGGGCTAAAAGCATTTGCAGAGGTTTGAAGGACCTGGTTCTGACCTGACCAAAAGAGCGAATTGGAACAGACCTTCTAGAGTCTCCTTCAAGCACTGGGGAGAATGTGATGAGAGCAGACACACGAGGTAATTTATGGGCGCAGTTTGCTCTGGCCATGCCAGTTGCCCGGTCCACTCAGAAAGGCGTCATGCACTGCCACCTCGTGGCCGACTCAGGCAGCTGCGGTTTGGCTGGGAGCTCCTGAAGAGTGCAGCCAGTGTCTGATTGGAGACACGCCTCGTACCCAGATTTAGGTAATTAGTGATGAGGCATTCTCTGAGTCACTGTTTGCTAACTTGATCCCTTTAAGAAGTGAGGGTTATGTGAGAGAAGGTTGGTTTTCTTTTTACCTCATTTCTTTGTTTTTGTGTTTTGTTTCTTGGCATGGAATTGTGATGAGATTTCAGGAAAGAAGCCTGTGATCCACATTTTGTTGCTGGGGAATGTTGGGAGGAGAGTGAAGGAGAGTTAAGTGCTGAACTTTCGGCTGCATTCAGGAATCCTCAGTTTCCTGCTGTCGTCATTTTTGTGTGTCATCCTAAGTGAAGAACTGCGTCTGTCTCCTCCCTTGCGTTGTGTCCCTAACAATCCAGTCTTCTTGAGAGATGAAGCTCTCCGTGTGTCATCTGCCTCCAATCTCGTTCCTATGCCATACGTAGCTTTGTCCTCTACCACACAGCCCCCAAGGAGTGCCGGGCAGTGGCTTGCCGTTTGGATCAATATATTTCCCCTTTTAGGTCATAGAAATATTTCTTAAACACCTTTCTCTCGCCTGTAAAGTCATTGATAAAGAGTAGCATGGATTTGGGTCAGAAGAAGCAGAACGAATGAAAGATAAAAGAAAGGTGTCATTTTGTCTCAGGTGTCTTGGGAAGCAAGGAGTCTGAGGGCCTTACTGTCGCTTCTTTGGCAAACGGGAGGGCTCCGAGTTCAGTAAGGATGGCAAGAGAACTCCAGGCTTTGTCATGGCAGGACCCGAGCGAACTGTTTTGTTTCACCTAGAAAAGAACAGATTTAGTCAAGGGAAGACATCAGATGGTTGAAGTGCTGCCCCCAGGGAAGAGCAGTTGACCGGTTCCCCTCCTAGCTCTGGAACAGCAGAGTTGGGTCCAGCATGAGGAAGAATGTTCATGTGTCTCTCTGAACGGAGTGGTTTGTCCCGGACAGATTTACTGGATACATTCACCTTCCCGACTCAGCTTCTGCTGGGTCATTCATGTCTTCATAATCCTCCACCAAATCTAACAAAGTTCAAATAGGCATTCAAATATTTTTTATGAATTTATTATACCTTGGTGTTATACTTTGAAGCCAGAGACCATACATGTGTGGCTATGAGCTTCCACAGCATTAATAAATAAATTTTCAAAAACACCAACACGTGAAAAAAGGCAGGCATCAGTAACACGTGTCTGTGACCATGCTTTTAAAAACCAGTGACCATGCTGGTCAGTGTGAATTTCTGTTCGGGCTGCGTCTATACTGACTCGTAAGGATTCAGATTTAATCAAGACTCTGCTAGACATGAGCAGCGTTGGAGCTGGAACCCGCAGTCTCCCCTCCCCTTTGTGTGCTTCTTCATCCTCTGATTCTTAAATGTATGTCTGAGGGATTGAGTTCAGCAGAAACAAATGCTCCACCCCTTGTGTGTGCAGCACGAGGGTCCTCGGGTGTGCAGGGAGGAGAGGATTAGAATGGAGGAGGGGCCAGGATATGTCTTACATATTTCTGGAGACACACACCTCCCCCCATGAAGCAACAAATGAACAATTTCAAATTAATCAAGGGCAAATTATGTGTATAATTTTAATCAAGAAAGCAGCAATGTCTCCGCTGGCACATTGGAAGACTGGCTCAAAACTCCTGCGTGTAGTAGTTGTTCAGAGAACATGGTGTACTTTTGGAGGCTGTACAGGTTTCTTTAGGGAGTGGTGGCATTGCTGCTTTCTTTCTGCTCTCTGCCTGCCTTTGGCCACAGGGACCAGTAGGTGCAGCTCAGGGATGTCTTGGAGGCTTGGGGTTTCTGGGCCAGAGCAGGAGGGGCACGTGTTCTGGAGCACAGCTGGTACAATTCCTCAGTATCCCAGATGCTGCAAGCTACTGACCTAGCAAATGGAAAGCCCCACACAGATCATCTGCAGGTTTAATGTGCTCCTTTGTACTGTTTGCCCAAATAGCAGCGTGAAAGACACTGGGTGGGCTGTGGCCGGCGAGGAGGTGCACGTGTGCAGCCAAAGGGCACACGTCTGGGTGCACACGTCTGGGCTGCATTGTCAGACACGTCCACCTGCTCTCATTTAGGGCTGTGTAAAGCCGTGCCCGCCATCAAGTGATTGCATTTCACAGCCAGCTAGACTGCAGACTTGAAGTCTCTTCAGAAGAATCACATAATAAATAAGCCGAATCCTAATACACACACACACACACTCGCACATTCTGTCTTTATGGAAAATGGCTGCTAATCCATGATCATTTTTTTTTCCAGAAACAGGTTTTATGATAATATAGTAAAAATATTAAATTAGAAAATGCCTCACTAAGGGTTATAAAACCTTACTACACTAGAGATAGGTAATTATCCCCTCTACAGCCTAAATGACAGTTTAAAAGAAATAAAAATGTTAGTGCTCATTACTTGCTTTTGTAGGTTGCAATAAAGGGTAAGTTAAATTTTAATTCAAGGAAGAGCCCCTGCTATCGACCTTCTACCTTAGGTCCAAGTCCTGTTAATTACTCCGTAGGCTGTTCTCCTGCATGATACCAACATTAATACGTTTCTACAGTGGACATTCCCACTGGCCATCGAGGCCAGAAGTGTGGGGGAGGGGTAGGAAAGGGGAAGGCATTTCAGCTCAGTGATTCAAATCTTGATTCTTAATGTGATAGGGAGCAGGAATTATGTATTTTTTTTAAAAAAACCAAGTTCATTATGCATAGCCTTAAGGTGACCTCAAGTATTAAACTATACACTTAGCCTGGAAGATCAGGCGGAGACAAGGTTAACCTGAAGGATTGATAGTTGAGCTTCTCCGCGTGGCTAAATCGGGGTTAGGAGTGCTGCTGCTGAGGGGGAGTGTTCGTGCTGCGGAAGGCAGTCTGAGCCTCTGTCCCACATGGCTTTTTGTTACCTAGTTTCAGTTTTAGTTTGTTTTCCTTAGGATGGGGTAAAGGGTGTGGACATGTTCTGTTTCTCTTCAGATGCTTTTACCTTGCCCAGAGCATCGGCACCAGATCTAGCACCTGTCTGGGTTTAGGGAAGACCTCAATGCTCCCTAGGCCTCATCCTCAGCCTGGGGAGCGCAGACACTTCCCGGGGGAAGGAAGGGAGACACAGAGTTGTCAGGAGTCCATTTCCAGATGTGTGCTCGCTCCTGAAGTGGATCTGCTGAGAATGTTCTTGGCTGCAGCCGAGGTTCTCCTTTCCCCGGGCCTTTCACATTTGTCTCCCACCTGACACGAAGCCCAGTTCGAGCCCCTCCTTACTCTGACATGGGACGTGGCCCCGGAGTGGGAAGACCTCCAGGGCACCAAACAGAAGGACAGTTCAGAGGTTGGCGCAGGGACTGAGGAGGGCAGTGCCTACGGACTGGATAACAGTCCCTGCGGCTCAGATGGTTCCTGGCTCTTTATTTGCAACAAACTTGGAGGAGAACCTAATTCAGTTGTCAGCTGGTAGATCATTAAAACAAATTTTGGGTGGTAGATCACTATGTGACTTTTTTAGGGGGCATATAATTCAGAAGGAATTAAAAGAATTGAGTGACATTATTGTAACAGAACTCTCCCATTCCCATCTACTTGTTTACACGACAAGGTTTCTCAGCACTTAAGTCTACAAATCCAAAAAGTAGGAAGAGAATCGATGCTGAACGCTCTTTCCTTCTAGCAGTAAATAATATTCCTCCATGGATACACGAACGAATGGAGGGAAGGTCTCATCTGTATCATTCAGAGATGCATTTCACTGGAAATGGAACTTTACATATTTATGTATATTAAATTTTTACTAAAATTATAATACATTTGATTATATTATTGCATATTTTGATTGTTTCCTACTAATAATTGTAATGATAATACAATCCAGAAGTCATTTTTTTTAATTAGAGCCTTATGGTCTCAAGAAATTAAAATATTTTCATTTCAACTTTCTAAATTTCAAAAAGTGTTTCACTTTGCATACTTATTTTTGTGGCCAAGAAGTATGATCAGGTGATTAATAAAAGACTTTCAAGCATGAAACAATTAGATTAGGACAAAAATCTGTAGGGAAAAATCAGATGGAAATACAAGTTTAAAAAGAAAAAGATGCTGTAAAATTTCCAAGTTAAAGAGTTCGTTTATGTGTTATTTAAATGAATGATGATGGGTGTCAAATCGGTACGGTATATAAATTCCATTGGGTGTATTACAAAAGGGATGTAAGAGTTTTATTTTAAAAGTTAGTATTCACAATATTCTGGTACATCCTTTGTGACGATTAAATTTATTGAGAAAAATTTTATATGTCAGCTTAAAAATGTGTAAGGGGGCTGCGTGATTTTGTAAACTTCTGTCGGGGGTGTGCAGCGAGGCTCGAGGACCAGGCCCCCAGATTGCACGGTGGTGGCCTGGTTGCCGCAGCTCTGCCCGGCGGCCAGTGAGTGGGAGGCGCGGCCAGCACGAAGCCTCTGTGGGGAAAGACGCGTGGGCCATACTGAGCAGTTGGAGTCTGGGGTTCTTCATCCTGGGGGTGCTTCTGGACCCCAGGAGGGTCTGCTTTGTCCTCTCTGGAGTTGGGGCTGAGGGCTGTGGAGGGGGGAGGAGGAGAAGGCAGCAGGAGAGTCTGTTAGGAGTCTGTCGCCAGATTCTTGTCAGAGGTGGTACGAGCTGCAGTCGTGGAGGCCTGGAGGAGCAGGGAAGTTTGAGAGGCTTGGAAGGTAAAAACGGTCACCGATGGGTGGTGGTCGGTGAAGGACGTAGAGTTGAAATTACTTGGGGATTTTTGGATTGGAATAGTCCCTTACTCATATTCTCTCAAATATTTAAGAACCCCGACCACTCAGCTTTCCAGGTTGCTTTGCTGTGAACAGCTGCATATGTTTGTCAGCTTTGCCCACCTGAGTGTGAAATGATGTTCTATCGGAACACGGGTTTCAGCATTTCACTCCGCTCCTGACACGTGAACCCTGCTGCGGACAGTAACTGCTGCCCTGGCCCCGGCGTTTCGCTGATAGTGCAGCGCAGAGTGGAAGCATTTGCTCAGTGGTAATGACGGGGTCTGGTGCAGGCAAGCAAGGCGAGCTTGGAAAGGGTATGATTGCAAGGGGCTAAATAGCATCATGCTTGTGCATCTCCCTCTCATCAGACAGTGCAGCCTTAAAGTCATACTGTCCTTTTTGTCACGGCGACTCTCCCCTTAATGCCATTTAATTTTTTTGTTGAAATGGCTGGAGAGACTTGTAGTTATTGGCAGATAGGCAGGCCACGGCATGATGGAGTGAAACCTGGGCAGGGCATTGCTGTCTTGCATGTGATGGAGCTGGTGCTTTCGAAGCGAGGCTCCAGCCTCTCATTTGCATCTGGTCTGAAGCTGCCTCCCACCTTTGTACTCCAGTCTGGGCCGAGGGCGAGTCAGGCGGGCATCTAGAGCAGAGGAACAAAAGGGAAGATGGAGCTCAGGGTGAACCTGCCTCCTTTGTCTGTAGGCCCAGGGGCTGGTGGGTAGTTCTGGCTGGGGGTACCGGCAAATCCTTGCGATAGAATTCCTGTAATAATCTGGAGACCCTCTGTTTTCTGGCCTGCACTGTCCCTGCCTGCCCTGGGGTCCCCAGCATGACAAGGTTAGTTTACATTCTTGGTTTCTGCAGTTTCTTCTTTAAGGTTTTTCCTTTTTAAAAAGTTGTAATATGCTGTTCCTAGTGCTGGGTGTTCTAATTCTAGCACCTCTCTTCCTACCCACAACTGTAGCAGGGTGACTTCAAAAACAGACTAATGCGTTTTTGTGTAGAAGTCTTGCCGAAGCAAAACAGCTGTTTGAATGGTGGGTTTTGGTTGATTGGTTGCTTTTTGTTTTGTTTTGAAAGTCAGATTTGCTGATAATGAGAGCACTTTTAAAAGCCAGTTTTCTTAACAAGGACAGCAGGCTGTATTTTATGGTTAGATCTTGAAAATATGGAACAGAACAGGCACAGCTTTCTTCTGGGGTCATTTACTTGCTGGCCCATGACCTTAGCCTGTGTGTGCCCACCCTCCTTCCCTGAGGGTTGGTGGTTGGACCTTCGCGCAGAGCGCAGCCATGGGCCATCTGCCTCAGTTGGCTGTGTGTCCTCCATGGCCCAACCTCCCTAGTGGGTTCGACCTGCTTGGACCCTCCTGGCTCCGCATATCTCTGCAGGAGACTCTGTTCTCTATGCACAGCGTCCGGAGCTTCTGTCACAATGATGGGAGGTATCCTTCCCCATGCCACCCCTTTATAGGTTTTCCAGGCCTTGACAGGTGACTTTGGCCAGGTGGTTGTGTATATGTTGCATCTGATAGCAGAAACAGAGGTTGGAAGTGATAATTAACTTTATTTTTAGGGACCCAGACCCTGGCGTGTTACGATTTTTTTTAACGTCAAAATCTAACTTTAGAAATAAATTAGCTAATCAAATTATTAGATTGAGACTAGAGAAAAGGAGCCAGGGGAATGGGAAGAACCGTGGTTCACGACTGAACAGCTGCATGTGTGATAGTAATTGGACTCTTGTTGCTGGGTCATTTTCATTGTTTGTCAAGTACTGCCAAGTCCAAGAAAATGTATGAAAACTAAATTATATCCCCTCCATCCCATGTCTGATTGAATCCTCCTCATCGTGTGGCAGTCTCTTACATCCTATTAAAATATTCAATCTTGTTTTCTTACGTGAAGAGCCTGTCTGTAAAGGGCAAACTTACAGAAAACTCATTCCCTAGACACAGGGTATCCAGCCACACTGGACTGTTTACATATCTTACTATTTGATTGGCTGCTTCTTGGTTTCATCCTTCCTTTATATTTGTGAATACGAGCTGCAGGATGCATTTTTAATTACACGGCTGTGTTTTCAATTGAAGACACAGATTAGGGTATTTCCCAGCTCCTTAGTTCTTTTTTAACCTTGAAAAGTTAACCAGTGTGTTAACCAATGTCTTTTGTTTGTCTTCTAGGACAGAGTTGTATCGATCACTTTTTGGCCAACTCAACCCCCCTGAGGAAGGTCATAGGGACTGACCGAGAGTCTCTCCTGTTGCGAGCCCTTGAGGCAGGCCCTCGGGACACCCGATGACACCCTGGCCTGGTTGGCTGCTGCTCCTGCCCGGAATGGATGAGCCTGTTGGCCTATGGGGTTGAGCGAGTCAGGAAATCCCTGGGAAGACCTGCTGTTCAGAACATGTGCCTACTAAAGCCCAGGAAGCCTGGAATCAAGTGTCGTGTCTCCGGTGCGTCCGTGCGCTAAGGGCCCGTCCCCTGTGTTTCTCAACCATCACAAATAAAGAGTACTGTTACTGCGCCGCCGCCGCGTGTGATTTCTTAAGCAGCACGGTGTAAATCTGATCTAGAGCTCTAGGAGGGTGACAGGTTTGTTGGGAGGGTTTTCATTTTTTTCTAGCCAAATGGTCTCCTCTTCCAATATCAGACTTCACAGAAGGAACAATTCTGGGGCCACTGGTGTGCTGCTTTCTGGGGGGATAATGTTTAGTGATTGGTCGTGGCTCTGAGGAGCAGGGATCCCAGAAAACCTATAAGCTCTGCCCAGGAGACTCTGTAACTTGGTGGTATTTGCCTCTTTGTTGCTAAGTACAAATCTCTGACTTCTTTTTTGTTTCCTGTTTTCACCCATGAAGATACTTCCCAGAGTCCTTTTCTCTTCTCACCATTCCTGAATCACTTTATTGAGATTAGCTCTGGTGTAAATCTAGCAGGAGGAAATGATTCACTTGTTTTTCATCCAAAGGTCAAAAGCTGGAAATTAAATCCCCATAAGGGGGATTTATTGGCCTGCTGTGGTCAATATGCAGTGGAGATTATCTTGCATAAGTAATGCGTGCGCACCAGCATAGGAGACTGACCACCTCCTAGGTCCTTTGCCCAAACCTTTTTTAGGGCTATGAGATTGGAGAAGAAACGTTGCATCCAGGCAACTGAGTGCAGTTGTAGTTAATATCTAGTCATTGTTTTTAAAGTCAGATTTTGATGTTATTTTAAAATGTCAAAACCAAGTGACAGATTTTGTGCCCAGGAGTCCCACGTATCATTGACTTGGTGTCTGGGGACTGCAGCCTGGTGCCTGAAGGCTGGGCTGCAGACGAAGGGAGTCCTGAATGTAACGTGCAGCACAGTCTAGTGCTAACATCAGTGTGTCTGTGAGCGCAGGGCGGGGCACATATGGGGAGGAGGGTTTCTCCACCTCACATTAATTGGACCTTGGTACATGGTGATTTGTTTTTCTTGTCTCAGTGGTTACCTCTTGGGCTCAACTGTCAGGGAAATGTTTAATTTTCAGTGTGTCTCCAGTTACCTAAACCAATCAACAGAAATAGGAGAGTTCCCCACATTCATTCCCTTCAAAATGATCACTTGTTAAAATAGAGAACATCCAATCCTGTCCATCTAGCCTGAGGGTTTGGATAATGTACATTAGAACAGCAAGTAGGTAATTCTCCATATGGAACTTCCAGTGGGCCTGATGCTAACCCTTGTTTCCTGAAGAGATAGAACCTTTGTCAGAGTCACTCTTTATCTGATGAAGAAAAAGATTTAAACAGGTACTTCAAAATATTTGGAGTCCAACATGTTTAAATAAATGAATTAAAATCAGGAGAGATGAGAAGGAACAGACAATTTTCAGTAAAGGGAGGCTTGCATTTTAAAATTCAGAAGACCACCCTCCTTCCAGCCAAGAATAAATTGGAAAGTATTTTAATTGACACGGATACTGCAATTCAACTGTTACTAGAAAGACAGATTAGTTGATTGATTTGCATTTTAATAAAACTAATACTTTACATTTTGGTAGCTAATGCTGATTTTTAAATGAGTTGAGAACTGTTATTGAGAGTTTCCATCCAGAGCCCTTTTTCAGTGTTGACTGAAGCATTCCTCCTTTTGTGTGGAGTTTGCTTATTTTCTTCTTGCCCAGCTGATGACTTCACGCACGATACTGGCACACCGCTGACCTTGAAGACCTCGCCTCTCCCGTGCGGCGAGGCAGCGAGCCGGCCACAATGGAGACGCGGGAGTGCCTGCCCGGCCTAGGTTTGCCCCAGAGAGGAGCTGGGAAGCAGGCAGTGGGCCTCTCGCTGCAGGATGGAGAAGATAAGCTGCTTTCTTGTCTAAGTTTATTTTATGTTAAAAATTAATTACAGGGGGCCAGCCTGGTGGTGCTGCTCTGCTGCAGTGGCCCCGGGTTCCCCGGTTCGGATCCCGGGCGCAGACCGACGCACCACTTGTCAGGCCATGCTGTGGCGGCGTCCCATGTAAAGCAGAGGAAGATGGGCACGGATGTTAGCCCAGGGCCAGTCTTCCTCAGCAAAAAGAGGAGGATTGGTGACAGATGTTAGCACAGGGCTGATCTTCCTCACACACACACAAAAAATTAATTACAGAAAAGTAGAAAGAACAAATAAAAATAAGACTCGGCTGTAATCCCTTCACCCAGAAATATCCATTTCTCATTATTAACATTTTAATACTCCATCACTCGCTTCTTGGTATAGGAGCAATGATATCACGTAGCCCCATCTCCTGTCCTGGGGAGAGGGGCCGGGAAGGAGTTGGGGTGAGAGACTTGGTTTCCCTTTTGGACTCTGCAATTGTTTACTTACAAAGTACGCACGCAGCCATACCTACCATCTCCCCCTCCACTTGACACAGATACCCGCAGTTGAGAACCAGGGCTACACAGTATTCTGCATTTTAATATTAATAGTACAGTAAAAGATTATTTCCATGTTTTTGCAGATATCATGTATTTTAATTGCTAACTAATAATTCCATTTGGGGCATATATCTTTAGTACTTAACCAAATCCCCTGTTGTTGAACATTTAAATAGTTAATTATTTGCTATTTGAATAATGTTACAGGAAAATATTTGTGCATAGAGCTCGTTCATTGTCTTTGGAAATTACTGCTTTTTTCTTGGCATCTATTTTTAGGAGTAAAGTGAACCAAGTGAAAAAGTCCAGAGATTTGGAAGGCTCTGGGTACTTATGGAGGCTGGCTTCGGGGCCGTTGTTCCCTCTCACTTGCCTTAGGCTGGGCCGTCTGCAACAGAGGGTTTTGAGAGGCAGAGAGGAGATTGGCCCTGGGGTCTGAGCCTGGGGTTTATTTCTTGCTCCCCAGGGAACCCTTCAACTCAGCATCCTCCTCTGGGAGGATTAAAGAGCTGCTGTCTGTAATGTGCTTTGAGATGCTCCAGTGAAAGATGGTGGATAAATAGAAAGTGACACCATCATCTCCCTCCCCGGCCCCATATCTTTTTTCTGGCTAGATCGCATATAATTTGCTCTCCACTCCGCTCTGGTTTTCATGCTCTTGCCACTTTCAATGGCTTCATCCTGGGGATCTCTCAGGTGGGTTTTCCTTGCCTTGTGTGAGTTTGCATTCCTGCCAGCTGCCCTGTACCGTTTTTGGTGTGTAGCCCTTCTCTCCAGGGTCACCATCCAAGACCCCTTATTGAACATCATTTGGAAACCCTGAGCGCCAACAGAACACCGGGACAAGCCAGCTCCAGCCAGTTCACCAACAGACTCTGCATCTCCAGTTTAGAAAAACAGTTCTCTTTAGAGGCTGAGTTCCCTGGTCTCCACATGCATTGCTAAGACCTCTCTAAGATTACTGCCTCTTTACCTCTTACTGTTTCATCCAAAGGGAGCTGAGTTTGAGGTTTGGAATGAATTCAAACGTGACATTCGTCATAAACCGTGGAACATTCCCCAGGACACAGCAGTCACTCTGTATATGGAATGTGTGGATGCCAAGATCCATGTCTCCCTGGGCCAGCCTCACAAGTGAGGTAGCCACGTGTCTCAGCAACACTTTACAGACAGCAGAGGTGAAGGATGTCCCAGAGAAGCCAGAGGCTGCGGGTGCAGAGGTGTGGGTTTTATGCCAGGGCGGCTGGCTGCCCCTCTGGTGACACCCTGAAGGTGCTGTCCTGGGTACTTGCATTTAATAAAGGCAAATACAAGCAGCGAGCCTTGTCCAAAGTGATTCAACCTTGTTTTCTGCATCTGAGTTCGTGTTTTTACTTTTTAAATTTATGTGCTTGTGTATTGGGGGCGGATGTGCTAGGAATTAAATTGAGCTTGCCTTAGTCATTCTTTTTTTTTCCATAAAGCTTGTCTACCTCATTTTCTTTCCATCTTTTTTTACTTTCTCTTTCTTCATAACATTTCAAAAACAATTGCCAGTAATTTGGTAAGTTCATTAACTAATTCTCTCTGAAGTCCAGGGGATCCATATCGCCCCACTGATTTGTATATATTCAATTTGTCCGACAGCTCTATTGACGGCGTCCTCATTACCTGCTCCTTGTCTGGAGAGGAGAGGAACCATGTAGATGCAGAGTGAGTATGCCTTATCTCACTTTTGTTCTTCGTGTATATCTATAGATTTCCTTTACCGGGCCTTTCTTGCCCGTGGTGTGGCATCTGCCAATAGGGTCATTGCCTCAGCAGCATTTATATTCCTGAGAAGTTTGCTTGGTTTATTTCCCCTGGTTCAGGGTTCTCAGTTCATTTGTGGAGGTCAAGGACACTGAATTCTCAGGAAAGAAAATTTAAAAGAATGTTAAAAAAAAAAAAACCAATCCCACATTACTGATAGGGTAGAAAAAGAATATAAGGTCCCCAACAGGCACTGTGACAGTAACACATAAAGATTCCTGCCCGCGTCCCCCATCTTCCTCTTTATGACCAGATTGAAAATGAGCTGGGTCTGCCCTGGGCCGGCAGGCTCCTGCCACGTGGTGCGGGCTGCTCCCCCCTCTCTGATGGGCCCTTCCCCAAGGTAGGTGGAGGCTGTAGTTATTTAGGGGTGTGTTACCTGGTTCTAATAGAGACTTGGGGGCACAGAGTTAGTCCTCAATTGGGCTTCTGTGCCGTTTTGAGTAAAGGACAGATATGAATGGAAGGTGGGGCAACGGAAAGAATCCTGGACTAGAAATCAAACCTGCTAGCATGACCTTGAGGAAGTCTTTTGACCTCTGGGCCTCAGGGTCCACAACAGTAGATGAGCGTCAGCTAAATGGTTTCCGAGGCCCTTCCTGTTCTGAAGCAGCTGTTTCTAAGTAAAGGCAGCCTGGTAGGTGCGGGTTTAGCACAGGTGCAAGGATGTTTTTCACGTCCATTCATTCAGATATGTATTGACCTCCTACCTTGTGCCAGGCACTGGTGGAGGCTTAGCAAAGGGCTGTTTTGGCAGGTGACACAGTCTGTAGGTGGGTCTCGGTTTCCTCTTCTGGAGAGTTCTGCGTACTCTAACTTGGGTCTGATGAAACCCGTTACATCCACAGGAGTTGCCTCTGTTAACCTGCTGGTGCTCCTGGAAGCCCAGGCTCTGAGTCCTTTCCAGGCTTCGCATCACTTTCCCAAGTTTCTGATTCTCCCAAGTGAGAGCTCAGCCTGGCAGGAGGGCAGCAGCCCTGGTGCTGGTGGGCACTTCTCCGAGGGCTCTCATGTCTGCCTCTGAGCCCGGCCCCCAGGCCTGCTGGCCACATTAGTATGCAGGTGTGGCTGATGGTGAGCACAAAGCAATTAGCCTGCTGCTCTGTGATTTCTGCCTCTCCACTGAGAGAGCAGCTCCGAGCTCTGAGTGGTTCCCTCACCCTTGTGACCGGCTGCCTTCCTCTCTCCTGTGGGGCGTCCTGGGGAGCCCAGGAGAAGCCTCTTCTCCTAGGAGTGTCCAGAGCATCTAGACCAGAGCTGTCCAATAGAACCTTCTGGGATGATGGGAATATAATCCTATCGTTCTATGCTATCCCATTCAGTCGTCACTAGCCACACGTGGCTTTTGAGCACTTGCAATGTGGCTAGTGGCTACTGTATCGGATAGCTCAGGTCTATACAGATATTTCCCAACCTTTCACAAGTTGTAGCAAACACCAAAATTGAAGATGGGTAAATGATCATCAGATGGGGCAGCAAGTATGCCAGCTGTCCCGGGCTCAGGGGCGCAGTGTTCACACACGTGTGTGCAGGCTGGGCAGGAGGTCCTGCTTGGGACTTGAGAGGTGGCTGGGAGTGTGGCCCAGGTCCCCTGAAGGTGTGAGGAAGTGAGTGGTTTCCTGCCTTGGTGCCCGAGGGGGAGCCTGGGAGCCTAACCGCCCCATCTCGCCACCTGAGGGATTAGGCTGGGAACTGACTTCCTGATGCCGTAAAATTATTTTCCAGTTTGACTCTTGTGTCCTTTCAAGTTGTAGCACACTGCACTTGGTTTTAAGAGCTGAGTGTAAGGCTAATGCGGAACACTTTAAGTGTGATAACTCCGAGTTCATATTGTTTGAGGAGATAAGCAGGCAGGAGCAGGTGCTTTTGAATTTACTTATCAGCCTTTTAGCAGGCTCCTCGTCAGCCTCACCCCCTACCCAGGTGCTGTGATGTTCTAGGAGGATCTTGGGAAAGGAGGCTTCCCCAGGCCCCAGGGCCACTGTTTCATCTGCTGACCTTGCTAGTAAGGTCAGGCCTCTGGGCGGAGAGTGCCGGGCCCAGGTGCCTGCGGTGCCCACCGTCCTGGGGAGGAAGGCCCCATGACCGGGCACCTCAGGCCTTTGCAGCCCCACGCGGAGTTTGCGTTTTGAGGTCACATCCTGATCCTCGGAGGGGAGGGTAAGAGGGGACGAACGTAAGCCCTAGTTCTCAGTTATATAATTAAACCGAGATTTTCCTTCCTGAAGGAACAAAAAGAGGCCAAGGACAGCCTAATGGAAACCTCAAGATTGCTTCTCCAACAGTGGTCTGAGCAAGCGGGCCAAGGCAGACTGCCTCCTCTGGCTGGCAGGGCTGCTGAGCCAGCAGAGCCCTGGGCCCTGGTCCGGCCGCTGACTGCCGTCCACAGGAGGGGGTGCTTGGCCCGGGAGCCTCCCCTTTGCATCCTGTTGGGAGAAGCCTTTGGTTTTCCTGGCCCAAACGAGGAGGCCCACGCGGGAGCTGGCTGAGGCCGACATGGCCTCGGCTCTGTCACGACCCTCCTGTCCTACTGGCTGGTCTGTGGCTCCTGGCAAACACGACGTCTGGTCTCAAGGGCCTTTAAAAGGCACACCCTGGGGGCTGGCCTGGTGGCGCAAGCGGTTAAGTGCGCGCGCTCCGCTGCGGCGGCCTGGGGTTCACCGGTTCGGGTCTCAGGCGCGCACCGACGCACCGCTTCGCAAGCCATGCTGTGGTGGCGTCCCATATAAAGTAGAGGAAGACGGGCACAGATGTTAGCTCAGGGCCAGTCTTCTTCAGCAAAAAGAGGAGGATTGGCAGATGTTAGCTCAGGGCCGATCTTCCTCACCAAAAAAATAAAAAGAGGCATGCGCTCTCTATGAGGACGTCAGCCAGGCTGGCTCTTTTGAAGTCATCATTACCAGATAAGTGATGGTAAAATAGTGATGCTTTATTAATTGCAGAGACGGCTGCTAATTAGAACCCAAGCGTGTGTTCTTGATACCTGTTCATACACTTGCTCCAGAGTGAGCATCTTTCTCATCTCTCCCTCCTTCTCCCCCACCCCCAGAAGAGAATTTCAACTTTAAGACAAACAACTTCATTTACAAGTGTGTCTCTAATTAGCTGCAGAATTAGGAAAGCTGAGTTTCCCCCCATAGATTGGCTAAACCCTCGAGGGAGACTGGGGGAATAGAGAGAATCGCATTTCCAATTATTTTGTTGAATTGCTAATTTAGTTATTGTGCCTGGTGTAATTGTGATGGGTATTGGGTGTGCAATTCAATTTGTTTTAAATATTTGTGGGAAGGCTGATCAGTAATGGAGCTGACCTATTTTGTGGCCCAAATTGAGAAAAAAAGACTAAAACACAACAGCCACAAAGATAGTTTGTTTCCATTTTTATTTTGATCTCTCTCATCCCTCTTAAGACCACCGATGCAACAAAAGGATTAAATTAAAAGATGCCAGCACTTTGATCTTCTTCCTTTGAAAGCTTAACTGTTCCTGCTAGTTTAATACGCAGATATTTTAGGGTAGAATTTTAGGTGCATTTGGAGCTGAGTAGTTTCCGCCTCCCATAATTGCATTTCTGTGTGTGCCTAGGAGTGGTTTGGGTGTTTGACTTTTGAATAGTGTGTAAAGTAGTGGAGATGTTGCCTGCAGCAAATGTGCCAAGTCATTCTAGCTCCTGGGCAGAAGTCTGTTGCAGAGCCCAGGAGCCCGTGTGGAAAGGAGGGCACCTTCCCTCCAGGCAGCGCCCCTTGCAGGGGATGGTTACCAGGAGCCCCACCCAGGCGGCCCTTTGCACAGCGCTCTGCCTGAGGCAGGCCCTGCTGCTGGTTGGTTGAGCCTGTGCAGTTGTGACCAGGATTAGGTGTGAAGTACCTCACTGCTGGCAGTGACTCCAGATGGCTCCTTGATGGCCAAGGTCGAATTTCTCTCTTTGGGATCTCCCCACCACTCAGCGAGCATCTGGACCAGAGGGAGGATCTGTGATGTAATATTGTTTATGTGCCTGTCAGGTGCTGAGTAAAGCACTCCAGTCTGGGCCTGGAGCAGGGCTGTAGCTTGTAGGGAAGAGCAACGGATAGGGCTCTTTTGGGACTTGAGGTCACAGAAACGGTGCAGAACTCCAAAGCAGGAGCTTTCTGCCCTGGTTATTGTGAAATTTGTGTGTGAGTACCAGGTATTGTTATGGCCAAGGTTGCCTGCAGGTCACTGGAGCCCCTCACCCTCAGCAACGTCCCACCAGCACCGCCCCCCCACTGGCCCGTCAGACACGGGAGGGCTTGACTGGGCTGGATCAGAGGGTGGCAGACCAGAGTAGATTTTGAGGAAAGGTACTAATAAAATGGGTCATAGAAGCAGCTGTTATAATGATTTCGATCTTAAAAGGATCATTTTGTAACTCGATTAACTTAGAAAGGTGCCAGGGTCCATTTTGGCGCTTAGCTGGTGAATAGTAGTTTAAACTTCATTACTCCTATGTGAGAGACTACCAAGGCCCACAGAAGGGACTTCAGACACAGGGGGCTGCTTCTCTTGACACGCTTGTCTTGAGGAACTGGGAGAAAACAGCTAGTGGACCCAGCTCCCGATCTTGAAGAGGATCTGGGTCCTGTGGGAGGACAGACAGGAAGACAATCATTGTACAAGCAATGCCCTGAGGTAATGTAAACCACTCCCCGGGGTCAGGAGGGTCTCTGCAGAGAGAGCAGTGGGTGTCAGAGGAGGAGGAATTTGTGGAAACAGGTTCGAAGGCAGGAGGGCAGGCTGTTGGGTGTCGGTGGTGAGGCTAATGCACCCCTACCCCTTGTTGGTTATAGTTTTTTACAGCTTTGATATTGAGGTGTAATTTAAAATTCACGCATTGTAAATGTACAATTCAGTGATTTTTAGTAAAGGTGTAGTAAAGGTGCTACCATCAACACACTCTACTTTTAGAACATTTTAATCACCCCAACAAATAACTCTGTGCTGGTTTGCAGTGGATCCTCGAGTCCAGCCCTGCCCTGGGCAATAATTGATCTGCTTTCTGTAGCCATAGATTTGTCTTTTCTGAATGTTTCCTATAAAAAGAATCATACGATTTGTAGTCTTTGTATCCGGCTTCTTTCACTTAGCATAAGGTTCATCCATGTCATAGCATACATATGTCAGTTGTTTATTTCTTCTTATTGTTGACTAGTACCCATTGTGTAGAAATACATTTTGTTTATCTGTTTGCTTATTGGTGAACATTTGGATTGTTTCCAGATTTTGGCTATTGTGTATAAAGCTCATATACAAAATCACAAGTCTTTACGGAACATGTTTTCATTTCTCTTGGATAGATACCTAGGCATGGAATTGCTGAGTCATATGGTAAGTTTATGTGTAACTTTTTAAGAAATTGCCAAACTATTTTCCAAAGTGGCTGCACAACTTTACATTTCCCCCAGCAGCGTGTGAGGGTTCCGGTTGCTCCACATCCCTGCTCATACTTATGTCTGTCTTATGATTGCAGCCATTCCAGTGAGTAGTGGACTCTCATTGTGGCTTTAATTTACATTTCCCTAGTGACTAATGACGTGGAACAGCTTTTTATGTGTTTATTAACCATTCATGTATTACCTTCTTTTTTTTGTGTGAGGAAGATCAGCCCTGAGCTAACGTCCGTGCTAATCCTCCTCTTTTTGCTGAGGAAGACTGGCTCTGAGCTAACATCTATTGCCAATCCTCCTCCTTTTTTTCCCCAAAGCCCCAGTAGATAGTTGTATGTCATAGTTGCACATCCTTCTAGTTGCTGTATGTGGGACGCGGCCTCAGCATGGCCGGAAAAGCGGTGTGTTGGTGCGTGCCCGGATCCGAACCTGGGCTGCCAGTAGCAGAGTGCGCACACTTAACCGCCAAGCCACAGGGCCGGCCCTTATATATTACCTTCTTTGATGAAATGTCTATTCAAATCTTTTGCTCATTTTTGGGTTGTCTTATTGCATTGTAAGGACTCTTTATATATTCTAAATACAAATCCTTTATCAGATACATGATTTGCAAATATTTTCTCCCAGTCTGTGGCTAGTCTTTTCATTTTCTTAAGCTGTCTTTTGAATCACAAATGTTTTTAATTTTGATGGTCTAATTTATCAAATTTTTTTCGTTTATGGATTGTGTTTTTGGTGTCAGATCTAAGAAATCTTTGCCCAACCCAAGGTCACAGAGATTTTCTCTTTTCTAGTTTTAACTGGAAATAAAAATTCTATCACTGGCTAGAACCTCCAATATGATGCTGAGTCGAAGTGACAAGAGTCGACATTCTTGCCTTGTTTCTGATCTTAGGAGGAAAAGCATTCAGTCTTTCACCATTAAGTATGGTGTTAGTTGAGGTTCTTCGTAGATGCCCTTTATCAGGTTGAGGAAACTCCTTTCTCTTCATGGTTTGTGAGAATTTTTATCTGGATTTTACCAAATGCTTTTTCTGCATCTACTGAGATGATCATTTTGTCCTTTATTCTATTAATATGGTGTATGACATGATTGATTTGGATGTGAGACTAACTTTGCACTCCTGGGACGAATCCCACCTGGCAGTGGTGTATAACTTTTTTATATGTTGTGGATTCGGTTTGCTAATATTTGCTAAGGACTTTTGTGTCTATCTTCATGAGGGATATTGGTCTGTAGTTTTCTTTTCTGGTGATGTCTTTGTTTGGCTTTCGTATCAGGATGATACTGGCCCATAGAATGAATTGGAAAATGTTCTCTCTTCTGTTTTCTGAAAGACACTGTGAAAGATCGATATTTCTTCTTTAAATATTTGATGGAGAACTCAGTGAAGCCGTCCAGGACTGGGCTTTTCTTTGTGGGAAGATGTTTAATTACTAATGTAATTTCTTGTTATAGGTCTATTCAGATTTTCTGTTTCTTCTCAAGTCAGTCTTGGTAAATTTGTGTTTTTCTAGGAATTTGTTCATTTTATCTAAGTCGTCTAATTTGTTGGCATAAAGTGGTTTATAATATTCCTTTATAATCCTTTTAATTTCAGTAGGGTCACTAGCAATGTCTCCTCTTTCATTCCTGATTTTGGAAACTTTGTCTTCTCTATTCTTGTCAATTTTGTTGATTTTTTTCTAACTTTTGGTTTTATTAATTTATCTCTATTGTTTTCTGTTTCATTAGTTACCACTCTAATCTTTATTTTCCTTAACTCTGCTTGCTTTGGGTTCAGTTTGCTCTCCTTTTTTTTTCCTTCAGTTTCTTGGCATGGGAATTTGGGTTATTGACCTGGATCTGTTACTATTGAGTGTCTAGTCCTTCTTTCATTTACTTCTGTCAGCTTTTGCTTTACGTATTTTGGGGCTCCCTTTTTAGGTGTGTACACATTTACGATTGTTATAGCTTCCTTACAAATTGATGCTTTAATCATTATAAATGTTCTTCTTTGTCTCTAGTCATATTTATCTTAATGTATATTTTTTCCAATGTTAATATAGCCACTCCAGCTCTCTTATGGTTACTGTTTATATGGCATACGGTTGTCTATACTTTTACTTTTAACCTACTTGTGTCTTTGAATCTAAAGTGTGTTTCTTGTAGACAGCATAGAGTTGGATTTTGTTTTGTATCCAGTCTGATAGTCTCTGCCTTTTGATTGGAGTGTTTAGTCCTTTCAAATTTAATGTAATTATTAAGGTTTTTGTCCAATTGTTCCTCCTTTACTGCCTTCTTTTGTGTTAAACAGCATGCCAGGGCCGGCCCTGTGGCTTAGCGGTTAAGTGCACGCGCTCCGCTGCTGGCGGCCCGGGTTCGGATCCCGGGCGCGCACCGACGCACCACTTCTCTGGCCATGCTGAGGCCGCGTCCCACATACAGCAACTAGAAGGATGTGCAGCAGTGACATACAACTATCTACTGGGGCTTTGGGGGGAAAAAATAAATTAAAAGAAAAAAAAATTATTTAAACAGTATGCCATTTAAATTCCATTGTTGTATTTACTATATATTTATTCTTTTTAAAAAATACGTAAGATTTACTATCTTAACCATTTTTAAGTGTACAATTCAGTAGTGCTAAGTACATTCTCATTGTCATGCAACAGATCTTCAGAACTTTTCCATCTTGCAAAACCAAAACTCTATACCCATTAAGCAACAACTCCTCATTTCCCCCTCCCAACCTCCTGGTAAGCACCACTCTACATTCTTTTCCATGAATTTGACTACAGTAGATATCTCCTATAAATGGAATCATATAGTATTTGTCTTTTTGTGACTGCCTTATTTCACTAAGCATAATGTCCTCAAGGTTCATCTGTCTTGTAGCATGTAACAGGATTTTTTTCCTTTTAAGTCTGAATAATATTCCATTGTATGTATATACCACATTTTGTTTATCCATTCATCGGTCAATGGACATTTGGGTTGCTTCCACATCTTGACTATTGTGAATATTGGTGCTATGAATATGGATGTGCAAATATCTCTTCAAGACCCTGCTTTCAGTTCTGTTGGGTGTATACCTAGAATTGGGATTGCTGGATCATATGGTAATTCAATTTTTAATTTTTTTGAGGAACCACTATACAGTTTTCCATAGTTGTTGCACCATTTTACAATCTCACCAACAGTGCACAAGGGTTCTAATTTCTCCACATCCTTGCCAACACTGTTTTCTGGTTTTTTTTGATAGAAGCCATCCTAAGGAGTGTGAAGTGATATCTCATTGTGGTTGATTTGCATTTCTCTAATGAATATGATGTTGAACATCTTTTCATGTGCTTACTAGCCATTTGTATATAATCTTCAGAGAAATGTCTATTCAAGTCATATGCCCATTCTAAAATCAGGTTATTTGGGTTTTTCCTTTTCCATTGTTGAATTGTTGAAGTTCTTTATATATTCTGCATATTGACCCCTTATTAGGTATATGATTTGCATTTACTATATATTTTTAAGTTATTTTCTTAGTGGTTGTTCTAGGGATTACATTACAATCTATTTGAGATGAATATTAACTTAATTCTGGTAAAATATAGAAACTTGGTTCTAATATAGCTCAATTTTTCTTATTCCTTTGTGTGATTATCATATTTATTACATTTATATATGCTATAAACCCCATAATACAGAGATATAATTATTGTTTTATGCAATCTTATATCTTTTAATGAAGTTAAAGAAAGGAGACTACACACATGCAGTTTTTTATATTTATCCATATATTTACCCTTTTTTGCGTGTGTGTGAGGAAGATTAGCCCTGAGCTAACATCTGTTGCCAATTCTCCTCTTTTTGCTGAGGAAGATTGGCCCTGAGCTAACATCCTTGCCCATCTTCCTCTACTTTATGTGTGGGACATCTGCCACAGCATGGCCTGATAAGCAGTGTGTAGGTCCGCGCCTGGGATCTGAACCTGCGAACCCCAGGGCACCAAAGCAGAGCGTGCAAACTTAACCACTGTGCCACCCAGCCGGCCCCCGTATATTTACCTTTTCAAGTGCCTCTTCATATCTTTGTGTAGATTCAGATTACTGTCTGGAATCATTTCTTTTCAGCGTGAATGATTGCCTTTAATATTTATTGTAAGGCAAGTCTTCTAGCAATGAATTCTTAAAGTCTTTTTTTCTGGGAATGTCTTTATTTCATCTTTGTTTTAAGGATAGTTTTGCTGGATATAAGATTCTTGGTTGGCAGGGTTTTTTTTTTCCTTGTAGCACTTTGAATATATTAGCCCACTGCCTTCTGACTTCCATTGCTGTTGTCATTTGTTTTGCTGTTCCTCTATGTAATGAGCTGTTTTTCTCTAGCTTCTTTCAAGATTTTCTCTTTGTCTTTCAACAGGTTGGCTATGATGTGTCTAGGTATGGATCTCTTTGTGTTTATCCTCCTTGAGGTTTATTGAGCTTCTTGGATCTGCAGATTGTTTTCTGTCATATCTGGGAAGTTTTCAGCTGTTATTTCTTCAAATATTTTTTCTGCCCCTTTCTCTCTCTCCTGTCCTTCTGGCACTCCCATTACACATAAATTGGTATACCTGATGTTGTTGCATGGGTCTCTGAAGCTCTGTTCATTTTTTATTCTTTCTTCTCTCCGTTCTTCACATTGGATAATTTCTATTGCTCTATCTTCAAGTTCACAGATTCTTTCTTCTGCCTTCTCGAATCTACTGTTTAGTCCCCCTAGTTAATTTTTCATTTGTTATTGTACTTTTCAACTCCAGAATTTCTTTTTTTTATTGTGGTAAAATATACATAACATAAATTTACCATCTTAACATTTTTTAAATGTACACTTCAGTAGCATTCAGTAAATTCACATTGTTATGCAGCCATCACCCATATCCACCTCCAGAACTTTTTTTTTTGGTGAGGAAGATCACCCCTGAGCTAACATCCATGCCAATCCTCCTCTTTTCGCTGAGGAAGACTGGCCCTGAGCTAACATCCGTGCTGCTCATCCTCCACTTTATGTGGGACACCGCCACAGCATGGCCTGACAAGCAGTGCATTGCTGCACGCCTGGAATCCAAACCCAGGCTGCCAGCAGCAGAGCGCGTGCACTTAACTGCTACGCTACGGGGCTGGCCCTCCAGAACTTTTTCATCATCCCAAATCGAAACCCTACACCCATTAAACAATAACTCCCCATTTCTTCCTTCCCTTAGCCCTTGGTAACCACTATTCTACTTTCTGTCTCTGTGAATTTGACAGTTCTGGATATCTCATATAAGTGGAATCATACAATATTTCATATTTTGTGTCTGGCATAATGTGTCACTTAGCACAGTGTCTTCAAGTTTCATCCATATAGTAGCATGTATCAGAATTTCATTCAGAATGTACTAAAAAAAAAAATTTCTGGGCCAGCCCAGGTGGCCTAGTGACTAAGTTCAACGTGCTCTGCTTCAGTGGCCTGGGTTTGGTTCCCAGGCGCAGACCTTCACCACTCGTCTGTCAGTGGCCATGCTGTGGTGGTGGCTCACATACAAAAAAGAGGAAGATTGGCAACAGATGTTAGCTCAGGGTGGATCATCCTCAGCTAAAAAAAAAAAGTGTACAATTTGTTGAATTAAAAGAGCTATACAAAATTAAAAAAAAATATTATCTCCTAAGTCCAATATCTGGACCCACACAGAAATAGTTTCTATTGACTGTTTCTTGTTTTTAGTTTTTCCTCTGAGGATGGGTTATACTTTCCTGTTTCTTTGAATGTCTCATAATTTTTTGTGGAAAATTGGACATTGTTGATAATATATCAGAGCAACTATAGATTCTGGTTTTTTTCCTGAAGGTTCTTTTTGCTTTTGTTTTGGTTTGTTTAATAACTTGACTGGACTAAATCTGTGGATTCTGTTTCTGCTATGGTGTGCAGATGCTGATGTCTCTGCTCAGTTTTTTTCTTTAATTCTTGTTCTTATTTTTAAGCCTGGCTTCATAGGTATCACCCTTGTGCCTAATGGTTAGCCAGTCACCTAAGGGTCAGCCAATGATTTGGGCAGATGTTGTGCTCAAAGACCTTGTGCCACTAAGGCTTCCACCTTCTGTTTATGGGTGTGTGTGTGTGTGTGTGTGTGTGTGTGTGTGCATGTGCACATTGGGGAACACGTTAAAAATTTAGGCAGTTTTTAAGCCTACCCTGGCTTTTACTTTCTGATGGGCCCTCTTGCGTCTCCTCTTCATGTGCTTACAGGTTCACAGTCAGTTAGAGATGTGTGGATAGCTTGGACCCTCTCTGATCTCTCCTGCATGAGAGCTTATCAAGGTCCCCTATAGCTGTCTCATTTCACATGCCTGTTAAATTTTTGGCTAGGCTGCTGGTCTGCTGTTTGCCACTGAGATTACTATTATTACTGACAATGCCACTGGGTGTGGAATATTTTTATCCAGACTACAGCTTCATCCATGATCCCAGATTAGAATCTTTCTAGAGCTGGAAGAGATCTTAGGGAGCTTCTCATTCTGCCTTTTCCTTTTGCATTCTAGGGAGAGCAAGACTCCAAAAAGCCCTTGAGCTGCTCAAGGATCCACGGTAGGTCAGCCAGGCTTTTCATTTCCTTTGGATACATATACCCAGAAGTGGGATTGCTGAATCATACGGGAATTCTATTTTTAATTTTTTGAGAAACCTCCATACTGTTTTCCATAGTGGCTACACCAATTTACATTCCCACCAACAGTGCACAAGTTTCTTTTTCTCCACATCCTCGCCAACACTTGTTATCTCTTGTCTTTTTAATGATAGCTGTCCTAACAGGTGTGAAGTGATATCTCACTGTGGTTTTGATTTGCATTTCTCTGATGATTAGTGATGTTGAGGATCTTTTCATGTACTTGTTGGTCATTTGCTTGTCATCTTTGGAAAAATGTCTATTCAGTTCTTCTGTCCTTTTTTTGATCAGATTGTTTTTTGCTACTGAGTTGTTATGAGTTCTTTATGTATTTTGGATATTAACCCTTTGTCAGGTATATGATTGGCAAATATTTTATCCCATTCCCTAGGTTGCCTTTTAATTCATTTTGTTGATGGTTTCCCTTGCAGAAGCTTTTTAATTTGATGTAGTCCCACTTGTTTATTTTTGCTTTTGTTGCCTTTGCTTTTGGTGTCAAATCCAAAAAATTATTGCCAAGACTAATGTCAAGGAGCTTAGCCCTATGTTTTCTTCTAAGAGTTTTATGGTTTCAGGTCTTATGTTTAAGTTTTTAATCCATTTTGAGTTGATTTTTGTGTATGGTGTAAGATTAGGGTCCAGTTTTCCCAGCACCATTTATTGAACACTGTCCTTTCCCCATTGTATATTTCTGGCTCCTTTGATGTAAATTGATTGACCATATATGAGTGGGTTTATTTCTGGGCTCTCTATTCTGTTCCATTGATCTATGTGTCTGTTTTTTATGTCAATATCATACTGTTTTGATAACAATAGTTTTGTAATATAGTTTGAAATCAGGGAGTGTCATGCCTCCAGCTTCGTTGTTCTTTTCAAGATTGCTTTGGCTATTCGAGGTCTTTTGTGGTTCCATACAAATTTTAGGATTGTTTCTCTTTCTGTGAAAAATGCCATTGGAATTTAGATAGGGATTGCATTAAATTGGTGGATTGCTTTAGATAGTATGGACATTTTAACAATATTCTTCCAATCCATGAGCATGGAATACCTTTCCATTTATTTGAGTTTCTTCAATTTCTTTCATCAATGTCTTATAGTTTTGGTGTGCAGATCTTTCACCTCCTTGGTAAAATTTATTCCTAGGTATTTTATTCTTTTTGGTCCAATTATAAATGTGATTGTTTTCTTAATTTCTCTTTCTGATAGTTCATTAGTGTATAGAAATGCAACTGATTTTTGTATATTGATTTTGTATCCTGCAACTTTACTGAATTCATTTATTAGTTCTAACAGTTTTTTGGTGAAGTTTTTAGGGTTTCCTATAAATCATGTCATCTGCAAATAGAGTTTTACTTCTTCCTTTCCAATTTGGATGCCTTTTGTTTCTTTTTCTTGCCTAATTGCTCTGGCCAGGACTTCCAGTACTGTGTCGAATAAAAGTGGCGAGAGTGGGCACCCTTGCCTTGCTCCTGATCTTGGAGGAAAAGCTTTCAGCTTTACTCTGTTGAGTATGATGTCGGCTATGGGCTTGTCATATTTGGCCTTTATTATGCTGAGGCCCATTCCCTCTATACCCAGCTGCTTCAGCATTTTTAGATTTGTTACAGCAGCACCTCACTTCTGGTCCAATTTTTTTGTCTTAGTCCACTTGGGCTGCCATAACAAAATACCACTGGGTATTTGGGTAGCTTATAAACCACAGGAATTTATTTCTCACAGTTCTGGAGGCTAGAAGTCTGAGATTAGGGTGCCAGCATGGTCAGGTGAGGGCTCTCTTCTGAGTTGCAGACTTCTTGCTATATTGCCACTTGATGGAAAAGGGAAGGGATCTCTGGATACCCTTTTATAAGGCACCAATCCTATTCATGAGGGCTCCACTCTCATGACTTAAGTGCCTCCCAAAGGCCCCATCTTCCTCTTCTTCTTTTTTTTCTTTTTTTGGTGAGGAAGATTATTGCTGAGCTAACGTCTGTGCCAAGCTTCCTCTAATTTGTATGTGGGATGCCGCCACAGCATGGATTGATGAGTGGTGTGTAGGTAGGTCCACGCCCGGGATCTGAACCCACAAACCCTGGGCCGCCAATGCAGAGCATGTGAACTTAACCACTACGCCACTGGGCTGGCCCCAGCCCCATCTTCTAATACCATCACCTGTGGGGTTTAGGATTTCAACATATCAATGGGGGGGGGGAGGGACACAAACATTCAGACTATAGCACTCTTCAATGACACTTTTGCTTAGTGTCCATGTAACTCAGTGCCTAGAGACAATCCCTAGATCCTGCTCTCATAGGATCATTCTGTGGAAATGCCCTATGAGGAAGGTACTCCTGAGTGATGAAGATCTCCTATCTTGTGAGCATAGAGAAGGGGCAGGGCATGAGAAAACCTGACATAGGTTGAGAATTTGGTTGGTCACCACTTGGTTCACGTTAACTAGTTTAAAATAATTTTTCAAAAAGCCCCTTTGAGGTCCCTGTTATTATCCACATTTCAAAAACTGAGGCATCAGGAACTTGTCCAAGGACAGGAATGAGGGAGCAGATATTTGAAACCAGGCTTATTCCAAAGTCTATGCTCTTTAAGTAGCTCTGAAAGTACCTGTTAGTATGGGCAAAAACACTATTAGCTTTTTCCTAATCCAGGGCCTGCACGTCTTTCTGTCTCTCCTCACTCCCAATCTTTCCTGCTCACTCCAGAAGGCCATAGAATCAGAATGTTTGGGATTAGGCCCATCATTCAACCCCTTCTGGGCTACAGTCTATCTCATCTCCTTACAGTTCCTAATGGGCTGAGCCCACTGGGTGGTCCCCAGTCCTCTCAGAGCTGAGGCTCCATTATCATTTCAGCCTTCAACCAACCACAGGGAATCCCATGTTTTGGAAGATTTTGCTTACTGAAATACTGCATTTCTGAAGATGTCCTGTTCCCATTATTTATTATTAACTGCCTATTGGAGCTTCTGCCAGCATGAAGTAGCCAGTACTACTTCCTGGGTTGGTAAAACTCTTAGTCATCAGAAAGACAACATGAGCCATTACCACCTGACTGAGGCACACACAAGATTTCTAAAGTGTTGAGAATAGCCGGCAGTCGCCCATTATTTCTATTCCTCCTGGGGTGGCCTGGGCTTACTATCCTAGGTGACCCTCCAGCTTGGGGACATACACACATGGAACTGAGCTGGGAGCCAGATTTCTTGGCACCCAAGGCTGTGCTCTTTTTACGCAATTAGGCTGCTTTCTAAACCTTTATACCAAATCTTCCCCATGCCCTCAAACCATCAACGGTGTCCCACTCTCTCCAGGGCATACCTTGTTTCTTGGCCCAGCACTTTAAGATCATCATGATCTCTCGCCTACTTGCTTTTTCAGATTTCATTGTCCATCCTCCCCCAAATGATTGCTATGCTTCTATCCAGCATTCCTAGTGTCCCTTGAATAACTTTGCAAATGCTGGTGCTCGACTTGGGACACCCCCGGCTGGAAGCCTCTCTCTGCCAGTAAGCTTCAGCCCTTAATTGTCTTCACCACTCCCGTGGCCCTTGGCAGTTTCTGCCTCACCATGTGGCTCAGGGCAGGCCCGGATTTTACCCTTCTTGTGCCCAGGCTGAGGAGGCAGCATCTGAGTGAAGGTTTACCCCCCAGCTCAGCACCTCTCCCCACAGCCTGGCACTGAGCCTCACACATGGGAAGGAGTGCCGGAAGAGGCCTCCCCGTGCTGGTCATCACGCACTTGCCTTGGTCCCTGTGTTCTTGTTTCTCAGTTGGGGACATATAGGTGGGCTCAGGACTAGACCACAGAACCCTCACTGTTCAATCTTTTCCTTATTACCTCAAAGTAATACCAATGGAAGTTTTAAATTTTCTTTTTTTAAAAAGACTGATGAAGGAAATATCATTCCTCAAAAGAAGAAAGCACTGTACTTACCAGGTAAGTTCCCAGAGGCAGAAGCAGAATCTTTTCCTATTCTTCTTACTGACCTTCCCTAGAACCACCAGCAGGTGCTAGCTGAGAGGAGGGACAGCTCAAAGTTGACATCTTGGGGTCTGGTTCTCATCTGCCTGCTTAGGAAGGAGGGAAGAAGGCCCAAGGCCTCTATGCTGACGAGGACTCCTTGCCCATGGAGTGTAGCAGCTGGAGACAAAGAGTAGCAATTTTCCCCCTGCATCCTGAATCTCCCTTCTTATTCCCCTTTCTAGAACATCTAGCTTAGGATTCAAACTGATATATATATATACACACACACACACGTCTATATTTTTTTTAAATTAACATTTTAGTTCATTTTAGAAAAAGCCACCCTTAGCTTTGCTACACATCTGAAACAGAGAGACAGACATAGCACTGAGTTTAATACTCAGCAAAGGCCAGTGCTTCCCCTCCCTGCTCTCTTGTGGCCTCTACCTCTCTTTGGACATGTTTTGGGAATGGTGTTTGTTCCTGCTTCAACCACATGGATTTACAGAAAAACTGAGGCAGAGGGTTGCGGGCACACAATCATGAGTTTCCTGCCCCTACTGCCTTTTTGTGCCCGAAGTTAGCCTTCAAAATCCATTAAGTATCTAAATTATTAAGAGGATAAATAAAACCTCTACATAAAAGTGGCCTGAGGTGATCTCTGAAAATGGTTCGTTATTCACTTGACCCAGAAAACCCCACAAAATCATGCAAAACAAGAGATTCAAATCTGTACGTCCACTTTAAGAACACCCATGAACCTGCCTAGGCCATCAAGGGGATGTGTATCCCCAAAGCCGCCAAGTCTCTGAAAGACGTCACTCTGCAGAAGCAACGTGTGCTATTCTGTCAAGACAGTGGTTCTGCTTTCAGCAGAGGAGCAGGGGCTCCCCCACCACGGCTGAACGCTCCCCTGCTCAGAGGTGGGACAAGAAGGAGGTGGCTGGGCACGGCTGAAATGACAAACAAACAGCGACTCTTCTACAAATGTGGAGATTTATTTCAACAAAGTGTGAAAAGAATACATTTGACTGAAGCTCCTTGCTCATCAGGGTATGTGTCCATTGACTTCTCAATGAGACAAGTGAAGGCTGCTTTGTGAGCAAAGTGGACAGATAATATGGCAATCTCAGCTCCAGCAAGTCTTGGTCAATACATCATTGAGACTCCTCCTGCCTCAGTAACCTTGCATGTGTAATGGGCTGTGGGAATATCAGATTGCTCACGTTCTGTGGCTCTTTCTGACTTCTCCATATGAAAAGTCCCTGTCCAGGGTAAGACCTAAAGTGAGGCGCGCCGGGGATAGGGGAACAGGCATTACAGGGTTCTAGAGAGGAAACATATTCATTTAATGCATCATTATTTGGTGGAGGGGGGAGAGGTAAAATGAGAGTAACCCGCCCTGCCTCTGAAGAAATGCCAGGGCGAGCACAGGCTAGGACAGGCCAACTGGGGAGTGAGTGCAAGACTTCGTACCATAACCTGTGGGTGTGTGGAATTTTATTTATTGCAGAAAAGTACAAAGGAATAATCTGGTCAAAGATGAATCCAGTTCTTACTTACTGGGTAAGGAAACACCAGCAACAGTGGATGCTTCCTCCTGGACTGAATTGTTCCCCACCTTTTCCTGCCCTTCTTTGACGGTGCCAAACACCTGCAGCAGGGCAGCCTGGCTGAGGCTCAAGTTCCTGGGGGCAGCCAGCAGTGATCCAGCCACACGGTGCCCATCTGCACAGACAGCTCCCGAAGAAGGGGAGGTGCAGCTCTTTCTTGTGTGTAAACTATAGGGTTAAGGCTCAAAACTGTAGCTTGTACAAAAGTATTCACACCACTGCTTTTAAAACGTCTTAGTGATTTCCTCCTTGGTCATCAGCAACAAATGCAATTAGCTGCTCTGTAGGAACCGGATGCCCCACCAGCCCTGATCACCTCCCACTCTTGCTTTAGGAATACCAACGGGGGAATCAGTAAGCTCTTTCCTTGAATAAACTGGTTGTTGGAAGTAAACAAACTCTCTCCACCACCCGTGAGGAGGCCCCTGCTGCTGGCGAGGGAAAGGACCAGTGAGCCTAGAAGACGGCAGCACCATGACAGAGCTGTAGATATGCTTAAGGTCGTGTGGATTCTGGGTTCCCTGGAAGCCTCCCATTCCGTGGACAGCCAATTCCTGGTGCCAAGAGCATAGATGTCACCAGGATTCCTTTCAGCAGCTGTGGGGAGACCTGCTGCCCCTGTTGCTGTGTACAGTCCAGGAAGAGACAGGACCCAAAGAGAGTAGGAGTGTCAGCAGCTGAGAGAGTTGCCTTGGAAATAGAGACAAATGACTCTGTAGGCACTATTACCCTCTTGTAACTATCAAAGCTCCAGGCTTAATAGTAACAACCTTCTAAGTTCTAAAAAGGGAGACTATCTGGCCCATTCTCCCTGTGGCATCAGTAACAGAAAGGGCAGTTCCCCCTGGTTCCTCCCCTGCCAACTCAGGCTGTAGCACTGCCTTGGGACACCTGGGAGAAGGCTGGGGCCTCTCACGCTCTGGCTTTGCAGCTCCCACCAGGTGCGGGAGCTAGTTGAGCAGTGACATGCAGGGTAGTGGTAGGTCAACCATCTTTCCATTTGTTCTAAGAGAATTGAGCCCAAGGTTGAGGCCCCCTAAATCCACAACAGTAACTTGGTCTATTTTCTTTCTCTGCTTCTCAGATCATGGTTTTTCCCTCATCTTTGAGTTCCCCTGGAGCTTGCAGATTTTATGCTCTAATCTTTCTTCATAAACAGGCACCTTAGTGTGATTAGACTGGGAACGATTCCTCTCCAGTGCCTAGTGTGTGCCGGGCTCAATGTGGGGGTAAAGAAACAACGGACTGGAAGCTTCCCCCTCTCCCCAGACCTGGTGCTGGGCCTGTGGCCTTAGCCCCAGCCCTCCTCTGCTGCCTGTGGCTGCAGGCTCATGGGGCCAGGGGCGAGGGAGGGCTGGGACCAAGGGGCTGTCAGGACAGGAGGGGCAGCCCTGCTTTTGTGTAGTAAGACCTCATGGTACGTGCTTGTACCCTTCATTGCCTTCTCAGGTCCTGCCCAGGGAGAAAGGACTGCTGTCACAGCCAGGATAATAAATACTGAATGGGACAGGTGAGACCCGTGGGCTGGAGTGGGGGCTTTGTGACCCTATATTCCAGGACGTCATGCATAACCTGAAAACATTCGAGGGGAAGCAAAATGCCACTTTGATTCCCAGTGCTGGCTCTCCTGCGCCTTCTGATGACAGTGGTTTCAGTTGTGAAAGGCAGCTCCAGCCCTTTTCTCCAGAGGCAGGGCAGGGGTGGGCAGGAAGCTCTTCCTACGTCGAGGGGGAGTCCATCGTGGAGAGGATCCGTACAACTTCTGCTCGCTGAGTGGGTGAGATGTGCTGGGTCATATGGACGATGGAATCCATGGCAACCTCTGGATTGGCCTGTACCAAGCTGGAGAGGAAGATTTGGGATGGTGAAGAAAAGAGAGAGGCAGCAGTGTCTAGATCAGGGTAGCTTAAGCACTGCCCAATAAACATGCTGACAGAGCCCACTGCGGACACTTCAGTCACTGCCTCAACTGATTTGTTTTTCTACATGAAAAATGTTCCCAGAAGCAAGGTAGGTACAAGATGAACCTGAAACATTTTGCTATTCAGAAAGCAAGGAAGTACTTCAAAAAACAAAACTTAATGGGGGCATGTCACAAAGATAGTAGAGCAAGCATAAAGGTGCTCCCACTGGCTAAATCTGGGACATTTTGGGCATCAAAGTAAGTATAATACTGAACTACAAATTACTGAAATAGAAATTCATTAGTGTATACCAATAACGAATATATAAATGAGTGGAGGAGAGAGGACTTGTGCTTACAGGAGAAGCGGAGTGGCGACTGGTGATTATGGAGGATGTGCTAGAGTTGGAAAGTTATTTTGCAACCTCACTGTAAACACTGGCTCAGGCAAGAAACATCCATGGATGCTAAATCTAAGCGGAAATTCTGATGAGAAACGGGATATTTGCATGGCCTAAAAGTGTCTCCCCACAGACGGCTTATTACATGCACCAGTAATTACACAGTGGAGAAATCGGGTAACATCTTGACCAGGTGAACAAAACTAACATCAGGAGTGGCAAACGATATCGTATGTCTCCAGACATACGATATGTCTGGTACCCTGTGAAGACCACATCATCACATATGTAATATTCTGGCTGAGAATGTACCACCTAATCTAATCATGAGGAAGCATCAGACAAACTCAAAATGAGCAATGTTCTACAAAAGGTGGATTAAATAAAAAGTTTCTATCAATGTTAAATTTACTAAACTTGATCATTTTGGGCCAGCCCCGTGGCTTAGCGGTTGGGTGTGCGTGCTCTGCTGCTGGTGGCCCGGGTTCGGATCCCGGGCGTGCACCGATGCACTGCTTCTCCGGCCATGCTGAGGCCGAGTCCCACATACAGCAACTAGAAGGATGTGCAGCTATGACATACAACTATCTACTGGGGCTTTGTAAATAAATACAGTTTAAACTTGATCATTTTATTGTGGTTATGTAAGAGAATATCCCTATTAGCAAATGCACACAGAAGTATTTGGGGGTAAAGGGCCATGATATATATAACTTATCCTTAAATGGTTCAGAAAAAGAAAAACGTATATATACATATATTATATATACATAATATATACTATATATATATATGGGCGAGAGAGCAAGCAGACTCACAAATGATAAAGCAAATGGGGTGAAATGTAAATAACGTACATCTGGGTACTGATATGTTCCTTGTACTGTTTTTACTTTTGCAACTTTTTTATAAGTGAAATGTTTCTATAAAAAGTTTTTATTTTTTATTTATTTATTTATTTTTTGTAAGGAAGATCAGCCCTGAGCTAACATCCATGCTAATCCTCCTCTTTTTGCTGAGGAAGACCAGCTCTGAGCTAACATCTATTGCCAATCCTCCTCCTTTTCTTTCCCCAAAGCCCCAGTAGATAGTTGTATGTCATAGTTGCACATCCTTCTAGTTGCTGTATGTGGGACGCCGCCTCAGCATGGCCAGAGAAGCGGTGCGTCAGTGCGCGCCCGGGATCCGAACCTGGGCCGCCAGTAGCGGAGCACACGCACTTAACCGCTAAGCCACGGGGCCAGCCCATATATAAAAAGTTTTTAAAACTGTCCCCAGCCGTCTCCACCACCCATCCTAAGGAGAAGACTGAAGACTCCAGAATACAGCTGACTCTTGGCTGGGGGAGAGGGGGAGGTAGTTTCCCAGAAACGACCATGTGATCAGCTTTCCTCTTGGAATCGTTCATCCAGTGTGGGTACCACATTTGGAGCTAACAGTTGGGCACACAGAACTAAGCCTTTGTCCAGCTGAGACTACCAAGTGTCCCTGGGGACCACAGTTGAGGAGAAATTGTGCTTCAGGTCTCAATTTTATCTGTAGGTCAACTATAGCGTCTCAAACAGAAAGAGACCACAAAGATTGTAAGGCCTCATCATCTCACCCTTTGTTCTGACATCTTCCATTCCAAAGAAGTGAGCCCCACTTCTCCTACAGAAGAGTCCCCCACTGCGAGACTTACCTGCGGATCTGCTTGAGGACATAGTCTCTGCTGATATATTTGATATTTTCCTCTATTACTGAGCGAACGCCATCTTCCTCTGTTAGCTGTTTCTCCAGCCACTCCACCAGATCCTTGTTATTGTCCCAAACGTAGGCCTGCAAACAGATGACTCCTGATCAAACACCCTGATTGTTCAATATCTGGAAAATTCACTCTAAAAGCTGCTCAACGTAAAAAAGTTGTCCACGATTCTCCGATACTGTTAGCACTGTATGAGGAGGAGGAAACAGGCCCCAAGGCAGGAGCTGTCCTCTTCTTTCTTTCCTTCTTTTCATACAAGATGCATATTCCAAGCATCCACTTGGGCCTTCCCTCCAGAGGCATCACTGCTCACACTCTGACTCTGGTCCTGTCACTCTAGGTCTCTACTTATTCCACCAAGCCTAGAGAATTTAATCACCAGACAGATTTGAAAGAAATAGTTAAAAGCCCAAATTTCTTAGTAAAGTGCTGATTGAGAAAGAAAGGTTGTATATTTGGTGGTTTAAAAATGAAACGTGTGCTTTCTGAGGAACTGAGACACAACTCCTAAAATGTAAGTCTCTAGTCCTAGCCAGACCTGGCAGATGAGTTGCCTGGTGGTGGAAGCCTTTCAACACGGCACGGATGGGGGACTGATGTGAGGGAAGGCTTGCCGCTAGGGGAGAGCCACCAGGTCAGAAACCTACCCCTCATTTTACTTTCTATGAGAGTATTCCAAAGGGTCAAGACGTCTATAACCCTGAAAGTCTCAACAAACCACCTTTCGCCTCCTTTTTTTCAAGATCATTTAGCTGAGTATTACCTAGGTAGTTGACTACATAATAATTCAGGAGTGTGTTAGAAACCTAATAGCCTTCTCCTTGCTCTCTTCTCTCATTTTCTTTACAAATCATTTAGGAATCGTTTTGTTAATGGTTTCCGGAAAGCCAAGTACCACCATTAGGGCTCATTCATATTTATGTCATTTTGTTTGGGTAATTAAACACAAAGCTCGTCATTTAAAGGTGCACTATCCTTCTCTGTTATCACTAACGAAGTCAAAGTCAGAATGACAATGAGTTTGGTGCTGTAATTTAATAGGTGGGTGCATTAGGGACTCTCAGAGGCTTTGAGGCTTGAGCTATGGCTCAGGAAACCTGTACAGTGTAAGCAAAGGCACCAGAGCCACAGCTGTGACTACAGGGCCTGTGAGGCACAGAGAAAACATTTTCATCACACCCTTCAAGAGGCATCATGCAGTAAGAAACTGGGCACTGTGCTGTTTTCTTTCTATTTCATGCCTTTAAAAATAATTGTCTCTTTTCAGACTCTCACTTCCCCATCTCTAACTTAGCTGGCGAGTTAGCTGTGACTGGTTATTTATTATATGTCATATAATTGACTTCCACATTTCTAACAGTTCTTAAGGAGTCCTTCACAGTTGAAGGCTTAAGGAGCCCCAGGATTAAGGATGTGCTTTTCCTAGCTCTTTGTCCAGTTCTTTTTCTGGCCCCAAATTTGCCTGTAATCACTGATGAAAAGATCAGCTCTCCTAGTCAGGGTGGTGTGGCCAAGACAGCGCAAACCTGAGTGAGCCTTCCCACCTCTCTGTGCCTCGGTCAGGACTGCTGACATCTCTGAGGCTAAACAGCAGGGAAGTGTTTTGTTCTGAAGGAGAGGAGCCACAGGAATCTTTATTGACAAGGGGGGTGGGTGGTGAGCTATCCCCACAATGTGGTTGTCTTTGCTCTTGCGTCCCAGCTCCTGCACACCCCACATAGGGATGGAGACACCTGGACTCCTGACGACTGCCACCTGAACTCTGACATTTCCATTTCCATCACTGGTAATTTAAACTTCTGCTCCATGGCTTGAGGACTTCTGAGGATGCCCCTACTTAGGAAGATTTGAGAGTAGGAAAAAATAAAACAATGAATGCTTCTTGGGTTTCAGAATGGAAAAAAAACTAGATTTACCCAAGAATCCCAAAGCCTTTAGTTTAGGAGAATATTTAATACTCTTATTAATCATTTTTAATCCGTTTGCTTTTAATTAAGAAACAGCATGATGCTTTCCTATCAACATATGCCAGGGAGCAGATTAATTGTGGCTTAAGATAACTCTCCTTGATTGGTGTAATGTATTAGCTAACGAGATGCCTACTTCTAACGATGCTCAGACACTACACTTGAAAGCCAACTACCCTCCAGAGAAAACTCTTCTGCCTTCTCCTCCTGCAGCCACAGAATATGCTAGGTGTTTAAATTAAATATTAAAAAATTTCTCAGACAGGATTAGAGCAACACATTCTAAGTTTTAGAGTTGTTGCTCTAAAGATTTGCTGTTCACTCAAAGTACAACCGAATGACAAGCACCAAGTCAGACCCCAGTAAAGTGCAGACCACAGTGCAGAGTACGTGAAGGCACAGGGGTCGCAAATCCTGGTCAACTGCATTTTTAGCAAGAATCAACAAACTCAAGCAATCACAGTGCCACAGGTTTTTCTCAACAGACCTGAGAAGGTTTAATATACTGTTGTGAGCTAACTTCCTTCACCAAGTTGGGGCATCTACACTTCCTTGTTTTTCCTCGTAGAACAGAGTTGCAAGACTCATCATTCCAGCCATCCAGAAGGATGAGCCAACCCTATTCCCAGGAAAAAAAAGGCATTATCATTTCCCTCCTTAAAATTATGAAAATGTAGCTGATTATTCCTCATGTTCCAGTGTGGATTTTAAAGAAGTGTGAAATGCTGGGCTGTGAACCTCATGATAGGCCTGGGCTCATGTCACCTGTCTGACACTCATCCCAATCAGAACATTTTAGTATCAACAGAATATCGGTAATTAAACATCACAACAGGGGCCGGCCCGGTGGCGCAAGCGGTTAAGTGTGCGCACTCCGCTGTGGCAGCCCGGGGTTCGCCGGTTCAGATCCCGGGCGCGCACTGACGCACCGCTTGGCCAGCCATGCTGCGGCGGCGTCCCATATAAAGTGGAAGAAGATGGGCACGGATGTTAGCCCAAGGCCAGTCTTCCTCAGCAAAAAAAAAAAAAAAAAAAAGAGGAGGATTGGCAGATGTTAGCACAGGGCTGATCTTCCTCACAAAAAAAAAAACCCCAAAAAATCACAACAATGGCCTTACAATAAGTTCAGCAGACACTTTATCTCTCTCTGCATCATAGATAAGTATCTCTGACATTACTCAGCCTCACTAATTATATGTAGTAATTAGTCTATCTTAGTCTATCTTAGAAAATCTAAATGACCTGTTTGGAAAGTTTCATTTCTAACATATCGGATAGCTGTTAAGCCCTCCTTACTCAATGGTATAGCAGGGCCAGGAAAGTGACCAGGGCATAGCCTGATGGATGTGAGCCCTGATTACCATGCCCTATACAGATAACTCACCTTGTAAGCTGCCTGGAGACACCTCCAGCAATGTGATTTTTTCTGAGACTTTAGGGTACAATAGCAAATAGCCATATGAGCTGGGGTGGCCCACTAGACCCCCATCTTCTCAGAGCCACTCCAGTCTCAGTCCCAGGCCCACCCAGAGCCAAGCAATGCTTTCCAGGTTCTGCCTCACCGCCTCCCTCCCTGGCCCTAAATCAGAAGTTTGGTGGATGAGACTTGTCTACGGGTAACTTGAGGCCAGGCTCTGGGGACAGTGGAAATCAAACGACCCTACCAACGGTGCTTTTTCCTCTATCCTCCTCACAATGGCCTCCAATGACCACTCATCTCATTTGGAAATCCAAAATAAGAGTGAATGGGTAGATATCTGGACAGTGAGACTGCATTCTGGCATCCTAGGTTGAGGATAAATTAGAGCAAGCCAAATTCAAGAATCTACTGTGCTCATGGAATCAACCTCCCTTCCACCAAGACCATTAAGTTAGTTACACATCTTGAACTCTTAGTTTCTGTTACATTGTTTTTATTTTTTACCTTGTAACATGCTGTGCTGAGAGAAGAGGAGGAAACTGGTATAATTTGAGTGTCTACTGAGTGCCAGACCTTGTGCTCCATATTTTACTTATCATGCCATTTAAAACTCACTGAACCCTGTGAAATATTATCCCCCTTCTACACACGAGGAAATGGAGGCTTAAACAATATGTACATGGCAGTAAATGGCAAAGCTGGGATCCAAAAAGTTTGTGAGATTCCAAAACCCATGTTCTTCTCATTGCCCTACACACAGTTCTAATCTCAATTTCTACTATTGGGGTGTAGGGGAAAAAAATCAGTCTGTTTGAAAAACCACATACCTTAAACTGTGAATCTAAGAATCAAGAGAGAAAATACACCCATGAAACGACCCAATTTAAACCTAAGTTCTAGTTATTTTTTTCAGGGCACTGTAGTGATGCTTTTCTTCTGCCTGCAGTGAAACTATGAACCATAAACCCTACTATTTCCTACACTAGGACTGTCCCAGTGGACTCAAACAGAATCCCATAACTCACGGTAACAGATTCCTCCAGGGAAATAAAAGAATTACATTGCTCAGTTATATAATATGACCGAGTCTTCGAATTTTTTGTCCCAGAATCTCTTTTTTCAGGATTAAGATTAAAAAAACAAATTCTCTGGGAAAAAAGAACACACCGCATGGCTAATAGATGCCTATCACTGACTGTCTTTCCCTACCATTAACCACAAAAGGATTAAAGGGTCACTTCTTGGTGCAAAGCCAGGGTCTAGACTCAGCCAGTCTTTGCACTTGAGAGACACAGCACACAGTATCTATCACTGTTTGAAGGACCAAAAAAAAGCGATGGTCTTAAGGCATTCCCAAACACCAAGCAGATTCCTTGTCAGCCCCTCAGAGGCGGCACACACGGCTTTGAATGCTGCAACACTTCCTTCTCTCAAGGGTGCTGCCGATTTTATCCTCCACCCCTCACTAAACTAGCTCCTGCTGAGCCTGCAGAACATGGAAGGAGGTTTCAAAGCCACATCATAGGATCACCTGCCCTCCCTTTCTCTCCTCAGCTGTCTTCCCGGACTAAGAGCTCAAGAGAATGCTGTCTTTTGTAGACAGGGGGCCAGGGAAACAGCCTCAGTTCTTGGGTATAGTTGGTTCCCAATGCCTCAGGCAGCCTCCTCCTGAGCTATGGGGCTGGGGTTGTCTTCTGCAGTTGATTTCCAGCCAGGAGTCTGTGCACATGCAGTGAACTGTTCTCTCCATTGATAAGAGATGGCAATGACCTATTTCTCCAGACAATGTTCCCTGGGAGCAGGATGCTAAGGAGCAACTGAAGGGCCTATCTACTCACTTCATGCTTGGAGGGAAGCTATTCCTCCTCCTCATCCTTGTGCCTACTGAGGCCGTGCACGTCCATTAGTGACTAATGTGCCAGGAAGGCGGTGCGGGCCTCTCCTGGCCACACACACACACACTCCATTTACCTAGCCGGCCACTCTTAACTGGAGAACAACCTCTTATTTTACACTTGCGTGACTTTCAATGCCAAATTCCACTAGAAGCTGCTAGTAGCCACTGACAAAATTGTCTCACTCAATTATGATGCCACATACTGACCTTAACCTGAACCAAGTGTCACATAAGGCTGCATTCCCCCACTGCACATCTGAAATATTTATCCAAAGAAGCTTTTCAGTCGTAAAGAAATGGGTAGACTTAACACAAAGGTGAATCTTAGAAGCATCCTGATTCACTGACTTTAAAATTGATGGCAAATCTTGGCATTCCTTCCTGAGAACAGTCAGCAGAGACTTTAGGCAACACTTCCCAGGAAGAGGCTGGAGCGCCTGCCATCCAGCCCTCCCTCACTAGTCTAACCTGGTAGTTACCAAATGGTTCTGATCACATATCTATGAGGAAAAGAGACAAATGTATTTCCAGCACATACTACCAATATTCTACGAAATGTATACATGACATATATGATTTACTTTTAACCCATATACTAACTACTAATAAAGGTTAATTTCTTCCTTTTTCTTAGTACAAATAAATAGAAATAAAAGTTCTAAGCTTTCCTTCTCATCCTTCTGTGAATTGTCTTGTGCAGTCCATGATTCCACGGGCAAATGCTGGTGCCCATGCTGGTGCCTGGTTGTCCTGGCCTCAGACCCACCCCATCCCCAGCCCTGGGGCGACTGCACCAGCAATCCATCTCAGCGGGGTCACTGCTCTAAGGCATGTGCCATCTCTGTGAGACCACCTCAAGAAGATGCCAGATTCATAGTTCCCTGCAGGCAGGGTGAACATTTCCTTCCAGCTCAGATTTGAAATCAGAAGATCTTTAGCTGTGGTCATAGCACCTACTGCCTAAATTACTATCACCTCCTGTTAGGCTTCTTGCTCCTGTCTCCTTCAATTCTACCCTCCACACAGCCCCCTGAGCGGTCTTTCTAACAATACAAATCACAGCATGTCACTCTGCTGCTAAAATTCCCACAGACCTCAGGACCAAGTCCAAATCCTTCAACACGGCTTCCAGGGCCCTGCACGATCCCAGTCTCTGAGCCACCCTGAAATATCTGCTTACCTTAGATGCACAATACTCTTGCTATCAGGCCTTGGAACATGCTGTTCCTTCTGCCTGGAACATTCCTCCTACCCCCTACTTCCTTCCAACCTTTTCCTCTGGTTCATTCCTACTTTGTTTTCAGGTTTCCACTGAGACATCACTTCTAGAAGTCTTCCTACACTCTCCTCCCCCTTCCCAAAGAGTGGGTCAGGTGTCCTTTCTCTGTGCTCTATGATGTCCTGGGTTTGCTCTGTTTAACATCGGCCTCACGGTTGTACGTGTGACCTCTTGGCTAATCTGTCTACCCCTCTAGAAGGTGACCTCTGTGTGGGCAGGAAAAACGTCTGCCTCTGTCACTGCCAGGTCCCCAGGGTCTAATGCAGTGTATAGTAAGTATTAAAAAAAAGTTTGCTGAATGAGAGAATGAGCTGCAAAAAAATGCCCTACCACCTCTTCTAACAAGTTGTCATGACCTGTTACAGTAGAGGGAGGAAATAGGGGTCGGGCCTATATGCTTCCCTTCTACTCCTGCCCTTAGAGGCCTGGGGACTCTTACATGACAAGCCTTGCAGTCCTCAGGTGAGGATGAGGAGCACAGCCTGAAGGCTCCTCTGAGGGCACCCACCTACCTTCACTGTTCCTTCCACTTCCACAAACCAGCGCCTTAACATAGCCTGGATCTGGCCATCAGTCAGCTCGGGGTTGGCGTTGTGGATTTTCTTCTTGACCAGGTCCTCCAATAGGAGACGCCTCAGCCGCCAGTAGAAGAAGGTACGGGATGTTTTCCAATCCAGGATGTCCTACATACAGACAAGAATAAACTTAGTCACCCCCAGCCCTAATCCCCACTCAGTGCCCAGTCCAGAGGGAACGCCACAGGCACAAAAACCGTCTCTCCAGCAAGCCCCTCAGAGGTTCAAGAGCTGGCCGCGGGCTCTCAGCACCTGCAGATGTCTCCCCCATTCAGAAAGCAGCCCCGATGTTCTGCTGACCACAGCACTGTGCACAGCACTGGGCCTGGCTAATGCTAACCCCACCCAAGGCTGAAATGTTCTGGGGAAGGGGCTGTGACTTCCCAGACAACCAGAGAGTGAGGAATTGGTTCTGAGCAGATGGCTCAAACAACTTGCACGCAGATCTAACGTGAATTAGCTGCTGCTGGAACTGTGACACTAGTACAGCCTGAGGACCACCTGGGCAGCTGTCCCCAGTGGAGGCACATGTGACTCAGTTTCCCACCAGTAAAATGGAGCTTGCCTCCTGAGGAGTCCATGGTAACCTAAATCGTAAGTTGTTTTAGGATGATGATGGATACAGAGAAAGGGAAAAGTCTCTCGACAAAAACTGAAAATGGTGTGAGATCTGCACAAGCTGTTTTGATCCAGCCCTAACAGCTCCTTGCTTGTGAGCCTGTGTGCATGAGACATACACCTGCTCGCTCGAGGGTCTCCAAAAAGTCAGAAGTGGCAACCACTGTACTTACGTTAATAATACCCTTCTCCTGCATCCGGCCTGGTGTGTCGTGCAAGTCAGCAAACTGTACGGCTATCTGATGGTAAATGGGAATTAGGAATTCTTCCCGCTCTTTCAACTTGTTTTCCAGCTCCTTCCGCTCAGCTGTGCTTAGCTCTGGGGTGCCTGCAATTAAATAAACCTGACCGTCACACTCTGTGGTGACCAGGAATTTCTCTGCTGAGAAACAGCCCCCTTCCCCGTGACCTGGCTCTCCATTGTCTTTACCACCTCTTTGCTGAGTAATTGGACTCCGCGAGATGCCACACCTGTCCTTACCTTGCCACAGGGAGCCCACATGTTCTCCTTTCCCTGTAGAGGTCACAACTATGAAAGCAGCCATGGGACTGAGTCCCTCTCCCTAGGCCTCTCCCTGAGCACGTGCAAACAACCACCTGGGGCCTGTCTCTCTCATCATTTCACTGACTGACAGCCAGGCCCCTCCTTTCCCATGAAGGACACCACACCCATGCCCTGCTGACCAGCATCAGAGAGGCTGGAGTATTCCGAGTGTGGATATGGTAGGAGAGCATCCCCTATGCTTCCGAGCACGAACCAGCAGCTCCTTTCCTCATGTCCACACCAGTTACCCACCTAACTTGATAAGGAGCCAAATGACTCCTAAAATTGTAAACTGCTTTACTCTACAGCTTCTAGTCTCAGCTTTGGATACTCTTAACCTGCAACTAGTAGAATCCAATCTAATTAGAGCCAGATCCATGTGTCTCACGCTAGATCAGTGGATTAGCCAGCCCCTAGTCTCCCACCTGAGCTGCTACTGCCAGAGCCAACCCCTTACGGCAATGACAAAGACATTCTAGTTCTTGGGCTAAAGAAAAGAAAGAGGAAAAAAGAAAAAGGCAGTTCACAAACCCCATGTAGATCACTGAGCTTATAAAGCACACAATATCCTCACTTAACAGATAGGAGCCTTTGGAACTCCTTATAACAAGGAGGACCACCCCCCCACCAACACCCTGCCAGTCAATAGTGTCCCAGTAGAGATGCTGCTATGTTGTGCTTTTCCTCCTAATTACTCTTAGAATGGGACTTGCGATCAATATTGAAAATTTAGCTGCCTGCCTAGTAAGGAGGAGTAAGTCTAAGGGAAGGAGCAATAGGTGATAGTCCCTGGTTTTGGGGACAACCTGAAGTGCTTTGTCACCAAAGCTGACAAATAAATACATGACCACAGGTGATGGGATGCAGAAGAGAAAGGTCTATTTCAAGCATGTTTGTCTGGGAACAGGCCTTGCCTTTTATGCCACTATGAATCATATGCCATAAACAGCCTTGGGCTGCTGAGTGAGCCATAAGTATTATACATAAACACATGTTAATAGAACAGGGATGTAACTTGAGTACCTAGTTTCATTTTTATGAGGTTTTTGGATGCCCAACTCCACCTCTTTTTTTATTATTATTTTTAAACCCATCACTACTTTAAAACTGAGGAAGAGTGCTGAAGGCCATCTTTTCTTGGGCTCTCTCATAGAAGGCAATCACTGACCTATCGCTTTGTGCCCCTGACACCTCAGCAGCATGACAGCACTGGGCCCCACACTACGGGGTAAGATAAAGGCCCATTCATTCTAGTGTGGATCTGCCTAGACTGATGGGAGGAGGGCCGACTGGTTTCTTCTGAGATGAGACTGTCTCAGTTATAACACCCTGGACAGGGAAGCAAACATTTTTCCTTCTCCAGTAAAAGTAACCAAGACTCCCTGGAGAAATGGTTGATTCTAGGGCTGAATATAAGGAAAAATATAAGATGAGCCTGGAAAATATTGTCACAAAAAGCAAGGAAGCACTCAAAAAATGATTGGGACATGTTAAAAGGACACAGGACCAGTTCGAAGGTGTTTCCACTGGCCAAATCTTGGATAATTTGAGCATCAGATTTATCAAAATAGGATAATGATATTTATTATAGAGAGAATATTTATGGAATGAAGTAAGAACCTGTGAGTCCATTCCAATATAAATAATTAAAAGGGGGAGAAGGGAAGGAAAAGCTCTCCCTTCTAGAATAACAATTAATAGACGTAGAAGGAATGATGGAATTAGAAAATCACCATTTTATCACCATCACAGTAATTGACTCTGCCAAGAATTATCAATGGATACTAAAACCAGTGGGTGAAAGCTGATGAGGAACAGGATATTTACATAGTCGGAAAATATCTCCTTACAAATTACTTATTAATTACAAAAGAGAAAATGGTAACATTATAGTGGATTAACCTACTGAACAAAACCGTAAACAAGTAATCAAAGTTACCATCACCAAGAACAGGACAAAGTGACATCATGTGCCTCCTGATATGAATGTCCTGAGAAGGACATAACATCACTTTTGCAATATTCCTGCCAAAAATGCATAATCTGAATCTAACCATGGGGAAATATAAGACAAACCCAAATTGAGGAATATGCTATAAAAACGTGGCCTGTACTCTTCAAAAAAAAAGTCAAGATCATGAAAGACAAGGAAAGGCCAAAGAATTATTCCAGATTAAAGAAGACTAAAAATATTTGACAACAAATTGCAAATGTGTGGTCTGGGATTAGATCTCAGATCTGGACTCCCCCAAAAAAGCTATAAAGGACACTATTGGGACAGTTGGTAAAGTTTTAATATGAATCATGGATTAGGCAGTATTGTATCAGCGTTATAGTTTCTGATTTTGATAAATGTATCGTGGTTATGTAAGAGAAAGTCTGTGTTCTTAGAAACATACACTAAATATTTATGGATAAACGAGCATGATGTCCACAGATCACTCTCAAATGGTTCCAAGAAAACGTGTATGTGTGGAGCGAGAGAGAGAGCGAGAGAGAGAGCGAGAGAGCACATGCACACGAACATGCAGAAATGATAAAGCAAATGGGACAAGATGTTAACAATAGGTGAATGTGAGAAGAGGGCATCAGAAGTCCTTTCTACTATTCTTAGATCTTTTCTGCGAAATTATATCAAAAGAAAGTTAAAAAAATAAGCCAAACTAAAAAAAATGTTTTTCCTGGCTCCCCAATACACACCATCAATAATCAAAGCTAATATTTACAGGGCACTGGGCACTATTCTCAGTGCTTTATATCTATTACCTCGTTTAATCCTTACAAGCTTATGAGGTTGGTATTCTTTTTTTTTTTGTTTTCAGTTACTTTATTGAGATCATAATGGTTTATAACATTGTGTAATTTCCGGTGTACATTATTATTTGTCAATTTCTGAATAGACCTCATCGTGCTCACCACCAGTAGACTAATTTTTGTCCTCATCTTACAGGTGAGGAAACTGGGGCACTGAGAATTTGTGTAACTTAGCAAGGTCACAAGCTAGAAAGGGGCAGAGCCAGGACTCAAGTGCAGCAGCGAGGCTCCCGAACACTATGTTACGTTGTCTCTTCCTGCTTACTTGGGGCAGAGGACAAGTGCTTCAGCAGTAGGATCATTTTAATTTCAGAAAAGGCTAAATGATGATGGCAAATTCCTGGCTGATAAAGCTGAAGTTCCATCTTAGTCCCATTCCACAACTGAGACCAAGACGATATCTCCAATAATTCCCATTCTATAGGTCAGACCCAAGATTTAAGGGTAGCTTCTCCTGTTATTGTGAGACCAAGAACTAACACAACAGTAGGTAAAATCACAGCCGTGCTGGGGGGCAAGGGATGGCAGGACTGTGGATATGGCTGAATAGGGAGTTCCAGAACCTTCCAACATTCTGTCTCTGCGTAAACAACCGACATATGCACCACATACCATTTATTGGGCAATTTACTATGTGCCAGGCACCACACTCAACGCTTTCAGGATCACAGAGCTCCTAAGTCACCGTGCACAATTCAGACCTAGGTCTGGTCAGCTATTAACACTGCTACCAAGCTGAATACCTCCATGTTACTAAGCACTTTCCAAGTTGCTTCACATACATCATCTCTAATCCTTGTAAGACCCAACCTTACAGACAGGGTATCTATTTTACAAATGAGAAAACCAAGGATCTGAAATGTAAAGTGACTTGCCCAATGGCATCCAGCTCTTAAGTAGCAAAGTCAGGATTTACACTTGGATCTGGCTGTCTCCAAAGCCTGTGTTCCTCCACATTAAATGGTACTGAAGGTAGCCAAGCATGTGTCCTGGCAGTGGCCAGAGAAGAGAGTTGGTCCATTCTGTTAGAGAAGAGTTAAGAGCACGGCTCAGCATTGGGTGCAGGGATGGGGATGGGGTTGGGGAGAGATGGGGACGGGTGGTAGGGGTGGTGGAGGGACTTATGGACTTAGGAGCAGAGCACTCTGGGAACAAGGCCTTAGCTTTACCAAGTTGGAGAGACAGCGGAAGCTGGCTCCTGGACTAAGAAAGGTCTTGTCCACCCAATCAAGCTATTCTAGAGCTTTGAAAGAATAACAAAATAAACACTGGCCCTCCTGAGACTAGGAAGATCATTTTCCCGAATGCCACCTTGTTTGATTCCTTCAGTAATGCCTCTGATCACAGTTCAAGACTTACCTCAAAAAAGCGTCAAAGCAAGGAAAAGACAGAAATAGAGAACATATGTATTTTTAAATGCACATGAGAAAGCCAAGGATTTGTGTGCTTTGTTTTAAGGGGGGGAAGAAAAACGGTTTTCTAAATTTTGTTTTCTAAAAATAAAAGGCTGCTCTTAAGCTAGTTAGACCCTTGTGTAGCACACCGAGGGCCCCTCTCTCCTTGTACAGCAAAGCAGCCAGGCCCGGTAATGATTTAGGGGAGATTAACAAATATGTCAATGTCTATTTTCTGCTTAATTTAAAAGCGGCGTCTATAAAGATTTTTGACTTCTGAACCCTGTTCTCCTGAAAGAAAGAAGGTAAGAATGAGGAGGGGGATAAAGAGTGATTATCCTATCATTGATCGTTTGTCAGGAGCATTTCTTATTCACTGGACTATTGTAAAAAGCTAAGCTCTCGATCAATCCTGTAAGCTCCCTGTACAATTAAATATCTTGGAATGGTTTTCTTTCTTTTCTAGCCAGATTGCAGGGCCTCAGGGTTTTTAGGAAAGCAAGTCGGTGTGTGTGCGTGTGTGTGAGTGTGTTTAAGAATATGCTACACAGAGAAAAGTCATTCTTTTCTAGAATCCCACTTTAGGAAAAGGCTGAAATAGGGGAAGAAAGGTAGGTTACTACCATCGCTTCCTTCCCCAAATAAAAAGTCCCCAAGAAATCCTAAAAATCCAACCTTATAATTAAAAAATTTTAATGTAAAGAGTTATTTTTTATTTTTTATTTTTTTAAAGATTTTATTTATTTATTTTTCCCCCAAAGCCCCAGTAGATAGTTGTATGTCGTAGTTGCACATCCTTCTAGTTGCTGTATGTGGGACGCGGCCTCAGCATGGCCAGAGAAGCGGTGCGTCGGTGCTCGCCTGGGATCCGAACCCGGGCCGCCAGCAGCGGAGCGCGCGCACCTAGCCACTAAGCCACGGGGCCGGCCCTAATGTAAAGAGTTAAATACAGAAGAGGTATTACTAGTCTCATCAAATAAGAGCTGACATTGAGATGTTACCATGTGCCAAGAGGATTGTTTAAGTACTTTTCATCTCATTTAATCCTCACAACAACCCTAAAAGATCACTACCTCACAGATGGGGAAACTGAGGCACAAAAAAGTGAAGTAACTTATCCAAGGCCACAAAAATAGGAAATGGTGGAGCTGGGATTAGGGCTCAGGCAGTCTGGCTTCAGAGCCCGTGCTCTTTAAATGAAACAAGTTCAACTGACCCACAAGTGTCCATGGGGCAGCAGCCTGTCCGGTGTTCCCAGGGCCAGGACATAATGAAAAGCCACATCTCTCCTCCACGGGGTCAAAGGTGAAGAGAAGCTTCCGGGGAGACAGCTGATTTCTGCAGCAAGAGGTGTTGTGTACCCAGCCATGACACTCAGGGAGGGCAGGAGGAGGAGCCTTACCCTGTGGATGAGCAGACCGCACCCTATGGAGGAGGATTTGGGGGAGGGTGAGACCTTCAAAGCTTAGAATAAAAACCAGACTGATATGTGGAAATTCTCTGCTCAGCCAAAGGCACTAGGTGACCTTGCAGAAACCTCTTTTCTTTTCTGAGCTCAGTTTCTCACTTATGTAACAGCAACCCTAATCTGGCAAACAGGAAAAATGTTTTATAAAAGAATATGATATTAAAGTTTTCTCTTAAGAAAGCAATTTGCTTTGATTGGTTAAATACTTACGCAGCTAAAGAAAAGGACTAGACCACCTGCCCCACTAAGCTCCTGAAAAACCTCAGATACAAGAATACACACCATACCTCAACCTTGAGACTGAAAAATCAGCATAAAAAAGACTGGAATCCTATTAAGATTCAGAAGTACAAACACAAGTAGCTGTTTAAAAGATCTATGTAATCACAGTTTCTATGCTGAAAGAAATTTCTCTATAAAGACAGTAAGACAGGGTGAAAAAAAACCCTGCAAAACTATTTCTGTATCCATAACAGGTATGCCTTTCTATACACAAAAGCATTCTTGAAAAACTCTGTAAATCAGATCCTGTTTTAAATGCCTTAAGGGAGCTATTTAGAAGGAACCCTGCAGTGAATCCTTTGGTAAAGCAAATAATCCTTTTGTAATGGGAATAATTTCTCTCAATGTATCTAGTTTTTTTTAAAATCCTATTTTCATATATCTGCTTTTCTTCAAAGGGGGCCATACCTATCTAAATACAACTGCATTTGCATATTGATTTTAACAGCAATCCTCTCAAGGGATGTTTAACCCTAAGGTTCCTTGCAATGGTGTTAGTGTTCTGCTGTTCATATTTTAAAAAATCATTACAGTAAACCCAGAGATTTCCAAATAGGAATAAAAAATTATATTACTCCCCCTGCAGCCCTGTCCCCTGTGGCCCCATGCAAACATCCCACAAAAAGAGTCAGGAAACAGCACAGAATTCTCTGAATTCTAGTGGCAATAAGCCTCACAGTCTTGACTATTTTCCTTCCCCTAAGCTGCTCTCCAGGGTCTGGCAGGTCGAGGAACAGGGATCTGGGTCAGCTGGGGCCAAGTGGGGAACAGGGTCTCTCAGTCATATTCTGATGACAGCCTTCAGCAGGCAGAAGCTCAAGTTCAGGCTAACAAAGTGCCTGCCAGGTCTCTCCAGCCTGACAGAATTGTGAATCACTGCTTCCTGGGAAGAGGCAAGCCCAGGTGCTTTTATTAATACAGAGTAATGGATCAGACCAAAACGACCCCTTCTCCTTCCCAGAAGATGTTTTCACTATTGCACTAAATTACATCAAGCCAAAGGGCTTCTGAATCACTGTGATGAGGTGGGTTTTAAGCTGTTGCTAACTTAAGGGAGATCCCATAATCTCTACCTTCATGATGGAAAACCTTATGTTATTTCTCATTGGCCTACCTACCACAGAGCCCAGTGCCTGAGTGGCCACAGCACCAGTGAGGATATTCCAGGTACAACAGGTGAGAAGGCCAGAAGCCACTTCCCAGGCACGGGTATTGGAAGTTCTTTCTTTCCTAGTCTCAACTTTCCAGGTAAGGACACTGCTTTCTGCCTCAAACAAGCAACTCTGGCTCTTCTCAGCTTACAACATCTTGAACATGGACACAAGAGATGGAAGAACACACACAGCTCAGATACTTTGATCACCTCTGCCAGAAAAGCAGCTTAACCCCTGAATCCCCTTAATCCAAGGAAGTGTCCTTTTCCTGTCATCCTGGCTGCTAAAGAGAAGGCCTGGGAGGAAGGCATTCTCAAAGATTTTTACAGACACATTTATCCTCACCTGCAGCCACAATACTCCATCTGCACCCAGGGTGCCTTGGGCTAGAAGGCACGCTGCATGCTGGGTAGGCCTGGAAGGGCCAGCAGCAGTGCTCAGCCAGGGCTGCCTCTGCCTGTGTCAGACCACCACTCCCAGAGCATGCTCCGTGAGGGCACAGCCGAGGTGCTGCATGGCAGGCTGCCCAGCTGCCTGGGAACAGGGCCATGGCCAAGATGTGTGTCTGGAGCAGAATAAAGTTCCACTAAGTGGTTCCTTTGCCCGGGTACTCTTTGTATTGAGGGTGAGGGACAATAGGGAACTCACAATTGCTTCACACTAGGGCTGGACAGTTCTCTATCTAAATTGATTTGTCACTTCCCTCTGAACACAAGAGGAGGGTAAGGATCCAGGAGGGGACCTCAGGTCACATCACTCAAGAGACCAGGCTAGGAGGCCGTCCCGCTCCATAGTCACTCTCCCTGCTCCTGGCCCTGTGAGGAGGTAGAAGGACGCCAGAGAGACACAAAGAGGCCTTGGAGGGCTGGGGCTCTATTTCCAGAGAAGGAATTTAATTTCCTTAAGGCAACCAAAATGGTAGGATATTATCCTCCCTGCCCGGACTCTACCGAGCTCTAGTTCTGAGAATCCAGGGGCAGAACTGGTCCAGCAATGCAAGACTCTGGTATTGGGGCTTAACATCACATTTCTTTCTGGGGTAATTCTTCCCTTTACCTCTGTCAGGAATCAGTGTAGGTATCATTTTCATACTCTCGGTCGCAATCACAGAACTGCAAACCAGTAACGCATTACCTCTCACCCAGACTACATAAAATGACAAAAGATCATTTTAAAAAATAAAAACTATGAAAGAGATGAAGTTACCCGTTCAGAAATTAAATTTTACTCATTATCCTTAGAGAATAAACAGCAGTTATGTTTTGTTTGTTTGTTTGTTTATTTTTTTATTTATTTTTTGTGAGGAAGATCAGCCCTGAGCTAACATACATGCTAATCCTCCTTTTTTTGCTGAGGAAGACCAGCTCTGAGCTACCATCTACTGCCAATCCTCCTCCTTTTTTTCCCCAAAGCCCCAGTAGATAGTTGTATGTCATAGCTGCACATCCTTCTAGTTGCTGTATGTGGGACGCGGCCTCAGCATGGCCGGAGAAGCGGTGCGTCGGTGTGCGCCCGGGATCCAAACCCGGGCCACCAGTAGCGGAGCGAGCGCACTTAACCGCCAAGGCCAGCCCTGCAGTTATGTTTTGAACACAGTGAATCTGTTGTGCACTGGTTTGTCTAAGTGATCTGACAGCATGCTCCCCAGTGCAGAGGCTGATTGGGAAAGAGATTGGGAACCCAAGATAACCTCCACTCGTACAGGCTTTCTCCTAAATCACATTTTTCTCAGTGGAATTGGCTTTAGATCACAAAGGGAAAGAATTCTTGTTTAATTTTGATCAGGCTCAGTATTCAGCTGAGGTAAAATCTGAGGAAATCTTAAGAAAAGCAGAACACGGGGAACCAGAATTCCATCTGGGCTCTGACATACATTATTAACTTTGTATCTTGGATGATTTACCTAACTCCTCTTTTTGCCTCAATCTCCCAATCTGGAAAATAAGGTCATTTTCACCCACTTTGTGAAGAAGGATTTCGGCAGTCTTTGGTTCTAGGCATTGAGAAAGGAGCCAAAAGCTAATGTGAACCCAAAAAGAGCTGGGTTCAGAGCATGTTCTGTTACATCCCTGCTGATCTGTTGTGTCACAAACACGCCTGGGTGTATGTGTATGATCTCCCTGAGAGATGCAAACGCCTGAGGGACAAGACCACCGCTGTTTCTTTCACATTTCCTTTCCTATACCACTTGCTCTGAAAGTGGACCTCAGCCACAGAGAATGCCTGATACCAAACGTGGCATCTACTTCTTCTAATGATTAAGACGGAAAGGAAATGATGCCAATCCCCATGTGTGAAAAATGCTTCACAGATTCGAAGCAAATGCACATTCATCTGATCCTCACAGTAGCTAGGTGGGGGTGTTATCCCCACTTTTTAGATGAAGAAACTGATATTTAGAGAAGTTAAACGGTTTATCTGCACCAACATAACCAAGACTTGTACAGTTATTTTATTCCAGATCCACTGCTCATGTTCCCAAGCTGCCCTGGGCCAGAGCCTGTTTCACATGAGCAGACTAAGAATCTTCACATGAGCAGACTAAGGATTCTTTCTCTAGTGCCATTTTGGTCAAGGTTAAATAAATATGGTTTTGTTCAGTGCAGATAGGAAATTGATAATGAGATGATTTGTAACAAATGATTAAACAACCATCACTCGGGAGTCTCCTCCCTCTCCCCTTCCTGTGTTTGAAAAGTTAAAAGGTGCTGGGTGAAGGTGGGAGTGGTATCACTTTCCTTCAAGAGACACAAGCTTCAGGGCTACACCCCTCACCATCCAGTTGTTCTGCAAACAGATGTCAGAGAGGATCCCTCTTCCTACCACCCAGTTACTCTGAAGGGATGATAACAGCCATTGGGGGGTTAAAAAGAGGCAGTGAACCCCCAGTTAATGAGTAGGAATTCAGCAGGCAGTGTAAGATAAATGGAGCTCTCTCTGCTTCTGCTGGAGTCAGCATGAACTGTGGCCCTGCGGCTTGTTTGTGGCAAATGGAGTGCGCGAAATATCAAAGGGCAGTGATCCAGAAGAAGACCGACTTTGACAAATTTTAAATTGGCCAGAAAGAAAACCAGCAAAAAAGAAAAAAAAAGGAAAAAAAAAAAAAAGAAAATTATGCAATTCGCAGTGTCCTGCAATTGTGGCATTGCTGCCTTTGTACAGAATTAGCGGTAAAAACAGCAGCAACGATCGCCGGATGCTGAGAGCAATTATGAGCCATCTAAGTGAGATGCTTATCAGTGGCTGAAGCTTTCAGGGCTCTTTCTCTGTACAGTTGTGAGTAACTTGATCTTGAGCTGCAGTTACTTTAATTAAAGTGTATGGGGTTGGTCAGAAGTAATTATCCTCTTTGGAGAAGAAAGAGAAAAAACCCACAACAATTCTGGGTGGCAATAGATTTCAGAAACAAGTCTGCCAATTTCTTGTTGTATGTGTGCACTTCCCATAAAAGGATCAGGCTGTGGTGGGTTAGAGCTATTGGTGTTTATTACCTAATGGCGAACAATGGGACACAAACTAGGTTTATTGTAACCCAAGTCACTGTGTTTGGCAGGCAACCTGGCTCAGGGTTCTAAACGCCAGGATGGGCAGTCTCTACAGTGCAGACAAACACTCAGAAGTTCTTGTGTCTCTAGATGGTGAGGATAAGAAGCGTCTACAAATGGTACTTTATTAATTAAATTGCTATTTGGAACATAAATGAGCTAGCATTTCTCTTTTTTACGCCTTCCATTCACCGAGTTTCACTACCTTTTAAAGACAATCTCTCTGTTCCTTTAGAAAAACAAAACCAAGACAAACCAGCAAACAAAAGAGCCTCAAGCGATTATCTTTACTAACATAGCAAAGCACTCCATGGGAGACCTTGGCAGAAAATCAGTGTTTTAAAAGAATCTGAAATTCATTCAGACTCTGGACTCAACACAGGGCTCCCACAGTTCAGTCCTATGTTCCAATTGCAAGTGCCTTCCAAAAGCTCCAAAAACAAATGAGCAATGGAGTAATGGCTGGAAGCATCCAGCGCAGAGGCTCCCAAGGCAATGGCTGCTGCAGCCTCTGTTTGGAAGCACACAGTGCACAGTCTTTACTTCCATTTCTCTAGCTCAGGATGGCCCCAGAATGCCGCCTGGGTAGTCTCCAGCTTTTCTATCCCATGATACTGACACTCACATCCCTCAGAAATGAGGCAGGCTTGTTCAAAGAGACAAGCAGAAACAGGACATTTAAGTCTAGCATATTCTCTGCCTGACTAGCCTGCCTCCAACAGCAACTTCTAGCTAATCACTCTTTACAAGGACATCCACAAGCCTAGAAAGATGGGCTATTTGAACTATAAGGAAATATCAGAAGAAAAATCAGGTGACCTTTGCTTTTTAGGGCCCACTTTCCCTCCTATTATACACACTATTTCATTCTACCAGGGTTCTTACCATATAGAGGACAGTAAATAAAGACTATCATGAATCTGATCAAATGCTTCAGTGCCTCCTCCCCTGGCCTATGAATGCACTCATTACAAATCAGCTGAACGGCTCATTGATTCGCCAGGAGGACAAGCAGACATACCCAATCGCTCAGCCAAGCGGATGTAGACTGGGTCCACCCGACGCATGGTTTTTACCAGATCCTTTCTGCGGAATTTGATTTCTACTGTCCCTTCTGGCTCCAGAACCGAGCCCCTGGATCAGAGAGAAAGAAAAGAAAAGAAAACAAAATAAAAATAGAGGTACTTTAAAGGAAGGAGACAACAGAATGAGGCCAGTTACAATCTGTGGACCAGTAAATAGCTTCATTATGGTTTTGCCCACCCATCGTTCACAGAAGTAACCCCAGGGAGAAAAGCAGATGCCAGAGAAGTGTCTAAGTGAGGTACGAGAAAGGCCTGGCAAAAAGCAATTAAAATAATTCTCATTACCACACCAGTCTACTTCCATGTCAGAGGGAGAAGAATACAGATTCCACCCCCTATAGTTGATAAGGGTAACAGGAATCCATTATTTTCCAGAAAAAAAAATGATGATGTAGGCACAGTGGCCGGGGAACAACCTCCAGCACCTAGGCCATACAGAGAGAGGTCGATACTCGTCAGTCCTACACATAGCTTCAGTCTGCCAGGAGGACTCAGACACACTAGGCCGGGCCAAGCAGTAGAGAAAACGTTCTGCCTACTGCTGGAAAGTGAAAGGTCTCAGGGCTACTTCTAGTGCATACTAATGATGTTCTGTTACCAGGAACTTTACCCTAAATACCCAAAAAGTTTTTAAAAATAGACTTTTAGGGGCCGGCCCGGTGGCGCAAGCGGTTAAGTGCGCGCGCTCCGCTGCGGCGGCCCGGGGTTCGCTGGTTCGGATCCCGGGCACGCACCGACGCACTGCTTGGTAAGCCATGCTGTGGCGGCGTCCCATATACAGTGGAGGAAGATGGGCACGGATGTTAGCCCAGGGCCGTCTTCCTCAGCAAAAAAAAAGAGGAGGATTGGCGGATGTTAGCTCAGGGCTGATCTCCTCACAAAAAAAAAAAAAAAAAAATAGACTTTTACATTTTTAAAAAATTATAGCTAATGCTTACTATGTGCATGGTATTGTTCTAAACGCTTACATATCAATCTTCACAACAATCTTACGCCCAGTCTACATCCACCATGAGGTAAGGGACTATTATCCCCATTTTACAGCTGAGGAAACTAAGGTACAGGAAGTTGAGAGACTTGTCCAAGTCTAACGAGTGACAGAGTTGGATTTGAAACCAGACAGTCTTGTTCCAAAGTCTGCAGAGGAATTGTCTCTGATCTGATATCAGATCAGGGGCTAGATTAGGACTTAAAATTAATAAATTCCTAAGTATAGAATGCTAACCTAGTGATTTGACAATAAAACTACTGGGCTCTACTAAGCAGATTTTGAAGTAGGAGGCTGAAATTTTTGGGAAAAGAGAGACACAGGTGCTCTAATAAAACGACTGGATACAGGAATTGGCATGGAAAATGTCAAGGAAATATGATGTGAAATTTACCTACTTTGGAAAGAGCTGAAAACAGATTATGAAAGGAAGCTGGATTAGATCTGTTTTACTTAAGTATTTTCAGGTACCACCTCCCAACAAAAGCCTGGGACTTTCTCTTGCAGTACTTTGGATGCTGCAAACACAGTTGTTGTCCAAGTTTCCTAGAATGCCAGAGATGCTGGACTCTGAGGGAGAAGCTTTGGTCTGGAATCACAGAATGCAGGTGCTGTGGGGCACCTCAATGACCCCTCAGTTTGTTCTATAGACAAGGAGAAGCAGCCAGGGAGAGTAAGTTCCAAGTTCCTCACTAGTCAGTGGCAGAGCTGGGTTAAGACCTCAGAACTCCAGACTAATAATTTAGTCCTTCCATGCTAACTAGCTTTAAGCTCCCTCTGCCACACACCTAAGAAAGAGATAGTGAATAGGCATGTCTGAACAACAAATAGGAGGAGAGAATCTCTCTGAGTTTGGGGGTGACTGGTTTAGAGGACTTCGTGATACAAGAGTCTGGGGTGAGGGATCACACTGAGAAAGCCTGACCCCAGCCTGGTTTCCTTCTCATGCCAGCAGACACTACTTAGAAAGCCTATTTTTCTGACTTTGAAGCCCTCTGGGAATGGACAGATTCAAATAAAGTTCTCTTGGGGTAATGTTCTCCAGGAGGAAACCAACAGCTAGAGGATCCCTAGAGGCAGTGAATGGAAATAAGGAAGGAGCGTTACCTGCTTTCTCGGTCAGCGTACATCTCCATGTGCCGGGGATTGATGGTGGGGTCAATCACCACCCAGGAGCCACCCCGAAGCTCCGCCTGGGGAGGAATGTAAACCATCACAGGCTGAGAGCACTCCCGTAAGCCATCCACGATGTAAGCACCAAACTTCAGCATTTGGTCGTACATATCTATGGAGAACGAGACAAACTAGAAATCACAGCTTCCAAACATTGTTCACATCATGGCACACACAGAAAATAATATTTATATGGCACACTCTGCCTCGATGAGGAGGCTGCTCAAGGCAGAGGTGACAGGTATGGGGGTTCAAGACTCCAGGGGATCTTCAAAAGCACAAGAGAAGTGCACCGTCTTTCATAAGATACAGTGTGCAGGCCCTATGGATTGCACATCCATTTTATACCCTCCCTGAATTTCTGTACTCAGGTTTCACCACATTAATTCATACTTGCTCTACAACCGTTGAGTATTTTTCACGTCAATATGTGATCTCTCTCACTACATTAAGTTTTCTGAAGGAAGGAACTATTCAAGCTCTTTTCAATTCTTCTCAGGATACTTAGCATATGATAAGCTCTTAAAATGTGCAGCTAATAGAAATGGATCCTTCAAAAATTTTATCTTCAAAAATTGCATCTTCCTCTTTGTATCCCCAGTGTCCTGTCCAGTGCCTGGAACATAGTTAGTCCTCAATAGGTGTCTGCTGAATGAATGAATGAATGAATGAGCGCATAAATACTTTGGAAAGAACATAAAAAGAAAGAAAAACAAATTAATTCTTTAACAGTTGCATTTTCATCAGGGTATCAATGAGAAAAAAATTTTCAGTGCTTATGTGTTTATTGGAAATTTCACATAGCCACATAAAAAGAGGAACTACCTCTTCATTCTGCTAAAGAGTATACTTTGTAATCCCTCCAAGGCCAGGAGAAGCCTGAAGAAAAGGGACTCCTGATGCATAAATGAAGCGAGTTCTTGGAAAGCAGCATCAGTTATTTATTTCCCAACAATTTATGACTTCTTCCCATTTCCTAGCTCACTGAAGTCTAAACATTGCTAAAGTTTTAGGTTCATGATTCCAGAAGTTTAATGAGTATTTCAGTGGAACTACAATGGATCCTTTCTAAACACCAAATAACAGGTTCAACTGTGTTCAAACTTTCCTATCAAAGAGAAGATCTCAATTTGGAATAAATCAATTCTGGAAATCCAAAGCAAAGAAGCATTTTTCAGTAAGTTAAGAGCAAACCAAATAGAAAATGTTTTCATTGTAGTTACTGACAAACTAAACTGCCACCTTCTCCAAAGTAAAAATGGCCTTATACATACAAACCATCAGTGAGCACAGTCCACTGCAAGGCAGATGCCTTTCTCCATTGCCCCAACCTGGCTGGTCTGTGAAGACTTCAGAAATTCTAAAAATTCAGAAGTTGCTCCAGGAAAAACGTGCTACTCTACGTGGAATGTGTATGGTCACATACTCTGCATATATGATCAGAGCAAAGACATTTATTCCTTTGGGAGGAAAGCAAAGACCAAAAAAATTTACTGCTAATTACACAACTGCTGTATGAAGAGCAGGGAATAAAGGACTTTAAGCGCTTTACACTAATTCTGTGGTTATGAAAATAATTGCTCAGTTCAAATTATTTTAACTAAATTAATTCTTTAGTGGATATTTCAACCAGTGGTACATAATAAAATAATTGTGTAATTAGTACATTTTTCAGTGCTCCAAGAGTACAGTCTCAGAACAAGTAACAGAAAGGAGTGGTCCTCAACAATATCATGCACAGAGAAGAAATGCGAGGCACAGATAAAAGGAGAATATAAAATAGCAGAAAACAGTACAAAAAAAGTCATTCTACACAAAAAAGGAAAAAGTTAGAGGTAAATGAAGACAAAGTTTCCAGCTTCTTCACTCACTTCTGTTTATTAAAGACATATCTACATCAAAATCTATCTGTGTACTCTCTATGATTAACAGACCCAGCTTCCAAAAAGAAGGGGACTTTATTTAAAATGTAGTTCCATTTATTTAATTTAAAAAAACTTGATTTCACAGTACATGCAAACAGTGTGTTTGGGATAAAGTCGAGTATGTGTGTGTTTTATTTTTGTGGAATGGACTTTGATCCCTCTTTTTCATCATCACAGGTAGCTTACTGCCTACCAGGGGGTGTGATGACATACACACACATACAAATCACTGAATCATCAGAAAAAATCATCTTCTTATACTGAAGTTGCAGAGGAGTAAACTGAGGTTTAGTTGAGTAATTGAGTAAGTGGCAGAGATAAGACTTGAACCCAGATCTTTTTGGCTCTAGAGTCCACATTCTACTACCTCCTTCTTAACTCATCATTCTTATTGCTAGGAAAGAGCATGGGGCTGAGGTAATCCTTCCAGCATCTGATACAATGACTGAGTAAAATACAAACCAAAAAAGAGACTTGAATAAATGATTGACTATTTCTAAATTTTGCCTGGATTTTTGGTATGCAGAGAAATGTTAACAAGTATACTGATGATGCTACCAGCTATGTGAAGGGCTTGGAGCTGATGGCCAAACAACTATCTTCAGGCTCCGTGAGTAGAAAGACCACGAGTAGAAAAGGGGCATCAAGCTTCATTAAAGCTGACAAGCTTAGGACTGAAAACAATACCTCCATCTAACCTGGAACACCAAGAGACCCCAATCCAACCACCAAAAAGCAACAAAAGCTATTCAAATATAAACAAACACACCCACACACAAACTCCACAAACAACATGCTCATTCTAAATCATAGCTGCCCCAAACCATACATTTTGAAAGGCAGGTCGAAGCACTTGGCAACAACCCGACACACATTTGTCTGAAATCCCTTCACAGCTAAGAAACATAGCAAAACCACAGCCAAGAGTAGCAGGGGAGGGGCCTCCCAGGGTTTAGGCCAGAAATCAGTCTAAGGAATTTTTAAGCCATGCCTATGCTGACTGTCAATTCTCAGGCCCTGAGAAATGCAGCTGGGAATGGAAAATACTGATAGGTTCTTCATCAAAGAGGCGGGAGCTCGGAGCTTTCTAAGCATTCTGAGCAAGGCACATCTGCATGAATGGTGATCACACAGTGTGTTCTCAGCACCCAGGCACCACCCCTGCCTAGGGTCTTCATTGTCACACAACATGGATAAACCGTGGCAGCCATGTGTACCAAGCAAGGGAGCTGTGTGGTACAGTGCCCCATCTCGAAACTGGAACAGATCTCATTGGCTTGAGGCGAGATTATCAGTGAGAAGCTGAAGGTAAACATTAGGCATACACACACTGCATACACGTAATGTTTCTTGTGAGCTCATTATGATGGGCCGACTCTGTATTTCTACATCCAAGTAAATCAGAGACTTTAAAATAGACTTTCATTCCAGTTAAAGTTTTCAATAAATGTTTTTTTTATTGTTATTTATAACCTGTCCCAGGAAAAAATAATAAGTATAACATGAAAAGCCAACTGAGAGTGACCCTGTAGCACCAGCAGTGAGGCAGCTTAATATCACTGGGATTTGCATCCTATCAAGCTATTCATGCTGAGGCTGGGACCCTGGTGCTAATTTCTAGTAAATTTCACGCTTGATGTCTCCCTGTTGTGGGTCATTGCCGGTTCGTCTAAATAAACTGCTTCCAAATGGCTCTTCCATCTAAATATTCAGCCAGTTTTTATAATTTAATTTTGCATTATGCTGAATAGCCTTCCGGCCAGATAGAGCTCATTGGAAAAAAAGCACCAATACCATCTTGACATGCTTTTATTTATTTATTTATATTTTTACTGCTCGAATTAGACCTCCTAGGCCGACTAGTAAAGAGTTTTTTTTTCCCTCCACTAATGTCAATTTTCAGCATAGCAAGAGCTGTCTCTAATCTTTTCCTACTCATTACACACAATTTTGGAGTCATTTTACCCACAGTGCAGTTGGCTCCTGGCTGTGTGTTTGTGTGCACTGAGGGATGGCATAATTGTTTATTTTCCCTCCCTGCATAATCCCCAGCCAGTACTGAAACCAAAACTGCAAACATCTCCCCAAGGGATACGGAATGACTCTCAGTTTAGGTCCCTTTACATGAGATAGTATGTAGGAAACGTCCTGACCTGCATGTAAATATGACAGGCGGGTGTTCCTTCACTTCCTTTCGCACTGACTGACCTCCACCTTCCTGAAAGCTTACTTGTCTTAAGCGATGTGTAAACGGATGCAGCAGCACCAAAGTTCAGAAGCCAGAGCTGGCCTTAGTCTGCATCAGGCCAATAACCCATTTTTGACTAGAGGCAGGGGGAAGGGAAAATGGGGAGTTATTGTTTAATGGGTACAGACTTTATGTTGGGGATGATGAAAAAGTTTTGGTTATATATAGTGGTGATGGTTCCACAACATTGTAAATGCATTTAATGCTGCTGAATTATACACTTACAAATGTTTAAAATGATAAATATTATGTTATGTATATTTTGCCACAATAAAAAAAACAACTCATTTCTGAGCTCTTGAAGTTTCTTGTCACAATAACCAAAGACAACCCCAAAGCAGAGGGGAGGTAGGTAGATGATAACTTTCTCTGGAACCTAGATATTCTATTCTAGGGATATTCTAGTAGAACTGGTTCTGGTCCTAGGCTCTAAAATCAGCCAACTGTGCTATAGGAAGTCAGACAGACCTGTGTTCCTATCCCAACTCTGTCATTTTTTAGCTAAATGATCTTGGGAAATTTACTTAACCTAAGTCTCAATTTATGTAAATTGCAGATAATAATATAACCTACCCCTTAGAGGTGCTTGTTGTGATGATTATGTAAGATAATGCATGTAAAATGGTTAGCACAGTTTCTAGCGAAAAGAGCTCAATGAATCTTAATTGTTGTGGTTCTTACTGTTTCAGGGCTAGCAGCCAACCTGGGCCTGAGCCAAAATTTGTAGCAGAATTGAAGCTTTTCCTACAAGCAGCACATGGCAAACTTTTCAACTCTGAACTCAATGAGGACAAAATAGCCCGGCTGACTTACTCCTACGTAATGTCAGGAAGGGTGAATTCTCAATGGCCCCACAGAAGAGAGGTAACTAAGGAGCAATACCATTGCATTCTCTCCTAAGTCTTAATATAAATCTTATAGCCAAGGAATTTGGGATCAAGTGAAATCTTTTTTTTTTTTTGTGAGGAAGATCAGCCCTGAGCTAACATCCATGCCAATCCTTTTTTTTTTTTTTCCTGAGGAAGACTGGCCCTGGGCTAACATCTGTGCCCATCTTCCTCCACTTGACATGGGACGCCGCCACAGCATGGCTTGACAAATGGTGCCTCAGTGCGCACCCGGGATCCGAACCCGGGCCGCCAGCAGTGGAGCACACGCACTTAATGGCTACGCCACGGGGCCGGCCCCCTGATCAAGTGAAATCTGATGCTAAATGAACCTCATATATATACATGAAAGGGCTTTTAGCCCCTTCCTCCAAAAAAAACTTCAGTATAGTATCATCCTCTCTTGAGCACTGTGGTATTTTGTTTATACATTATGGCTTTATCATTCTGCCCAAGACATTTTTCTTGACTCATTGAGGCAATGTCTGTTTTTGACTTATTTTTGTTTTCTCTGAAGTAGCTGCCATAGTTCCTTGCACATAGGAACTCAATAAAAATGTGTAGGATTGACTTGCTTAACCTATACTCTCAATATCTCATGGTATTTCCACTGATTTATTATCTTGGTCAAAAAATAATTCACCTAGATAGTCGAAGAAAGTATACAAACATTAATTTGCACGTATAGTCCAAGTCAAGTGTAAAATGTGGTAGTTCTCCAGCAAAATGGGCAAAGGGGAACTTTTCAAATAAAAAAACAAAAAATCACCCTAGTCGTCTACATTTTGCCAGAGAGGCCTGGCCATACAGGGCTTTTCCTTGCCAGGAAAGAGAAAGTTGTTGGCATAAGGCTCTCTCCACACATAGCTGATGATCTATAAAAGGGTAACTTCCCCAGGCTTTTCCTCCCTCAGAGCTAGAGATGCTCCTGACCAAGCTATTTCTGGGTGCCTTACTGAGAGTTCATTCTTTCACATTTTATATGCCCTTATCTCTGATCACTCTATTCACTCCAGCAATATCAACTCCTCCCTCCGTGCATTCCCCTAACCCATTCTACTCCTTCAGAACCCTGAGGCCTCCGACCTGATGAAGGAAGCTGACACTTATCAGCATACTCGTCCCTTCCTAGTACGGAGTCTCTGGCCTCAGCATGACCATGAATCTCTGGCCACTTCACACTGTAAGAGGTACTGAGTGTGTTTCCTTTGGCTTTCCTGAACTGTACACAGTGGCTCTGCACACGGAGGATTCTCAGTAAATGGTGATACTGGCTGCCTAATCACTAAGCAATCCCCATAGCACAGAGCAGAGCCTTTACAATAACGATCTAATATGCTGGAGCCACAGGCCCAGGGCTGTTGCTGGATAACAATAAAACATATCACAAATTGCCACAAAGAACAGCCTCTGGTACAGAATTTGTTCATTTTCTTCTGGTGAAGGGTAATTTCACGATCTATCTTGGTCATTGTAGAATGTTAAAGAGAAACATCAACAAAGAATATGCCCAGAAAAGAGGGACAGAGACTAGCACAATCATGTTTCCCCAGGACCATCAGAAGAGTCCATCATTCACCCGTGAAAGCTAAATCCACAACAGCAGCCCACCTAGATAATACTAGTAGATTGTTCTGAAATTTTGTATGGAATTGTAAAACACATTGAATTTTCCCATTCAAGTTGCAACTCAGAAGATATCTCAGAGGGAGCATAATCCCCAAAAAGCCTAGAGTGATGGGCTGTCAGGACAACCATAGGCTCTGCCCAGTATAAACCATCCCTCTCCCCACTGCAGGGTTCTGGGGAATCAGTCATGCCCCTCCAGCCCAGAGCCAGGCCAATCACCTTTCATCCCACCAGAGAAGCCTCTCCAGTTGGCAAAGACCATCAGAGGCAGCCCTTCACGGTTGAAGTCCTTGATAGCCTGATAGGTCTTAAATGCAGAATCTGGGAACCAAACCTGGCCAGCCTGCTGGATTATCTATTGGGAAAAGTCAGAAAGGAAGATACAATTAACAACACAGTCTGAAGGAGAATCTCTTGGAGGTGAACGAAGTTTTACTGATTAAAAACTCAAAATCAAACCAAACAAAATCTGTTGTTCATCAAGATCATCTTTGAAACAAAAAAGAAGAAAGGATCCTGTATCTTTGACTTTGTTAAATCCTCCTATTTTTATTTATTTATTTATCTATTTTGGTAAGGATGATTGGCCCTGAGCTAACATCTGTTGCCAATCTTCCTCTTTTTGCTGAGGAAGATTGACTCAAGCTAACATCTGTGCCCACCCTCTACCTTGCATGTGGGACACTGCCACAGCATGGCCCAATAAGCGATGCGCTGGTCTGTGCCTGGGGTTCCAGGCTGCAAACCCTGGGCCACCGAAGCAGAGCGTGCGAACTTAACCACTACGCCACCAGGCTGGCCCCCTAAATACTCATCTTTTTTTTTTTTTTTTTTGTGAGGAGATCAGCCCTGTGCTAACATCCGCCAATCCTCCTCTTTTTTTGCTGAGGAAGACGGCCCTGGGCTAACATCTGTGCCCATCTTCCTCCACTTTATATGGGACGCCGCCACAGCATGGCTTGCCAAGCAGTGCGTCGGTGCGCGCCCGGGATCCGAACCAGCGAACCCCGGGCTGCCGCAGCGGAGCGCGCGCACCCAACCGCTTGCGCCACCGGGCCGGCCCCTAAATACTCATCTTTTTAAGTCCTGATTACACCACCACTCTCTAGTTAAAAGGAGGAAACCTCACTGCTTCTAATGGAAAAGGCATTCTTAGGAATCCTTGTTCTAGGCTTCCCAAAGGAACCTTTAAGTGACTCAACTACACTACTATTCAAAGCAAGCCAATTGTAGATAGTCTCCAAGCCCTCTCACCTCTGTGCTTAGTACAGCTTTTCCTGTAATATGGTGAAGTAATAGACATTTGATGTCACCCTGCTGAATAACCTCCTCCCCAGTCTGCCCCACCCCGCATTTTCTGGATCTTGTCAGGATGTGAAAATGTAATCTACCCTCTTAAAAAAGATGGGCTGTGGTGTTCACAATTGGCGTTAGGGCAGACTTCATTAATTCTAGTAGTGGCTCTTCCGTGTGCGTGCTCAGAGAATCTGGGACCAAAGAGCCCTCAGGATTGTCTCAGCTGTCTTTCTGTAAGACCACATCCCCAACAAAAGTAGATTCTTTTCTAGCATCAACAAGATCACTGAAAAGGCCTTTTTAAATTTTCAGGCAGAATTTAGCTTGCAGTCCATTTAGAGTCATCTTCGGATGGTCAGAAATCATTCAAAGCTGTTGGATGCCCTTCCTTCTAAAATCAGTGGTTTGCAATGCTCCCAATATATCTCCAGGCTCTGCAAAAGGGAAACACAGCTCCAAGCACAGGCGCACAGGGGACTTGAGGTGACCTACCTTGGCTTCAGAATCCAGGTTTGCAGGATCAGCTGGGATACTTAGTTCCACTGTTCGGGTTTCTACGGCAACTACTCCCACAGGTATTCCTCCTAGCCTGATAAAAAATGAGCGACATAAGAACCCAATGTATGTCAACATTACAGCAAGTCATTTATTTTCCAATCCCACATCAAAACATTGGGGGGATAAAACTGGAAACAAATACAGAGAGCAGGGGGAAATCTGATTCTTTTAGGGGTAAAATGTGAGACTCTATAGATTTGGTAAATATGGTACATTTTTGTAAATACGGTGGGAAACTGCCCTAAGAATCGCTCCTTTTCCCCACCACAGGATAAATTCAAACCAAGGGTTATACCAGGGGAGCCTCTGCATTTAGACTCAATAGCCTAGCATGTGTGCACACACACATGCTTGCACACACACACACACGCACACCCATATTTGTGGTTGCCAAATGAAATTTCTCAGTTTACCCTAGAGCATCTCTTCGGTGAAGATGGAGGAGGGAAATGGTCTGAAAGGCAGTAGGAACCAGAAACTTCCAGTAACTGTTTTAATGAATGCTAGCATTGCTGGACTAGAGCTGTAGTTTTCTATGGAGTACTAATAACATGGTTCCAGATAAGATCTGAGGGTACAGTAGATCTTATCATTGGGCATGTGGATGGGGAGTGTGTAGGTATGTTATGTGGATGATGAAAAACATGTGCCAAGTGTAGGGAGGTGGTTAAACAAGCCCTTAACTTCCTTTTTCACTGGAAAAGAGCAATGGGACAGGGATAACTTTCAGCAGCAATCTGAGTGGAACAGGTGATCTATACTGGAAGTATATATTTAATCTCCAAGCTACATTAATTTAAAAAACTGCTGGAGCTCAAAGACTCTGCATCTATACTCCATGATACCCTCCCAACTTGGTCCTCATAAAGATTTCCTAGTGAAAACCAGGAAGAGAGAGAGAGGGAGTGAGTGTCCACTACAAGGTACAGGGTGAGTCCTTACTCTAGCAAATGTGATTCAATCTTCGCTTTCTCAGCTGCATTCCTTGGGGTTGGGGCTGGGATGGGTTATAGTCTCTCATTCCCCAAAGCATCTCCATAACAAACTTTTCCAGGAAGGATGGTCTTTGGTTGTTACATTGGCTACTGGAAATGGATCTTGTCATCACCAGAGGCCTGACAGGGGCCTGAGTGGGGACCACCCACCCCCTTGTCACTTGCTTGCACTGAATCAGAATCAGAAGCCCTCTAGACAATGAGACAACGAGCAGGAGGTACACAGGAGAGTTTAGAAATATTTCTGTTCACAATGATTAACAATCCAACCTGAAACTTGTAATTGCAAAAGCCACCCTAAATCGGTAACTTATAACTTATATATTAGGGCCCATGTGACCTAATAAAGAACATCTTTATCCGAGTATTACAGTTATTTATTGAACTTGAAAACAGCTCAGAACAACTTCTGTTTTCTATTATACTTCATATAAATTTTATCAGGCTAGCACATGAAGATGCTACATCTTGTTTTATAGTGTGTCCCTGGACAAGGTGCCATGGAATAATAAAAGACAATTTACAGCCAATAGCACACATATTCCAAACATACATACCAAAGATGAGTTTTGGCAGCACTTACAGTAACAATCCCAGAAGAATACATTTATATTTATTTCTCGAAATGCCATTGCTTTTGAAAGAAGCTAGCTCCATTTGTGTTTTATATACCTGTGAGCATGTGTATGTGTTTGGAGTAAGAAGCCCAGAACTCATCAGATGAAAAGAAAGGAAGAAGTCAGAATGAGTGTAGCAATAAACAACGGCAGAGCTAACCAAAGCCAAGCTTGACTGATCTTGCTCACAGAACAATCCCTTTTCTTCCAATCATAAGTATAAAGCATTATTCTCTTGTTTCCCATGGGAGGATCTTAAAGACCTTAACAAAGGTTTGGCTTTCTGAGGCTTAAAATCTGTCATGTTTTTTACAGACAGGAAAACTGAAGCAGAATAGATGAGACAAATTTTCAAAACGTTTGTCTGACTGTGATGTGAGGACTCTGTGTAATAAACCAGTAGGTCCTGGGTAGGAGGGCTCTCTCTCTAGCGCACCCCCCTCCTCTACCTCCCCAGTGGGAATTTTACCAGTCACAAAGAATAATTTTCACTGGGACCCAGAAACTGTAGTGAGGTAGAAGACCTGAGACATGAAAGAAAACAGGAGCTAGGCCCCGTGAGTTTCAGTCTGGGCTGACTCCAGGCCTGACTCTTATTCAGAGTCACAGTGGAAGATCCTGTCTGTGGGATTTGCCATCTGATGGCTCCTTGTCCCCAGCAGCATGAGGCGTGCTGACCTGCTGTACAGAGAGAACCACACAGCCTAGAATTATTTTCAAGGCTAGAATCTAAATCTCAACCCAATGTGGCATGTTTGAGAATCTTGAGCAGGTGCCACTTTTCACCAAGATAAGGAAAACTGATTGCCCTCGGGAGGAAGGTGAGCTCCAGATGTGGGTCCCTAGGGCAGCACATCTCTGCAGTGCAGAACGAGATTAAGATCAGCCTTGGCAGGTGCTTGTTACAGCGAGCGCTACAGATTGTTTCGTGCAGAGCTTGCTGTTGAGTGAAGCACTTCTTGAGTGGGTATTAAAATTTAATAGAAACTTCAATTTCCTGTTTGAAAAATATAGGTATCCCAGCAACCTATTCCAGCTTATTTTACTAACTCCTGTTTCAGGTAAATTTTTTTTGCAATTTAAATCTGATGAGGGCCGGCCCCGTGGCTTAGCAGTTAAGTGCACGCGCTCTGCTACTGGCGGCCTGGGTTCGGATCCCGGGCACGCACTGACGCACCACTTGTCCGGCCATGCTGAGGTTGCATCCCACATACAGAAACTAGAAGGATGTGCAGCTATGACGTACAACTATCTACTGGGGCTTTGGGGGAAAAATAAATAAATAAAATTATTTAAAAAAATAAATAAATAAATCTGATGATAAGCCCATACAGTACATTTGTTACTTAAATAATCTTGATACCATGAAGCAACTTCTTTCAGGTAACACAGACCTTTTGAGTTGCACAGAGAAGTCAGTGAGTCTGATTCACTGTCACTCCTGAAAGCAGATGGTCTTTGGGAGAGAAAGGAGTCATTGGTGGGCTATGGCTATTGTAGTTGGGCTTTACAGCCCCCAAAGAGCTTCTCTTTCAGCATTATAAAAAGGAAATGTTGTCAAAACCAGACTTCAGATTAAACGCATCACTGGAGTAACACACTAAATGACTACTGGGAACCAGCGCTCCAGTTATGCTGCCTTGGGCATAACTATAATTCAATATTCTTAGAAAGTTTAGACAAAGAGAGCAGTATTGGTAAAAATCTATATTGCCATGGCCCTTTCTTTTAGTTGGGAGGAAAAAGAGCTTCCAAAATAAAGAGCTCTTACCTGGCTCTGCCAACCACCACGGTCTGTGCCCAGGGTTGCATGATCTCTGAGAAAGATCCGTAGTCAAAAAATCCACTCAGCCACTGACCTTTCTGGGCTACAGAAGGAAAAGAAAGAAAACAGAGAGAGAATAAAAACAGTCAATCCATTGAAAATGCACTGGAATTGGCAAATTTCAGGTTGGATGTGGGGGATTATTTTGGGGAGTTTGTTGTTGTTTTTAACCATATTATAATAGACAGAAGCATTAGGCAGCTGAATGTTCATTTGCCTTCAGACATCATCTCCTATTTCATTTGCTAGTCTGCATAAAAAGAATCATTTATCAGCAAAAGCATCATTTATTGTTAAACGATGGGGTTCAGCTAGCAGAGAGAGTTTGGATGCTTTCAAATAAATAACTTGGCTTTCTTCAAAACACGACAAACATTTGTCAGAAGGCAGCCAAGTCATTAAAGATGTTTTCAAAATGTCTATTTCTATTTTAAAACTTAGCTTACAATTTTGTTTGATTCCACTGATTTTCTGTTAATGGAAAGCTGAATACAGCCAAATGATAAGTATTAATGACCAGAGGAGGACCCAAATTTGGGGAAAAGAAAAGAGACTCAGCTTCTCCACTAGAAAAGCAAAAAGATACATCCACTTTATTTACAGCTGACAAAGCATAATCTTTCTACCAGAAAGGGCCATGCCCATATACTCTTGACAGCAAAATCTAACAGTTAAGAGGCATACACTTAATGTCACTAACCTCCCTTGCACATAGAATTTCCTTCACTGGCAAGACATGTAACTTTCAACATCTTAGTTTAAGAAAACAACTTTCGTTCTACAGATATCCATGTTTGACCAAGGCCCCATAAAAGCTTCTGCAAATAACTGTTTCCTAGCTTGCCCTCTCAGCTCATGGTTTCCCAATGATTCTTCTAATTTGAACATGGCCCTCCGCTCCCTAAAAACCCAAGTCCAAAACCAATTAAAAGTGGAGATCCAAGCAAGCTAACCTCTGCTGACTTAAACAGGATGGAGAGTGTTTTATCAAGACTAAATTTGTAATTACTGTGTTCTACATTCCTTGCCTCTATGGCCCCAGTGTAAAATGTGATCATCCATTTCAAAATTATCTCTCTATCGTGAGCCCAAAGCTGATCGTTTAGATTCTGGTCTCGTGTTGGGCGTCAGTTTGAAGAATATCACAGCACTATCTTCTCTAATAAATGACTTTAACTTTTCACCTAGAAGATATCTGCTTTAACTTATCACAGGGAATCATCTGCTTTCTTTAACGCTTCCACTAAATTAAAATCTGAAGTCACTCGATTTGGAAGCGAGTGTTAGCTGCACATAGACAGCACGATGAATTACTAGGGAGTCGATGAAAAAATATTATTCAAAAAACAGAAAACTTAGTTTATCACAAATTTCATTTTATTCTGTGGATCGCATTAATAATGGCCAGAATAATGCCCACCTACACACACACACACACACACACCTGTTCACCCCATGAAAGAGGGCTCAGACTTTGATGAAGGTTCTAAACCAAACTTTTAAGTACATCAGAATATTGAAATTTTAACTTTATATGCTTGGATCATTTTATGATTCTTACGTCAATAACAACAATTTGGAATTACAGAATTCACTTCAAAATGAAAATATTTACAGAGTTTACTTCAAAATGAAAACATTTTCTCCTTTAAAAATGCTCCTGCCTTATGTGTTGATTGGGGGAGGAGACTCAGGTGGGTTATCACTACTGTAAGGTGGGCTTTACAGCCCCCCTCAAAGGTCATGTTCAGTTCAGATGCAGAGCTTAGAAGCCAGCTAAGATGGCTCCCCATAATCCCCAGGAGAACACTCACTGAGTCTTGTACTGAATTCTCCCAGAAAAGTCCTGGATTTTAAGGCTGATAGGTATCTTAGGTTCATAGTTCTTATCATAATCATGGCATAAAAATGAGGGGAAAGGAGAAGATCACTATGATGATTTTTCTAAATAGTTTTAAGAAAAACTATTTAGTTTTATTAATATTAACAAGAAAAAGCATTGAAGACAACAGCTAAAATTTTAAATTAAAATCAACTTTCCTCTGGCGATTTTTCTTACACTATCTACAGTTAGGCTTCAGATTAAGCCCCAACTCCTAAGTAATAGCTGTGTAACCTTGCACAATCACTTAACTTCTCTGAGCTTGTAAAATGGTGATCTCTTTTTATCTCTGAGAAGTAGTAAGCCCAAATAAGATAATGCATATGGAAGTACTTTACAGTCCCACTTGGCTTACAGTGGGTACCCACAAAGGTTTATTAAGTCTTCCTTACGAAGACCTCTTTCTCTTTCAACAAAATCACAATCCCTCTAAATTTAATGAATTATCTTCTGCATTCCATCCTTCTTTTAGAAATAGCCTTTCTTTGAAATAGTTGCAATAAACATGCAAAAAAGAACTAACACTTTCCTAAAAAACCTGAAAAAATAGATTCAAAATGTAGTAGGGGGATTTGGGGCTTCACAAAAGAACCTCCTGATAACTAAGGTTTGTTAAAACAGCCAAATGGACTGACAAATGAGAATGTTCATTTGTCTTACATGGAGTTATCTAATTTTTTTCTGTTTTTTGTTTTTGTTTTGTTTTTTAAAGTTAGGTAAAATCAGCCCTAAGACAGAGGGATATGTTAGATAACCATGGAGGGAGGGCTTGTTCTCACTCTATATATTTATCAAATTAAAAGTTCCAGACAATCTCATCATGAATAAATGATTACAAAGTAACCATATATTAATAACTAAAGCAGGTACCAATACTATTAAGAATATCACAGGGAAAGGAGGGCACACGCAGGCTGGGTGCTCAGGAAGAGCTGAGCTGAGAAGAGTGCAGTCACATTCTACACTAAAGGGTCGCAAAGACCTTTTCCAAAACTGATCTGATTAATCTCTGTTGATAGAGACTAGATGGTTGAAGATTCTGGTCCTATAATTCTCTGACTTCATGGCTCATATTTAACTGTTTTAAAGTCTCTGAATCCATTAAGTAATAAGTGCTTTAATAACAGAACAAAAAGAAGAAATGTATGAGTGACTGCACTGCTTATGACTCAATGGCTGATTTGTAAATCTCATTTCACTTTTTTTTCATTTGTTCTTGAAGCATTTTCCACCTTTTTATTCAGAGAGCTGTTTTTCAGATTTTTCTCATTTCCAGGTACTTTAGTAGCTCTGTTTTCTTTGTCACATGCTATCGTGCAGGAATTGGTTAGTGATTGAAAGGAGACTGAAAGCTTGAGGGCCAGGGGCCCAAAGGATTCTCAAACATATACATACTTGGGTGAGGACGGCCTGCTAGCATCCATCGAGGATCATACGGGGCCTTTGTGGGAACAAACTCGATGATTCTGTCTATAGGATCCTTGGAGTTCAGGAGAGGAACTGAACTGTGCACACTCTAAAAGGAAATTGGGAGGGAAAGAGCACAGTGAACAACAACGCTATACTCCAACACAGCAACAGTCGTTACAAAGACAGCAGGGCCTACATACGGAATTACACCCATTAGTCCCCATCATCAGCTAGATGCATCCCAACTGCGTGCCAAGCCCTGAGGAACAAGCACGTCTCATCTCATGTAGGCGCCTGGCACAAAGTGGTGCTTTCTGACTCTTGATTTCAGTGTGCCCAGGCTTTCTGGGAAGCTCTCCAGAGGGATGGACGGCTACTATAAAGGAGAAAACCCACAATGAGACGGAAGCCTTAAAATGCTGCAATCTGAGCCCAGATAGGCCATGAAGCTTCTGTGGCTGGAAAACATCAGAAAAGGGCCTAACCAATGAAATCCGAAAGCATTTTAAAAGGTAAAAGATGGCTTTAAGAAAAAGAGAAAGCAACAGCTTTCAGGGGAATATTTTGTAAAAAAAACAAAAACAAAAAACTCTTCCACCATAAAGAGGAGACCTCAAACACAGAGGCAGTGAGTTGTGGTGGAAAGGCTGGGTTCCATGGGCTCTGTCAGTGCTGGGTAGGAAGGGCTCACCTTAGGCATGTATGACAGCCAGTGCAGGACAGTGAAAACTCCTTCAAAGTCATCACAAACAATACTGTGGGTCACCCCATTGTTGTGCATGATCTGGATGCCCCCGAGCTGGTTATTGGAGGTGTATACTTCCCGCCCAAGGACCTAGAGAAACAAGCAAGAGAAAGAATTTGCCTTGACAGAAATAAAGGTAAAGTCTATTTCGTAATTTTCACTAAAATGGGTTCTTTTCTCCACAAGACAGATTCCAGCCTTGGTGGGTTGTTCTGAGGGCCTATCTGGACCTTCCTCCTAAAAAGAAAACAATAAAGGCTTTTAAACAATCACATACACTGTTGCAATTTAAAAACCAGCAAGCCTCTCTCTTTCTCTACTAGCTGCTATAGATATGCATAGCCTACCTGAACTCTGAGCTGAAAGCTTAGTGGTGGGTGAGGCTGGCAGGCCCGGCATATACACAAAAGAGGTAATGTGCTTGTCTTTTGACAATCTTTGGTGACAAGTCTCAGTTAAAGAGACCTGTGAGGTTGGCTTCCCCTTTTTTTTAAAGGATTACTTTTCCCCCCACATTTGGTTTTTAAAGCTGGTCCCCACACACAAGCCCTAAGGCTTGCAAAATCCTGAAGCAGCTCATGGTACACACATGAACCCCCGAGTCTCAAGTCCTCTTTGTGTGCTGGGTGCAGGGCAGTGATTTATACCAAGCCCGCCTCTCCTCTGTCCTTCCCTCTCAAGGTTCCAGGGAGTTCAGGGCCTCAACCCCTGGTGTACCCCTGGAAGAGTTTAACCCTTGTGAGGCTGAAGGCACCTGCAATCGGAAACCACAAAGTTTCCTTTAAAGAAGAAAAAAGGAGGAAAAAATATTTTTGGACTTGGAAATTGCAGGGTTTCTTTTTCCTTTGAAGATTGGTTAATAATTTCGTTCAGGGAGGGAGGTTTTCTGACCTAGCAGATGGAAGCCAGGCAGCCTGATCACTGACTATTGCAAACTGCTGAGTGTGTAGTAACTGCCGGTCATCTAGGGCAGCCCTGGAGAGCTCTAAACAGTTGTAGAGCGCTTCCTGTATTCTACCTTTTCTTTTCCCTCTCCCCTCCTCCTTTAGAAAATAACTACAACACAAAATTTCTTCCTTACTAACTTTTATTCATTTCCAGCCTCTGGAGGGAACCTAACAAATGAAAGACCAGCAAATTCTACCTGTATATTCCCATTTTGCTCCTTCTTGTTAGGAGCTTTGAGAGGTTCCCCTGCATGCTGGGTCAGCCCCTACACATCAAGACCCTCCAAAGGCTCAGGAAGTTGGTGACAAAAGTAATCACCTTAGTGTGACCTAGCTGGCCTTGGTTCTATTTAACTTCAGCTAGCATGGGCGGAACAGATTCTTCTGAAAGGAATATGGAAAGCAAAATTGCTCTCCGATTACTGCTTTCCTTGATAAGGAAGTGCAGAGAGCAAGCCTTCGCAGGCAGCCCTGAGCTCAGTAACATGCCAGCAGCTCCTCTGAAGGAGCCCCAGGAACAGGGGAGACCATATCTGATCACTGGGCTCCCATCGTCCTCTCAGTCTGTCTTTAATCTCAGCCCAGGCACTGCGGCTCTTTTCTCATTCTCCTGCTGTCTCTTTCCATTTGCCCTCTCTCTGACTGATACACTGATCTCTCGGTCACTTGGCTTTCTGCTCCACTGAGTCCATATTACTAATAACACCTCCGCCACGGCCAGTTTACCTCATGAAGGCAGGAGCACATCATTACAAAATAAACTCATAACTTTGACATTCTAGCAAATACACGCCGTTTGTTATTTTTATGGCTTTGGTCTTTCTAACAGGCAGAGGGTATTACATACCTGTTTCATTTATATCTTTAAATGTGTGCACACATGCACACTCACACATGCATCAGGAAGCAAAACAGAACAAAAAACCAAACCAAAACAAATATCCAAAGCAGTCAGTTGATGGGGGACCCTGGCAGAGGCAGAAACCCTGTCACTCAGGGAGGCCATGCTCTGATCTGGCTCCGGTTTTATGGATGTCATAAACCCGATGGCCCACAACTGGTCCTTCTGGGACAGACTGCCTCTCTGCCAGAAGTCATTCAGTGTGATCAGCAGTATTTTTAATTATTAAAATAAAATTGGAGATGGGGAAAAGAAATAAAAAGGAGACACTGCACTGACCCTGAATAGCTGATATTCATAATCTGTGCCAGGTGCCAAGAACTCCTTGCTGCCTAGAAGAGAGAGCTGGGGCCATTTGCTGCTCAGAAACACTATTTTCTTTCCTATGAAACATTGTCTCTAGAACTTGATAATGTCCAACCACTTAGAATCTCACAGCTCTCCAAATTAGTAATGGACTGATGAAGGACCAATCTTGGAAAAAGGGACCAAAGCAGACCAAGAGGTGCTTAGCTGTTCAAATACACCTTCCTCAGACGTCTTTGTCTCCTCATTTTAAAGAGGAAGAGAGCATCCAGAACCACGCTACTTCCAGAGGCTCTGCCACTTGCCCGTTCCACCCCATATCCTTACAAACTAATGGGAGACAAACGTGGAAGGAGTACAAGTTTAATCCCTTAACATCCCTTCCATTTACAAGCAGAAACTCAGGTTCTGATGCTTTGGCATTATTCTGAAAAGGCAGCTGTATTTCTACATTTCTTCTCCTCCAGGTTCAGAAAGAAACCTAACCAGGGCTTATACCACAACCAAGGACATTATTTCTGGGCTAAAGAAATGTTTGTTATGTGAGAAGATTCATTTAATTTGGGAATTAAAGAGAAAAATTACAGGACAGACTGAGTATCCAAATGGCCTTCTCTGCCCAGCCTTATCTTAGGGGGTGGGGCCCTGGGGAGGGGAAGGACACACAGAAATGAGACCTGCTTCACTAACCACAAACAAATGCTAACAATCACAGCCACTTAACAACTGGTGAGGAGAAAGCAGTACCCTCCAGTTCATCTTCAATGACTATATGTCTGGAGCGTGCTCCGGTAGAACAAGGGCGCACACAATAGCTCCCGATTTATAGGGGTCGTTGCTGACTCAAGTGGTTTTAATGATTTTAGAATACTTCACAACAAAAGCTCCAACCAAAGAAGCAGAATCTGGGCTAGGACAGCATCCATTCTGCCCAACTCTAAAATGATCATGCTGGAACAGTTACGCAAACCCTGACCAGCATCCAGGAAGAAGGCAAAGGACAGAGGCCACACCTAGTTAGAACCATGGTTTTATTCTTCAATATGTTGCCCTACCAACCTGCTACAGAAAAATTTGGGGTAAATTTTTAAACCCTCATCAGCATAACGTTTTCATGAAGTAGGTGAGCTTCATTCATCAGTTTTTTCAACTTGGACGTACACGTTTCTATATAAGTCGCTTGCTATGTTCCATTTCCTAAAATATTCCTCTCACATTTTCTCCTGCATGATACAAACATTTATCTGCCCAACAAGCACCAGTAACGATTCAAACACAGGAGTCATTCAAACAGAGGTGACTCTCCTGAGACCCCACTTTGCTGCCCTCAGGTCTAATGAAATATCAGGAACAGGCACCATCTGAGGGTTCCCTGCTAAAGAGTGCCGATCCCGACAGAACTGAATGAGGGCTGAGTCTGAGAGGAAAGAGGCTCTTCATCCACTCTGAATATAAACTGAAGCCTCGTCCAGCACTTCCTTCATTGCAGCTGGCAGACCTGAGAATTAAGGGCACTGCATAAAAGCCAGTGATTAGCAGAGACACAATTGTTAAAGACTCCACGAAAGATGCTACATAGCCTTTAGAAATTTTGAAATACATAAGCAGTACAAATGAATGCAGTCATACATACATGCTAAGGCCTCTGCTGCTGTTGCTGCTTATCTAGAGACACTGCAGACAGCTCAGGTTTACCATAGCTGACAGGCAATGAAAAGAGTCTAATATACCGCCTGCTCTCTCCCTTAAATCCCTTTTTGGAGATCAAGATAAACACGTTCTTCCTTTCCCCAGTGCTCCAGACGTTTGACTGAAGTGGCAGAGCATTGTGAGGTTTTGTGCAAATGAAATCACTGTGTAATACTGAATGAGTATAGTATTTACTTGTCAGGGTATTTGTCAGTGCAGGCATTGAGATTTCCAAGGTGCATAGATGCAACTTAGCTCAATTTTTTAAAAAATTGCTTTTGTCCTGATATACACATTATGTTGGAGACCCTTAGACTTATAGGCAAATATTTGCAATCATGTGTTGAGGATGTGAAAAATAATGATGCATATCAATGGAAGAAAAAATGAAATCTACTGCTGCTCCCCCCAGCCCCCCTTGATTCCATCTTTCCCCCTTTAAACAATCCTTGGTGGGTCAGGGCAATGTTCTTTCTTCAAGGAAGCAGGGAGTACAAAATTCCTCCTGCATCTAAGAATTAGGCTACACAAGCTGAGTCCCTGCTGCAATCCTCCTTTTCATTAGGATATTTCCATTCTCAAGAGGATTTGAGGAGGAGTTTTGTGAATTTACTGAGCAATCGCCATCACTGGACTTCATCCATGATTCTAGATATTAAAGTTACTCTGGGATCTGTCAGGTTATTGATAAAGGTTTGGCTAAGGCAGAGAGAGAGATAAACATGAGAAAAAGTAAGTGGGAGCAGACAAAAAGTGGTAAAATAGGAACAAAAGAAAGGAGAAAGGAAGAGAGCAGAAAAGGGAGGGGGAGAGAAAAGAGGAAGGAGAAGAAAAAAATGCAATAGTTCATCTACTGAGTGCTGCTCACACCTCCTCTCTGACCTGAAAGGACTACATTTTTAAAAGCTGACAAGTAATTCAATCTCCAATTAACAATTTTAAGTGGTGCAGCACATATTACTGTGTAAATGTTTCTCCAGGAATATATCCAAGGGTGAATGGAATTAAATCTCTAGGGAGACAGGACCAGTGCCTATGTGACCACAAATATTTGGGGGTTCAAAAATACAGTCTCTTAATACAGAGACTCGGGGTTACAACTTCCTCTCCCCCCTTTATTGCCACTATTGTCTCTGGCAAACTGAAGTGCTGGTTGGCAGCTGGTAGACTAGGGTTGGGGTAGAGAAGGGGCACAGTGACACACTGTTGGCACAGGATGGAAAAGCCTCTGACTTGAGCCACAGTTGGATTCAAGACCATCCACTCCAAGACCAAAAATCCTTCTATAAGCAGCAAAATTATGAAGTGATCAGGTTTGCTGATGGGTAAACTGGTGTAAAGGGACTGTGCCACTGTGGTAGGAAAGATACTTAGCCAAAAAGAGACTGAGATACAGGCCAGAAATAACACTGTAAGACCTCTGAGGTATAAGGAGAACAGAGGAATGAGTTAGACGGCAGAAGGATGTGAGGATTTGAAGGTGGACTGGGTGAGGCACAGAGACTCACTTTTAATGTAATAGGGGTAGAGAAGAGCCACATGACGGTTTACTTATCAAATGTATGAGAAAAGGCCTAGGCTTCTGGAGTGAAAATTGACTGCCAAGAGAAATCACTCATCTCCGGGATCCATCAACTGCTCATTTAATGACAAACTTGAACATACTGATGATAAACTATTTCCAAATATAAACATTTTTTTAAAAGTCTGGTTTATTGAGCTATAATTTACATACAGTAAAATAATCCATATTTAGCTGTACAATTACCACCACAATCACCCCAAAATTTCCCTCATCTCCTTTGTAATTAACTCCCATCTCCCACCCTGACAACCACTGATTTGGTTTGTGTTTCAAGTTTTGCCTTTTCTAAAATGTTACATAAATGAGTCATACAGTACGCAGCCTTCTGAGTCTAGCTTCCTTCAGTTAGCATAATGGCTCTGAGATTCATTCATGCTGATGCAGGTTGTCAGTTCCTTTTTACTGCAGAGTAGCATTCCATTTTATGGAAACACCAAAACTTGTTCACCTGTTTGCCTATTGGTGGACATTTGGGTGGTTTCCTATTTTGGGGAATTATGAATAAAGCTGCTATAGACATTAGTGTACAGGTTTTTGTGTGGCTAGATATTTTCATTTCTCTTGGGTAAATATCTAGGATTAGGATTGCTAAATTGTATGGTAAAATATATAACTAACTTTATTTAAAAAAAAATCCAACCTTTTTCAAAGTGGGCTGTACCATTTTACAGTCCCATCAATATGCATGAGAGTTCCAGCTGTTCTGCATCCTCACCAATACTCAGTACTATTAGTTAAAAAAAAATTTTTATTTTAGTGGTATCTGTGGTTTTAATTTGCATTTCTCTAGTGACTAATGATAAGCATCTTTTCATGTGCTTATTTACCATCCTTATACCTTCTTTAGCGAAATGTCTGTTCAAATTTCTTACTCATTTTTGAAATTACTGGGTTTTTTCTTATTATTGAATTGTGATCATTCTTTTTTTTTTTTTTGAGGAAGATTGGCCCTGCGCTAACATCTGTTGCCAATCTTCCTCTTTGTTTTTTCTCTCCCAAGCCCCAGTAAATAGTTGTATATCCTAGTTGTAGGTCCTTCTAGTTCTACGTGGGACGCCGCCTCAACATGGCTTGATGAGTGATGAGCAGGTCCATGCCCAGGATTCGAACTGGCAAACCCCGGGCTGCTGAAGCAGAATGCATGAACTTAACTGCTACGCCACCGGGCTGGCCCGTGAGAATTCCTTATATATTCTGAATACCAATCTTTTATCAGATAGGTTTTCTAAAGATGGAAAATTTTTAAAAATCTCTGTTTTTCAGTCACCTCTCAGTGGTTTTTCTGACTAGGATACGAGATGTGAGGTTGGTATTGAAAGGCAGATGGCTGTGTGACAGCCTGTGCCCCCCAGTGGCTAGGCATAGAGTTTGGTGCTTGCTGGCGCCCGGCTTCTTGTGGAGTAGCACTGAATGTTCATCTCTGCAGCCTTTCTGTTTGTGTTTTCTCGTTCACATCTGGTGGGCACCAATTTTATTTTTTTCCCTTAGAACACATGAAAAGCCTCTTACTGTCTTTTCGCCTAAATTTTAAGCTCCATGAAAGCAGGAATCACCTTTGTATGCTCACAGCATAAGCACAAAACTTTACACATAACAGGCATGCAATAAATGCACATGAACTGCCATATTCTTAGTGCTCTATAAAAACTCAGCCTTGATTTATATTTTCAGCAAGTTGAACTACTATAAGCAAAAGAAATCTTTCGTATTAGTGTTACAATGTGTAGCGGCTTTCTTAAGCAACATGAGTGTTTCAATTTTCCTACCCTTTTAGTTTTCCCCAGTGCAGACACTGGGTTTTTCTTTCAAAATTTGTTACCTGGGCTAGAATTAAGCTAGTAACTCTATATAATATGAAGTCATATTATATTAGGGTAGCTCTACTGAGCTGCATAAACCTGCTTTATCTGTTGAGAAAAGGCATATTTTATCAATGGGTCAGACAGAAATGAAGATACATTACTCAAAACTTGATTATATATTTCAATGGTCTTGATTTCTCATATTTGCATCCTATGCTGTTGGTTAAATTTGGATGGGTTCTTGTCCTTAATAACACTGATTTCTCAATTTCTCTTCTGTGCATATTATTTTAAAGGGCTTTAATTCCAGACACTGAGACATTATTAAAATTAGGAACCAGTCAAGAATCAACCAGAAAAACTTGAAACCTGGGCATGGAAATCTGTAGTTCAATCTAAACAGTTCTTAAAGCTTCTCCTTTCATAATTCAACACTCCTGACTGTGTACATTAGCTGATTAGACTGGGTGAGGATGGCCACTCTGAATGAGAGGGGGCATAGCTAGATTTGGATCCATGCACAAGGGACATTTCCTAGAATGATGAACAGCCAGGAGTCAGGTTTCTAAACAGTCTCGTTAACTGCGTCTTTATCATATTCACACAGCAGTCTATGCACAGCCAGGGCCCAGGTCTGTCTTCCTCCCAGAAAAGAGTGGAGTCCTTGCATTTCTAATCTACCAATGTGTGCAGTTCTTGCACTTTTAATTTATGAGTGTTTAGGGGGGACCTCTCTGACTTGGGAACATATTGGCTCGGTCTAATGCTTGGAGATTATTAAACTCGGAGCTATGCTCCACTATCAAGTCTACAGATCTTTTATTTAGAAGATATGGTGCTCTAAATGCACAAAGAGCTCCCTGTCACCTTCACATTAAAGCCCCTAGTGCCTGGTAAATGGAATTATATAGCTGTCATCTCCTTTCCCCAAAGTTTTAAGAGTACAATGGGCTCATTTTTTCACACTCCATCCCAGCTTCAGAACTAAGAGACCTACTTTGTATTGATTTAAGGTCTCAGAAATAAATAAACCTGCTTCACCGCTGTGATTCACAACAAATTCATGATACACTATTGCATGATATATTTCAAGCTCTTGCTCTGGCTCTCTTTTTCCTCTGCTGAGTGATGGGGGAGGTGGGAGGTAGTGGGGAGCTGCAAAGCTGACAGCCTGATGGTTATTGGAGATGGCTGCTGACTGCAAATCCAAGAACAGACACTGTTGGAGGAGTATGGGATTTTTTTTTTTTTTTTTTTACTGGGGGACAGGGGTGAGAAGCTAATTTACTTGAGTTTCAGGCTGGGGTTGGGGGAGAAGAAAGGCAAAGGGGAGAAGTCAAGGGTAAATGGAATATAAAGCTTCAAGTGAACACTAATTTGCAAAGACAGAGCTATGAACATTTGTAGAAAGAGAGAATGGTGAAGAAAATCCAGCATAAGAAGGTGTAACACAGGACTGACTGGAAAATGAAGCTGAACTGCTCTGCCTAAGGGACCATGCTCACAGTCCTATGAGGGCACTGAGCTCGAGTTCAGGGACAATGTTTTATTAGAATAAGAAAGTGCAGAGACCTTACATGCCACAGAATGTGTGAAGTAGAGGTAATTCTTCATCCCAATACTCTGGAAGCATCACAATTCTGGAGGTTGAAATGGACACTCTGGAGATATAGTAGAGATGTAATGGAGGTCCGCACGTATGAAGTGAGCCAGACTGCTCACTGAGGTGAGAGGGTGATAATTCTAGCATTTTAGATTTGGTTTGTGTGCCCTTAGAGCTTTATGTACTCAGTCTACATTCACTTTTACTGATTCCTGAAAAAATTACTACTAAACTTTGGACCCAAAGAGTTTTAACTAGTATCTAAATATACAGCACCCAAAAAGACCTATCCTCCAACCATGTATCAGGATCCTGACTTTCAATAAGGCAGGTGATGGGAAAGCAGGAGATAATCAGGCTCTAAAAAAGCCTTGCGTGACACTGTGCAGCAGACCTCCAAGGTTCCACAGAGTACTTCAAAGTGGTGGTAAGTTTTAGCTGTTTCTCTTGTAATTACTACTTATTTCATATTTTTAGCTAGCAAGAATGTTATTTATGAATTCAGTTTCTTTTCTGTCTTTGAATAGCATTTTCATCTTCACTACATTTGTTCTTGAGACAAGCGTAGACTCTGAAAGCAAAAGTACACGGGAAAGTTTCTGGTTCTATTCAATTCTACATACGTTAGACTGTAAAACTGGGAGTTGCTTTGTTAATTTTGGACACTACTTTTTAAGACGCATTAGTCTGCCCGTACAGAGAAACAGACTTTAGCCAAATATAAGGATGAACTTTATATAGATGAGAGGGATTGGCTCAAAAAGTACTGCGCCCTCCTTCAGTTGAGTTTTTCAAGCATATTATGAATGAATATTTGGCCATACTGTCACAGAGGAAATTCAAACAATGTTGGGTGGTTGGACTTTTGAGGATCCTTCCACTCCCAACAATTATAATTCTATGGCCACGTGTTGTGGTTATCAACACCACCACCAGCACCAGCACCAGCACCACCACCACATGGCATTTATTTTTTCTGTAATATGAATAAGAAACAACATAAAAAATTTTTAAGTCATTATGCCTTACAACTCCCATTCCTAATCTTGCTAATGTGTAATAATTTTACATATCACTAATATGTAATCTCACTAATACATAATACATACATGTTATCTATACATAATACATAATTTATACATGTTATTTATACATAATACATAAAAATTATTTAGTACTTTTTTTAGATCCCCTCCCCCTCAATCTATCCTCTCCCTGCCCCAGCCTAACATGGTTCCCTGACTACAAATCAATATACATCTTCATAGCATAACAGAACACTAGAAATTAAAGAGAATTTATGATTAAGAGATCCTCTGGTCTTCACCTTAAGGTAGGAAATGTATTTTACAAAAAGGAAATTGAGGCCCAAATAGATTAAAGCCTAAAGTTGCTTTACCTAGTAAATGGCAGGGAGGAAAACAATCAAAAGCTTTTGTTTGCTTTTTTTTTTTTTCAATCTAAAGGTTTTGTAACTTCAAAAAGTTTGAGCACATTTAAAACAAGTTGTTAAACATGATAATTCCTGAGCCCCAAGCAGGGTCTCCGAGCTTTCACTTTATCTAGAAGTTCTTGACTGGAACTTGTTGTAAGTTCTCCTAAGTTACCATACCCAAACGGGGCTCTTGTAGAGAGTCAGAGGCAACTTCTGTAATGGAGCTCTGAATGACAATTTCACTCTGCAAGATCTTCAAACCAGAGGGCGCTCAGGATTGGGCTGCTGGCAGCTTACCACGACTAATGGAGTCAAACATACCTGGTACAGTTTCTATTAAACTTGAGGAACATCAAATGAAAAACAGACATAAAAACCCAAAAAATGGGGCCAGCTTTGCCCATATTTTGTGGGTGTATGTGAGGAAGGGCTTGAAAACTAAGAAGATATGCCCATTGCAATCCTTTCTGAGAACTCATTCATAACGTTAAAGTGAGGCTTACTGAGAAAGGATGCTCAAATTCCCCCCTTAGAACGGAGAGTGATCCCATCTGGAGCTATGGGAGTATAAGGACTGTCTATTGCGAAAATAGGTAGTTAGGGACTTTTAAAAATGCAAATTGCTGGACTGATCCTTAGAGTGATTATGGGCTATTGTATCAACAAGTCCTTGGGGACTCTTGTAGACAGATGACTGACACATATACTACCCTATCAGGATGGAACATGGTGCCTCTCAGGTTAATGGCTTTCCAAAGTGTGGTGATTGTCTTTAGATAACATCTACTAGGAAAGTCAATACATGAATGTACTCCCACAGTGAGGACTGACATCTAACATTTTCTTAAAGGAATTTTTGCCTTCAAAGTATCAGAAAGTATAGAGAATGTTGTGTTTGTATTTCCTTTCCAGAGCCTGGATATGAGTTGCAATGAGAAAGGACCCTAAATGCATGTTAGGGAAGAGGACAACAGTGCCAGTGATTTACCTATACTAACTCATTTAGTCCTCATAAGACCCTGGTAGACAGGTATTATTATTATTTTCATTTTACAGTTAATAAAACTGTGACCCAGAAAGGGTAAATAAATTGCCCAAGATCACACAACTAGTAGGTGGTAGAGACAGGAATTAAACCTGGGCAGTTGGGCTCTAAAGTCCCTGCTCTGACCTATTCCACCTCTAATTTATGTGAAAGTTACAATGCTGCCTCACAGTAAGAGCTAAATAATCTCTCCTTCCCTTCTTGAGCCTACATGACTCACATCGTGTGTCAGAGCCATGGGTGAGTATGGAGAATGTACAGTGCAGGCCCCTGGTACCACAGGCTCAGGGGAGGAACTGTGATATTGTACCCAAAAGAGTCAGCAACAACTTCACATTTCATATTAAATATACACATATATAAAAATATGTATTTGGAAACTGAGATCCAGAGAGAGACATACCAAGTCTCAAAAGCAAGATTAGCAGAATTAGCCCCCAGAGGCCCAACATTTAACCCTAGCCACACCTAAATACAGCCACACCTATATTTCTTTTTTCCTGGCAGATTCAGTGGAAATAGGGGCCTGATCTTACTAAGGGGGATGAGATTATGGGATTTTTTTTTTCCTAAAAGAGAAGCAGAAGTTTTAAAACATGCATCACACGGAAGTCACATATCACCTCCTGAGTGAATCTGTAACCCATCTATCAATCAATTGGCATATGCCTTACCTCCATAGATAGTCACTCTCTGGAGCAGATGCCACAAACTATAAATTGTGATTTCTCTGTGTACAGAGAGAGCTCTCACCAAGTTTGGGGCAATGGACCCAAGAACCAGCAGGCTCTAGTCTACATCAGTGTTCCCTTAAAACACTAGGTCCTCCTTCCAGCCTAGCCACCACCTGACATTATGTTAAATATTAAAAAGGAGGAATGGTGGGGAAGGGGAAGTAAATCTGAAACTTACTGCAAATGTCCGGTGGCACCTTGACTTAAGAGTTTATGACTATAAACTGTCTTGGCCCCTTAAGGGTCTATCTTACTGGTTACCCAAGCACACAGATTACTGCCTTTGCCAGGCCGGCATGACTCCCTTCAAGAAGGGTAGTTTGTCACATCGATCAGGTCTGCCCTTTCCACTCAGCAAGGCATTTTGAGGAATCTGCCACCCACAACCTACAGTTCATGGAGCCAGGAACCTATGATCTACTACCCTGAGTGACATGAAATAACAGGCCCTTAGAAGCTTCTCTTAGTTTATGTCATCATTCTCATGGCATTTGGACAAAAAGGAAAATGACCAGCCTACCTTCTCTTCTCAGGTCTTGTGGACACAAAGCACAGGGGATTGAGCCCATATTAAATGAAACTTAGTGACATGCAAGTTCATGTTTTGAGGCTGACCCAGTCTCTGTCAATGGAACTAATAAGTCACTTTACCTCTTTTAGTCTTCCCATCTGTAAAATGGCCTTGACACCACTAGCCTACCCCAGAAAGTAGCAAGGAGCCAGACAGATGTTCCTGATTTTAAGTTTCAAACAAAATCATCCAGACTGCCTCTAATCAATTGCCTTTAGTTCAAATGTCAAATCTGCTTCTGCAACACTCAAGAAAAGCCAGATACTATATCTCTCCTCAATTTGGTAATATTTTGAATATTTTACAAATAACTGCAGGCAACAAAGAGCAAGACAGACAAGGAAAGAGAATACACAGATACCGAGATCACAGGAGAAAGGGACAAAAATACAAATGTGGGAAGCATTTTCTGACTTTGGAACCAAACACACAGTGGCAAATGATGTGGCCATGAATAAAACGTGCAAGTGTACAGTAAAACCACTGAAAGTAAAAAACAGGAAACCACTGGAATATTTATATTTTATATGCAGGTTACTACCGTTGGCTACAGAAGGAAATTCTTTAAAAGTAAGAGTCTTTGGAAGCAAAAGGTAGGAAGGTCTAAACTAATTAAAAACAGGTCGGCTAACAACAGGCAATATCACGTGTGCGCTGAGATGGAGTATAGCCATAAAAGCTTGATGCATACATGCAATGTATTAAGTTGGGAATGTGTCTCTCTCCAGCTTCATATCTATTAAAGGAACAGACAATTTACATGTTGCTGCATTATGGGAGTATGATATGTGGAGTGTCAACTCTTTTTCTTCAAATTGAACCACGTTAAGTCAAATCAGAGATGGGGTTTGGGGGCTGGGGAGGGAAGGAGAAAAGCAGGGAGAAAGAAAGTTTTTAAAAAATCTCTGCCTCAGCAAAAGTTTTCATTAAAATTTTAGACAAATGATCCCTGTGTCCTTCTCCCTTGCTGCCTGGGGCTCCATGCTATTTCTATGCAAATAACAACCTCGTGGTTTATATCTTATTATTTCCACCGGAGCTGCAGCGACATGACCTGAGACATGTAAGAGGTGGGGGGGTTGGGGGGGGAGGGAGGGAGGGAGTTGGAGAGGAGAGAGAGAGCGAGAGACACGGAGAGGGAGAAAGGAAGAGAGAGATGGAGTGGGTGTTCACTCAAGTGTGAAAAAATATTGTCAGGAGTGAGCGTCAAGAACAAAAAAAAATTGCAGGGATAACGTGTTTATTTCAGCCCCCCCCACCCCCACCCCACCCCCCCTTGCAAACCGGCACCTTTTAAAATTCATTGGGCATCAGGCGATCATGCACAATCCATCTGCTTTCACTTTATCATTTGCATTTCATGCCTCCTGGCTTTTGATGTGCTGATACTTTGATGCAGTCAGGAGACGCGCATTATCATTATTTCAATTTTCAAAGGGGTCAACGGGATCGGCACTTGCACACACAGATTTTTTTTTTCCCTACAACCTCTGCACACCCCTTCCCTTCTTATTCTTCACCCCAATGTTTAACATAAAGAATGAAGACTCAAAAAGGTGGGGGTCAAATGTTTACAGTCTAAAAGCTTGCATATACTGCCTACATTTCCACTTTACACAGGTACATATATACTGCGAGCAAAATGGTCAAGGCTTAAGGAGGCTCTACAGTGCTTCAGACACACACAAAGACTTTCTCACACATGGATACTCAGGGAGGCACACAGGCAGAGAAAGAGAGGGATCCAGGAGACACAGACACAAAGAGACAGCGAGACCAGCACTCACACAGGAAGAGACATGCACTCAAAGTGACCTGTGCACACCCAGAGTATGCGAGACAGAGATTCCTACAGAAAGAAAGGCAAACAGAGATGTAGAAAGACACCAGTACACACAAAGACAGAACATAGAACATGCACAAGGAGCGAGTCAGAGGAAGCAACCCAAGCATGGAGCTCCCTGTATAGTTTCCTTTTTCATAGGCAAAGGGGCATAGAGGATTCTTAATGAGTTTGCATGAAATCAGGTATCTTCCAGCAACACGACTATACTTAAGAGGCACTGACATGAAGATAGTGAAGCAGGCAGAGCAGGATTAGGTAACCTCTGTAACTGATCACTCCCTTCAGCTACAAATGATCATGTCCTTCTGGAAATGAGCATTGTTTGTAAGTTACAGCCGCAGATTTACTTGCCTTTTCCCTGCAACTAGACTTCTCTTTTAACAAGCAGCCCTGTAGGCTAGGAAGAAGGTGAACACAATGCATTTGATCAGAACAATTCAACCAGATTTTAAGAAAAAAATCTCCAATGCTTTCTTTATGGTGCAAATGAAATTCAACTACTAAGTTTTTAGGCAAAAACAAAAAAAACCTCCAGCACTAGCAGCAGCAGCAACAACAACAAAACCTTTGCTTTTTGCAATATTCTTTGTGTATAACATAGTATCAGGGAGAAAATAAGAAACTCAATGTAACAAGATACGTTTCAGAAATTAGCTCTTTGTCCAGGTGTTGGAACATTATGGAAATACAGGTGTCTTCTTTAAATTCTATCCTCACAGATAATGGTACCTACAATTCTCTTCAATGTTCATCAATATCTCATCCTAAGAAAGTATCCAAAGGAGCAACTTAAAAAAAATTTAAGGGCCGGCCCCGTGGCTTAGCATTTAGGTGCATGCGCTCCGCTGCTGGTGGCCAGGGTTCACATCCCGGGCGCGCATGGACGCACCGCTTCTCCGGCCATGCTGAGGCCGCATCCCACATACAGCAACTAGAAGGATGTGCAACTATGACATACAACTATCTACTGGGGCTTTGGGGCGGGGGGGGAAAGGAGGAGGATTGGCAATAGCTGTTAGCTCAGAGCCGGTCTTCCTCAGCAAAAAGAGGAGGATTAGCATGGATGTTAGCTCAGGGCTGATCTTCCTCACAAAAAAAAAAAAAAATTAAGACTCTCAGCAGTTTCTCCCACTGCAATAATTCCTTTAGTAGTGGCGGTTCACAATCTTTATTTCTAGGCTACTCTCCAAAAAGGGAGCAGAATATCCAAGTTTGCCATTGTTAGCACTGCTTTGCCTTTCCTTGGAGAGAAAGGCAAGCCCAGAGAAGAATACAGAGTTCACATGAATTCAGAGAGCAAGCTAATCACAG